>NC_043703.1:101848345-101939835 GCF_006229205.1 Suricata suricatta
TAGGTGATTACCTATAGCCTCTATCTCTAGGCCTGCCCTTAGAAGTGTTAAAGGTGTTAGCTGGCTTTTCCTGATTGGGTGTTATAAGGGTGGTCCCTCCTGCCTTGGGCAATGTGTGCCCTTCTATTGTCTAATGATTCTGAGAAGCCAAATTCAGACCTGCATCCTTACAATTCTACTCACTTTAAAACTAATCAATTTAGAGGTGTTTGAGTGGCTCAGATAGTTAAAGGTCTGACTTTGGGTTAGGTCATGATCTCTCAGCTCTTGAGTTCGAGCCCCACATGGGACTCTGTGCTGACAGCTCAGAACCTGGAGCTGCTTCAGATTCTGTGTTTTCCTCTCTGTCTGTCCCTCCCCCACTTGCACACTCTCTCTCTCTCAAAAATAAACATTAAAAACGAAAATTTATTAAAATTAAGCAATTTATAGCAAAGAAGGAACAAATTAATAAGTACTAATGCTTTAAAAAATACTACACTCGATTTTTTTCTACCAGCATGTGAAATTAAATACGCATAGCATACCAACACTTTATATGCACAAGTTAACTTATTTTGTCACTTCTGATTTCCTACAGAAAGATTTTTAATCCTGAGTGAAAGATCAATGGCATCCAGCAGGGATTGTCTTTAATTATCATTTCTTTCACAGTCTAAAGGGACTATTCTGACTAGAGAAGCAACTAACATTTTATTTTGACAGTTACTTGAATTATAATAAAGAATAGGATGCTCTTACACAATAACATTTACAGTTTTGGAGAAGCAATCCGTTGAGAAATGCATTTTGTGTAGCTTCAGTCGAATTCAGCAGGGCCTCTACACTGGAGGAAAAAAGGGGAGTTATTAGAAGATACACAAGCCTTTTCATTTGTAAAGTGGTGCTTTGGGTCTTTGATCGCACTGGGTCACAGTCATATCACACGTCTCTTCATATACAAGTCATCTTACCTGGAATGAACCACTTCTTTTTTTCACTACTAAGTCAAGCCTTCTTCATTTTCAATTCTCCCTCCAAAGTTGTGCAAACACTAGATATTATTATTATTATTATTATTATTATTTCCGATGTGTCTATACTTGTGTGTGTGTGCGCGCGCGCGTTGTAAGCAACTATTCTGGAGGCTCTTGTGTCTGTCTCCTTCTTTAGGACCAACTCTGAAATTTTTCTTGAAAGTCTCTAGAAGGTCACATCAATTACTCCATAATGAAAAACCCCATTACTTCTTCTCAAACTTCTTATTTAATGTATCAAAACTCTGTGGGGTTTAGGATTAAATGAAGTAGGCTTTAGCACTCTCATTGTATGTATGTGGCTTTTCTGTCATGCAAAAGTAGGTTGCCATTAAATCCCAGGTCCTTACAAGGGTTTGCTCTTTCCCCTTCCCCTCTCAACAGTTACTACCTTGGAATTGGAGTGGATCGTAGCTGGGCAGGTGGGAAAAAGTGAGTAAGGGACACCACACCATGTTTAAGATGTGCTTTATATGTCAAGCTTACCTTTTCCCCTTAGAAATGACATTCTTTTTTTTATGTTTATTTATTTATTTATTTAGAGACAGAGAGAGTGAGAGAGAAGGCACATGAGCAGAGGAGGTTCAGAGAGAGAGCAGCTCTGCATTGGCAGCACAGAGCCCATCGCAAGGCTCAAACTCACGAAGCACAAGATCATGACTGGAGCAGAAACCAAGAGTCAGATACTTAACAAACTAAGCCACCCAGGTGCCCCTAGAAAAGACATTCTTTTTTTTTTATAGTTTATTTTCAAATTGGTTTCCATGTAACACCCAGTGCTTCTAGAAATGACATTCTTAAACTAAGTCTGTAGGCCCTGCCCAGATCTGAATGCATTGCAGTGGATATCTGGGCCTTGTGAGTTTGTAAAATATTTTGTGAATTTAACATGGGTGCCGGAGTCGGGCTCCAGCAGGTCCAGGGCTCGCTGAAGGATGGACGGCGTCCGTGAAAGAGAGAGTGAGAGAGCCTTGGCTTTCTTTCTGATCACCAGGCAAGAATCTCTGCCCTGGCAGGCATCTCTGCTCTGTCGGTTTTTGTGTCTTTATTTATAAATCAAGTGTTAACATGACATCAAAAGAGTGGAATTTTTACTACAAATAATTCTCAGTGATAAAACGTTTTAAAGAGTGTAAGAAACGGTTTTACAGAGGCATTTTTGCAGAATTACTCTAATTTCAGTGAGGTAGTTAATGTTTACAAATAGGATAAACAAGATAGTCTCAGTGGAAAACAGATAACACACACATTTGTTTAAACTGGTAGTAAATCTTACAACTAAGAAGATAGCAGGATAGCAAATACGTTTGTTTATATCAATAATGCTAAGATTCAGGCACAGTCTAGGTGAGGAGTCATTCTGTCTGGCTCACAAAAAGAAGAATGTATTTGCACTGGTTAGTAAGTTGCTTGTGTCAACCTTGCTATTTGATGTTGAAGTTGTAAGCAACATAGGGGCCTTAGATGTGCTGGCCTTTGTGTAGGAGTTTAAGTTTTAACTATTTTGACCCATCCTCATAATGGATATCAGTGTAAGGGACGGTATTTTGTGGGTCCAATTAGCAAAGGTATGTGCAGTAACTTGTGTCAGGCTCTTGTTTGTTTCTTATGTCTAAGTTAGGCTCTTTTTCTCCAGGCCAGAGTTAATAGTAACTCTTGTGTTTTTTAACCCCCTTTATTATCTATGTCTTGGGTTTGCAAGGCTCATTAGAAGAGCCTTTCGACAAACATCTGCAATGCTTTGTCTAAATTCTTCTTTATAGAGGTGGGAATCTGCTTCTTCCCATGAGGTATCTGTGTGGGGAATATCAGTCTGACTTGGAACATTGTGAGGCCTAATCACTAACAGTGGTCCCATTCCCAATATGAGCCAACATGAGAAGGAGATACCAGTTTGGCTTCCTGGCAGGAGCTGTGCAAACATTTGCCATTTCCTTGCTGTGACTGTGTCATCCAGCAAGGCCGACTAGGCTCCCAGCAACTCATTCTTCCCTGACCAGGTGCAATCATGCCTCAGGGACAGGGCAGGGGGACAGGCCACTCATGACACTAACCAGCAAAGCACTCCGAGATTTGTGCCCAAGTAGAAATGAAAGTTACAAGAGGGTTGATTTTGGTCACTGTCTGGGGGCAAGAGACCGTGCAAACTTGCCATACCCTCACCAGGAATTTTCACTCAGCAGGTGAGTTCACATAGCTCCCAGTACATGGGGTTTTTCAAAATCCCCCGAAAGTTAATAATTAGCTTTCTGCCATCTATGTCTAGAATGCTCATCCCACCAGTTTTGTGGACATGCTGGGAAATATGCCAATTGTGTAGTTTTGGGTTCAAACTGGAGCAATTCTCCCTTCCACTTCCACCTCCATCACATCATCAGGACCAAGGACTCGGTAGGTGGCTAGTTGCCACAGGAGGTAATATCTGATAACGTTCAGGAGTACCGCTTTGGAGATAGGCAGAGCTGGACACAAGTCCCACCTCTGTCACTTTCTGACTGACTAGCCTTGGGCAAGTCACATAACATATCCAAGCCTGAGTTATGAAATGGATGTAAACATTCACGTATCTCATAGGGGGATGGTGAAAAATGTGGGGGAAAGTACGTGTTTCAGAATAAAAACAAGTACTTAAAAATATATTAATGGAAGATTGCCTGAATCACCCCTTATATCTCTTCCCCGACTTTTACATATCCTTCGTAATGGTCAAAAGGCTCAGAGGAAATAACAGCTAAAAACTGGATCAGATATAAAATGTGCTCTGTACCTACACATCTTTCCAGCCCTCCCACACGTAGCAAAAGGTTCGAAGAGCTGAACACTAGATATTTAGAAACACATATTTAAAAAAAAAAAAAGAAACACATATTTAAGCTTTATGTGCCTTTACCAAACTCAGGTCCCCCTAGATTGGGTCCCTCTTTCATTTTATCAGTTTGCATGTGTAAAATATTATTAGTAATAGCTTGTAGACACATTTAGGGCAAACCGAGTTTTGTTCATCTTTTTGCTACCAAGAACATTATCTTATTGTAAGATTTAAAAAACACCTTCTGAGTTCTGATATTGTAGGAGGCACAGGTAAGTATTAAATATTACTAAGTAAGAATAAATGTTAAAATATTTCTAGAACAAAAGTGAATGAAATTGTTTTGGTGGTTAACAGCGACTGCCTTTTAAAGACAGGATTTTCCGTAAATGTCAGCATTATTGGGGAGCCAGGTGTCTCCATGTTTAAGAAAATTGGAAAGAGATGATGTTTTCCAGCTGGTTGGTCCTGGCTTCAATATTCAGCTGTTTAATAGATAGTTCTTCAGGCCAAGCACTCAAAATCCCTCTGCCGGTGCCAGGGCAGGTGCCTTGCCCTAGTCACAGAATTCCACTGCACCCTCAATTCTGAGAAAATATGATTGCACATAGTTGGCTTAGAGAAAAATGACTAGTCTCTTTAAGGAAGAAAATTATTTTCCAGTTGGAATTGAATGAGAGCCTTTCTTCCACCTGGCTGATGCCAGCAGCATGGCACAGATTGTTGGATCCTCTAAGTCGTCTCCCTTGTTGCCGTCAACTTCTTAGTCTTTATCTTTGTCTTCCCCAGATACTCACAGATGTCTCTGCAGACAAACCCACACATGAGCTCTATCTCAGGTGGAATTCCTGACTGAGGGAGGAAATACATCAGTCCTATCCCACTTGAGACCAGCCTTAACTACTTGAGTCATGTGACTCTATAGCAATCAGATGCAGTTTCCTAACACAGGGGCATGCCTTTGAACCTATCCCATAGGGCCTCGCTTGTAGTTAGATTTTCCACCTTTGTCACCATATCTCCTTCTAGAACTGAAAGCTACCATTGATGATTGGGTTGTAGTTTCTTTGTCCAAAATACAATTTTCATTGTAATATTTTTTGATATTATGTTGTAGAAATCTTGGTCATGTTGGATTGAATTTGGCCTTGGGATATAAAGTGGATTTAAATTAAGTATTTTATTTATTCAGGAGATTAGAGAATAAGGCTTTTTTAGTTTGCTTCTATTTTATAAATTGACCTATTATATATGAAGTTGATTCTGTTGGAAGAGATTCATTATATTTTGATTAGGTGATGTATAATAGTTCAAGGTTCAGTTGAATTCAAAGAGGTAGTTGGGGGCTTTTGGTACAGAGAGTTACAGTAGTTCTCTTCTTTTGTTGTTCTCTAGCCTCTACCTGCATCACAGATACATGACATCGCACTATAAGGATGCTTCCCATTTCTGATCAGGCAGGCCTGGTACTATGCAGTTGTAAAGTCACGGATGGCACAGCTATGCCTTGAAAAATCAGTCTTAGAATAAAAAGAAATAGATGTCTTTTATATGGAGGGGTTGCCTTTGTGTCAAAGAGCAGGCACCTGGTATTCCTCATGAATTTTTGTTTTTTGGGTTAAACATTACAATAAGAGGAAAGACCTCTTCATGTTCTTCCAAGGGCTCCACTTGTACTGCACTGCTAGTATAAACCGAAAGGCTGAATCCCTCCAGAGACACAATAAAAAGTATAAACATGGCAAGTGGCCGCAGCCGCCTCCGAGTATCACTCTCTGGAAAGCCGCAGATGGAGGGAAGCACAGCAGAGCAAGGCAGGAGCGGAGCCACAGTGTCTGCTGTCTCCCTCTTGGCAGCAGACGAGGCATCAATGATCTGAGGGACCCTAGGGACTTGGAGTACAGAAGCTTCCAGGCCGTGTTGGTCTGACACCCAAGATCAAAAGGTGGGGAAACCAGAACTCTTTGTCCAGGCCTTCCAACTTGGATTATGGTGTGTCCAGAGAGCCGCCGGGATTTCCTAGTGGAATGTCCAGGCTCTCAGCATGAGAAACAAATCAGCACTGAGAGCACGCCAAAGCTTTTTTGGTCGTCAAGTTGCTAATTTTATTCTGGTTCTTCTAGAAACCCACTTGTAGCAAGAAAGGCTGCTGTCAGAGATCAGTGGTTCTTAAAACATTCATGTACAGAAGAATCGCGTGAGTGGTTTTTCAAAATGGGCCTCACATCAGAAATTCTGATTTGGTAGCTCTAGTTCATGAGTCACAAATATGTATTTTGAATAAACACTCTGAGTAATTTTGATCTGACAGTTTAGACAGTTTGGAAAACACTGGGAAAACAAAATCTAAATGCTTATGGCTTCAGTGCCCTCATGTCCCACAGTTTAGGGAGACAGTCTGGAAAACAGACATTTTTATTAGGGTTTAGTTAAGGCTTGACACTATAGTGATTACCAAAGGCCTCTCTGCTGCGTCTCTGGAGAGATTTGTATCAGCTGTGTTGATCATGTCTCATAGTCATATGTACATGGGAGGCCAAAAGAACCATTTCCTCTCTGATTTCTATATGACACTTGGCACACACCAGAGGTTCACAACCACTAGCATAGACAGAATCACCTGGGAAGCCACCCGGGGGTGGCTCCATTGGTGATGTCAGAGACACAGGATAGAGGAGTGCTAGCATAGCATGTTGTGAATTTTCTGGTGCTGATCCATCTTCCCGAGGACTCTACATCACTAGATATGGAAAAGTGGCCCTAACTGGAGTCAGGAGACTTCAAATATATATGAGGGTTACTTGACTGACTCAGGAGAGTGAGCAACTTCTGATCTCAGGGTCATGAGATCAAGTCCCATGTTGGGTATAGAGATTAATAAAACAATATATGCAAAATTGAGCAAGTCAGTTCGCTTTTCTGAATCCCAGTTTCTTCATATGTAAAATTAGAAAGTTGGTCCAGATAATTTTTAGGTTCTTTAAAATCCTGTGTTGTGTTTGTGTGCAAGTGTATCTTCTTTTAATAAATTTTTCTGAGTATCTCAAAGAGTGAGGTTACTAATATTCCTACATTATTGCCGTGTCACTGTTGTCATCATCATCATTTTCTTCCCCAAAGAAGAAGTCGTAGAATGCTCCTGAGGTCAAGAAAGTGAGTTCCCAGCTGGTAAGGTAGCAGAATCTTTATGTTTCAGATTTAGCAAATCTCCCTCACCTGTTTGACATTTTCTTTCCTTATTCCCATTTGGCAGCACATATTTTATTTCTGTTCTAGATTTGGTTACCATAATCCTATGTGTTCAGAAGTTGGCAGAATAAAGCAGGAGACAGGGTAACATAATTGCTAAATGTGCAGAATTTGGGGCCAGAAAAACCAGATACAGGTTCCTGTTTCTGAAACTTATTGGCTATTTAAATGATTAAAACACTCTAGGGTCAATTGCCTCATTTATAAATAGGTATAAAGATGGTAACTATTTGGTGAGCTGTTATAAGACTTCAATGAGATAAGGCTTGTGAACAATTTAGTGCAATCCTCGACAAATAGCAAGAGCTCAATAAGTACTAGTTTTCTGTTTATGCCAGAGGTTCTCAACTCTGGCTGTACAGTAGAATCACTTGGGAAGTTTTTATTTCATTGCAATATTTGTGTTCCACCTAAGACTAATTAAATCAGTACTTTTGTGGTTGGTGTCAGGGCATAGGTATATTTTGACAGCTTCCCAGGTGATTCTGTCTATGCTAGTGGTTGTGAACCTCTGGTATGTGCCAAGTGTCATATAGAAATCAGAGAGGAAATGGTTCTTTTGGCCTCCCATGTACATATGACTATGAGACATGATCAACACAGCTGATACAAATCTCTCCAGAGACGCAGCAGAGAGGCCTTTGGTAATCACTATAGTGTCAAGCCTTAACTAGTCCCTGGATGGTGCCCCAGAGGCCAAAGTCATTATGTAAGAGCAAGAAAACAAGACATGTGTTGAAGAATCTATGTTAGCCTATGGACTCCAACATAGTGTTCTGAATTTTGTAATCTCTGGTTTTGAGAGAGATTTTGCACAATCTTCCTAGTTCGGTTGCTATTAAAAAACAACACAACAAAAAAATAATCTAGTACATCTGTGAGAGCTCTGTAAGGAAGACATTTTACTGAATGTGAGGGAAGCTTTGGATCACTGGGGGTACATTATTGTTTTTCTCTGGCTGCTGACTTCCTGGTCCAACTCAGAGTATAGTACATGCCCACTAAAGTTGATTAAATTCTGGGTGGGGGACTGAAGGCCAGGAGGGGCCACTTTGGTTGCCCTAGCCTTTGGGAAAGCTGTTTCCAGGCTCTGACCTCTACTCCTGTGACCCTAAGGGATTTTTCAGTTTGAGTTTGTCTAACTAGGTAAGGCAAATGCCAGGCTTCTCTAGAAGCTTTCAGAGACATGTGGCTATACTTAGCCAGGGCTCACCTCAGGTTCCTGAAGCTCTAACATGATTTTAAATAAATGAAATAACACCTTTTGCTTGGGATGAGCTGAATCAGGACATACTCATTGAGGTAAGACAACTGCATCCATAATATACTCTGCGGGGTCTGACTCTCTTTCACCATGGGAGGCTCCAAACATTTCTGTCACGGGCTCCAAATGTATGCCTTCGATCTTTACTGGAGGGTGGGCTTTGAAGGCTACAACTGAAGCATGGAGGAGAAAGAAACAGTGCTGTGGACTCAAGGAGAGCTGACGGCAGGGTTGGGCAGGGAGAGGACCATCTATACTTAAGGAGCAGGTGGAGAAGGACTGCAATGGGAAGCCATAAAGTTGGTGTTCTACATATCTAGCAGCCTTGCCTCTTCTGGCTCCAAAAATCAGACAGTGCTAGTTGATCTGAGGTACAGAAGTAACTCAAGGAGACGCTATCAGTGTTGTTCATGGGGATTGATAGCAACAGTAAAACCTAGAGACACCTGGGTGGCTCAGTCAGTTAAGTGTCTGACCTCAGCTCAGGTCATGCATAATCTAACAACTCGTGGGTTTGAGGCCCACATCAGGCTCTGTGCTGACCACTCAGAGCCTGGAACCTGCTTCTGATTCTGTGTCTCCCTCTCTCTTTGCCCCTCACCCACTCACACTCCATCTTTCTCTCTCTCAAAATTAAATAAACATTAAAAAAGAAATTAAAAAACCAACAACAGCAGTGAAATCCAAATGCTGATGGTGACGGTCTGCCACAAGTTGATGGTATGCCTTAAAATGAAACAAACATGGAGGTAAAGAGGAGAGAAAGGGAAGGAGAGACCTGATTCCTCTGTGCCTGAGCCTGATCCAACCCTTGGTTTTCCCAATGCTGTGAGTCATTCAGTTTCCTTCTTAGACCAAGCGAGGTGAATAGAGTTTCTGACACAGAAAGCTCCAATACAATCCATTTGACAATTTGACAAGAATCGGCCCTCCACAGGACAGTAACAATAGAATTTTTTCTTCAGAGTTTCCTTGAATAGGCTACCTCTCCTAACAGGAATGACCTTGAGTAGTACAGTTCACAGAACTATTACCTTTGTAGGCAGTTTTCAATGGTCTGTTCTTCACATTTATTCCGCTCTGGTGGATTGAAAGCTTCTCTGTTGCATTCCAGATTTAGACTCAGAACACCTAAATTCAGGTGCTGATAGAGGCCTTGTTCCTACTCACTTTCATTCATTCCAGCTGAGGCAGCTTCCCAGCTAAGCGCTGGCTTGTAACTGGCCCTTGCATAAAAGGTGAAGGAGAGGGCACCTGGGTGGCTCAGTCGGTTAAGCCTCCGACTTTGGCTCAGGTCAGATCTCACCTTTATGGGTTTGAGCCCCGCATCAGGCTCTGTGCTGACAGCTAGCTCAGAGCCTGGAGCCTGCTTCCGGTTCTGTGTCTCCTTCTCTCTCTGCCCCTCCCCCTCTCATGCTCTGTCTCTCTCTGTATCAAAAATAAATAAAACATTAAAAAAATAAAAAAGGGTGAAGGAGAACAGAACCCAGACCAGAGCAGGTAGTGCCTCCAATGAGCCCCAAGACATGTCCTACTTCCTTTTCTCAGGAACCCAATGCTGACATTGTTTGGATCCAGAAACTAAAATAACCCATCAAGGGATTGTTTCTCTGGGGGTAGAAAGGAGTCTTTAGGAAAAGACATACTACAGATTATTGTGGTTAAATAGAGCTATGTAGAGCTCATTAGAAGATGAGTACTGAAGACAGGTTTTAGACGAGGTCGGGCACATTCAGGTGGTCTGGCCGTAGACTGAAGACAGGTTTTAAAGGAATTTAGGCCACCGCTCACCAGCAGCCTGGTTCTGGGGTGGGTGTGCGCTGTTTAGATTTAGAGAGGTGCCGTTTATAAGAGGCAGCTTTCTAAACAGCCCAGGCTGGGAAGAACCTTGGAGTAAATGTCAGGCTAAGAAGTGATTCTTAACCCGGGGTGATTTACCCCTCAGGGGACATATGCAATGTCTGGAGACATTTTGGTTGTCACAGCTGGGGAGGGGGTTGCTACTGCCTTCAATGAGTACAGGACAGAGATGCAACTAAGCATTTTACAGCGCACAAAGCAGTTTCCCAAATTATGTGGCCCTAAATGTTCATAGTGCTGCAGTAGAGAAACTGGGCTAATGCTGTTAGGGATGCCTGGGAGACATGGGGAGATCAAGACAGACACTGTTTCCAGAGGGTCAGAGGTAGGAAATGCCAGGACAAACTGAGATTTTGTAGTGAAGGGAAGAAAGTGTTAAAAGGAGTACAGGTCAGGAAGACAGGCCCTGTGATAGCAGTGATGTCAAAGATTTTCTTTCATTGTTTTTATTCATAGATAACGTGCTAAATAATTCACTAAAGTATTTCAGTAAAGGAAAATAATTACAAGCACCATTTTTTCATTCTTTCTGTATTCTCAGTGCCTGGCACACACAAAATGCAATAAATAGCTGTTCATTGAATAGAAATGAACAGAATGATATACTCCTTCTGCAAAACATACATATGCATTTTTACATATAAATATAAGAATATTTATATATGTACATGCATATATATTGTTTTGCACACATTGGAGGCATAAAACATGAGTATTTATTAACTGTACATTTATTACCTGAGACCTACCGTCACTTAAACTTTAAATCTTAGACTTCTCATAAATACCCAAAAAGATAATACCAATATTGATATTTACATTAAACTTTAAAAAATTGAAATATATTCACATGCTGTAAATTTACCTTTTTAAAATGTACAATTCAATTGTTTTCCATATATTGAAAACTTTGTGCAATCATCTTCACTACCTCGTTCAAGTACATTTTCATCTTCCCATGGAAACCCTGCTCCCATTAATGAGCCCTGTTTCCCACATCCCTTGGCAACTACTAATCTACTTCTTTTATCTATGGATTGCTGTATTTTGAACAATTTCATATAAACATAGTCATACAGTCTGTGGCCTTTGGTATCTGGCTTCTTCCATTTAGCATAATGTTTTCAAGGTCCATTGATTATAGAATATATCAGCAATTCATTCTTTTAAAAAAATTTTTTTAAGTTCATTTTGAGAAAGAAAGAGAAAGCACAAGTGGGGAAGGATCAGAGAGAAGTAGAGATAGAATCACAAGCAGGCTCTGCAACATCAGTGCAAAACCCAATGTAAGGCCTGAACTCACGAACTGTGAGATCATGACCTGAGCTGAGTCAGATGCCCAACCCACTGCTCTACTCAGGTGCCCCCAATCTTTTTTTTAATGCTGAATAATAGTCCATCGAATATCCTACCTTTTGTTTTTTCAGTTGGTGGATAATTTTCACTTTTTGGCTGTTATGAATAATGCTGCTATGAACATTTGTGTGAGAATTTTTATGTGTATATATGTTTTTTATCCTCTTTGGTATCAACTAGAAATGGGATTAATTTGGCATACGATAACCCTAGATTTCACCTTCCAAGCAACTGCAAACTGTTGTCCAAAGCAGCTGTACCTTTTTACATTCTTGCCAACAATATATGGAGGTTCCAGTTCCCCCAGATTCCTGGCATGCTTGTTATTGTTCCTTATTTTCATTATAGCCATCCTAGTGAGGATGAAATAGTATTTCATCCTCCACATTGTGGTTTCAATTTGTATTTGTCTAATGACTAATGATGGGCATCTTTTCACGCACTTGTTGGTCCTTTGTATATCTTTTAGAGTAAAGACTATTCAAATCTTTTGCCCATTTAATAATTGGTTTGTTTGTATTTTTGTTATTAATTTGTTACATGTATTTTGGAGACATTTATACAAAGAAAAGTATAGTTGGCCAGTACATTGTGATGTGGGAGCGACTTCAGTTGGATATAAGTTAGGAGAGAGGGGATTTGGTCAAGGACACTGTATAGTATAGTCTTTTCCTGTTGGTCAGAGGTCACCAACCATCCTCTAGAAGGCTGCTCTTTGGGTCAGAAGCTGAGCCTGGTCCAAAGAGCTATCATCTTAGAGTCTAATAATACATGGAAATCTACATATGAAATTAACTAGCTAATTTGTCTGAAGAGATGTTTATAGATGGTGAGCACTCAGGGTGTAGGTACAGTCCAATAATCATAGTTTTTTGAGTTTTGATTTGCCATGTGAAAATAATGGTACCCAGAGATATGAAGGATTTTGCTCAAAGTTGTTTGAGGGTTGGTATTAGAACTAGGCTGTCTGACTTCCCAGTTCAGTGTTCATGCTATATTGCCACACAATTTCTACCTCTTTCAAGAAGATTTGATGAGAAAGACAACCTTCTAGATCATGCAAGGAGGTAATGCTAGATCTAAGAAAGAGACTCTTTATATTGTTGGTGTTTGGGAATAAATGTGATGGAAAGAGAATTTCATCAATGTCATGATCAAAATAATTACACTCTGACCGAAGCAAAATGGTTTTAATCTGCTAATGGCTCTACGACTGGACTCTCACTGGAACCCACGTATATCTTCAGGCTACCAGTTTGTCCTTAACTCATTGCTAGCCAGTCTAGGAACTTCAGGGCCCATCCTTCATCAGCTCTACCATTGTCTCAGTTGCACAGGATGCAGAAGTGAAGCTATCTTCCTCTGCCTTTGGCTGAAAAGTCATCAGGGTTCTGCCCACTAAAAGAGAGCTAGGATTTGTTTGCCTCAAGAATAAGGATTCATAATTTAAAATCCTCATCTCAGCCTTCCTGGCCTTCCTTCTTTTAGTCTGCTTAAAAATGAGAGCTCAAGACTTGACTTTTTGTCACATCTGAGAGGACATGTGATATAAAAGAAAGGAGCTAAAGTCAGTTCAGCTACCTACTATCTGGGTATACTTTGGGATGTTATTTTGCGTTTCTGAATCTTTACAATGGGGATAATATCTAGAATAGTGTGTGGATTAAACTAGATAATATATGTCCTCGACCTAGAAATATGTTTGATTTCTATGTGAAACACCATATTTTTCCTTCTATCCTTGTAAAACATCAATTTGTAGAAATTAATTCTCTCACCCATTTTCAAATGCAAAGTAAAGCAGTTTAAGAGTTCCCAAACTGCTCAGAATGGAAACATTTTCATTAGACTCGTTCTTTGGTAATGATATGTTGACTCAGTATTGTCCTGGTTATGTTGGTAGTTTTTTAGCTGACATCAGAGCTGAGCTAAGACCAGAGAATAATGGGAAGATCAGATGAAGCAGATTAAGTTTATGAAAAAACAGGGATCACAGAGAAATAAGTAGGCTCAGGGCTCAGGACCAAATACAACATTCCATTACTTTTTTAGTAATTATTTATTGAGCACTTCCTATTCCCTAAACACTGGGTGGGCTTGGCACTGGAGCTGTAGTCACAAGTCATGGTTTAGAGTAGGTTAGTTGCCAAATTGACCCCATTTTCCACTCCACCCTGTAACCACACCTTTTGAAACGGACCTTACAGCTCATCCCTTCCTGCAGCAGAGAATACTTTTCTATCCCTTGAATCTGACTTGGCCTTGGAACTTATTAGGTCAACAGAATGCAGCATAAGTGACAATATGCTAGTTAGTCCCAAACTAGGTCTAAAGAGGCCATGAACGTATCCCTTGCCCTCTTGGAATCCTATCTGGGTGTTCTGTGTTGAGGGATGAGGGAGCACACAGGGAGAAACAAAGGACCCCAGCCCACACCAGTGAACTTTGAGGGCAAAGCTGCAGATTGCAACTCCATAAAAGAATCAAGCTGAGATCAGAACAATTATTAGGTGGCTTGTAGAATCTTGGACCATTACTTTAAGTTTCTATGTCTTGATGTGGTTTATTATGCAATCAGAGGAAGCTGATCTAGAATTCCTGACCTCAAGAACCTTAGAATTGTATAGTTACAGAAGCCAAACTTAGGTTTAGGGGGAAAAAACCCCCACATTATAATGCCTTAGAAGATAAAATAAAGCCATAGTACTTTCCTGAATAATGTTCAAGGGACAGACTGTTAGGTGTGACCAAAAACAAGGAAGCACGTACAAGTTGAGTAAAGATTCACTACTTTTTACAGGGACAAAGAAATACACTAATAGAAAGATTTAGAGTATGTCACATTATTAAATGTCATTTAGTGTGCATTTTGTAATATTCTTGTAACCAGGTGGTACTCACGGGCATAATTTCAGAACTGTGGCCCAGGTCTCTTAAGGCTAGAAGTTTCATGAAGTGAGTCCTGCTCTCTCTAGTTTAAATTAGGTCTCAAAATCTGGAGACTTTCTTCATGAGCTTGTTTTGAGAGTTTTAAGTGCTTTAGCAAGTTCTTTTCTGAAAGAAGATAAAACATTTAAAATTAATCTGTGAGGTAACATATTTTGATCCTTAGGATAGTTCAGCATAAACCCCAAGTTTATTCCAAAATGGCTCAATTTCCCACTAATATGGCAGATACTGTGGCTTCATGGAACTGGGTCAAGTACACTTCAGTATCCAAAACCTCTTGTAATACTATAGCTCCACTGTGATAAGCAAAATTCAGACAATAAGCGAGTGACTGATTGAGGCTTGAGATCTTTATTTTAGGGGATTTTCATTTTTAATAACGTTTTCTGCTGAAGGATTTGGCCAGTATACCAATTTCAAGGTCAAATTTCTCTTTCATCTGAATATGAAATTGCTTTACACTGTCTTCACATATTATAAATGCTACTGCTACTGCTATTACTCCCACTATCACACACACACCTGCTCTGTAACACTATTAAATGCCTTGCACTGTGCTATTTATATGCAATCTCATTTTGCTTATAAACTTTTGAGGTTGATATAGTATTATTATCTTCATTTTGCAGATGAGGAAATCAAGGTTAAGAACAACTTAGGAAGCTGCTTAGAATTACATAGATAATGAGAGTGTAACCTTATATGTGAAGTCAGGATTCCTGAGTCTTAATCCAGTTTTGTTTCCACTATTCTTCTGCCTTCTCTGTAAAATAGAGATGGGATGTTTCTCCTACCATCCTCATAAGGTAGAAGGAAGAGTCGAACTATAAAAATGTTTTAAAATGTAATTTGAATATAATGCATCAAGTGAGTCTGACAGGTGACTTTGAAGAGACCATTGAGGAAAGAGTAGAGATGGAGAAAGAAAAAGGAGATACTGATAATGCAAAGAATAGGAAGCCACCAAACATTCATTCATTCATTCATTCACTCATTCAGTGTGTATTAACTGAACATTTATTATGCACCAGGCACTCTTCTAGGCACTGAGAATGCAGTGAGAACAAAAGGACAGCATCCCTGCTCTTCTGGAACCAATTCCTAAGTAGAAGATAAACACTATAAACAATTAAATAGGGTTTTTAGTAGCTATGATAAATTATTTGGATATAATGATATGGTGATATGATAGAGTCCAACTGAAGGGACTAATAGTTAATTATCAGGTGACTGCTTAGAGGAGGGGGATGTAAGCCCGCATACCAAAGTTTCCTTCACAATACCGAATAATGATGATGGCAGTGTTTCTGTACAACTTGTCACCATCCTCTTCTCGGAGTCCTCTCCACTCCTTTGTTGCCTTCCTAGTTTCACACCTATTTGAATTTCCTTCTATGTCAGCCCCCTTCGCTGATATCTCTTCTGCCACCTCGCCTCTAAATGGTGAACTTCAGGAACACGTCCAGAATGGAACTCTTTACTTTCACCCTCAAAGCTTCTTCCCCCATAGTCTTCCAATTTGGGGGAAATGGCAGAGGAGCCCACCCTCTCAAACCATCATTCTTGATACTTTCTCTCTTTCATATCTAATTCATCAGCATATCCTGCCAATCTCAACCATTCACATGATCTCTGCTCTATCCTCTGCTCTGGAATCTCTAGATGACAGTGACACATCTCTCTCCTGTAAAGGTTCCCAAAATGGCTCCCTGTTTCCCTTCTTGCCATCCTCCATTCACTCAGCGGCCCTTTTAAAAATATGAACTCCATCATATGACTCCTTTGTTTAAAGTCATTTAAATCTTTTCCTTTCCAGTAAGAACAAAATCAACCTCCTCATGATGGTTTCAAAGATACTATATTATCTAGCTCCTTCCTGTCCCTCCAACTGGATCCTCTGTTACTTTTCTCCCTTCCTAATCATACTCTAGCCAGTTACCAAGCTTCCTTTCAAGGAAAAGTATGCAGACAATCTTTCTTTTGCTCCTGTTCTCTCTATGCTTGAGTCCTCTCATCCTTCAGAAGGATGTCGTCTTTTTGGAGAAGCCTTACTGAATGTTTCCCCTAATTCAGGACCCTCTTTTATTCTGAATTCAGCACTATTTGCTTTCTCAGAGAACTTCTTATGACTTCTGACTGATTTGTTCAATTCCTGTATACTACCTTGCTTCTCTATCAGTTACAAAATTCTTGTTCACTGGTTTCTCCCTAATACCGGCCCTAATGTCTGGTGCACAGGTGTGCCCCTATATGTTGAATGAATGAAAGAAGGAAATTCTTACTGTATGTCAGCCATGATCTCAAGTACTTCGTATTATCTTTCTCAATCCTCTGGAATTTCAGTGAGGTAGGTACCGATATGGCTCCCAGTTTATAGACATGGGAACAGAGTAAAGCAGCTTCAGTGACTTCTTCAACGACACATCGCTAGTAAGTAACAATGATGAAACCTCGATCCCGGTTTTTTTTAATTCCAGGGCTCAGAATCTTCACCATTTTATTGTCTTCACCACCTGCCAACTTGGGAGACATTTCTTTGCATTGATTATACTTTCTTGACTTTGCTTTTCTCTTTAGATTCTAAAATTCTTGAAAGCTCTCTTTCTTTATTATTCAAGATGATTGCCCCAAGCAGAATACATGCCCCTACCTGCAGGTGGTAGTAAAAGGTCTTGTAAATTTTTTTTGCAAGTAACCTATTCAGAAGTTTACCTTTTTAATCTGAGCTTCATTTTGAAGACCTCTCTGAGGAGGATGTGTTATTGAAGAAGACTGACAAAAACCACTGCACTATATAAGTTATTCTCTAAAAGGCTAGTAGATTCCAGTCATGGAAACAGGACACTTTACTTACATTATTTATAATCCTCACTCTGACTTTAATGGGGTGGGTATTTTCATTTCCATTTTACAGTTGAGAAATCAGACTCAGAAAAGCTAAGTGAGGTGTTTAAAGTTACACAGGTAGTACTAAAGCTAAATTTTACTCCCAGTTTTTGTCAAGATCCAAAGTTGGCACTCTTTCTAATATTGTTATATATTTTCCCTTGCTTCTCTCATCTGCCCAAGTTTTCTGAAAATTTAGAACTTAATAGTTATCTGTGTAAAAGTTATACTAAATATATATAGACTCTTTTTTTTTTTACCTCATTTTCAAGCTGAAATGTTTTGAAAGCTGTTTTATCCACCTGTTCTTGTTTTCTGTTTCTTTATGCCTAATTACAAATAGGCAAATTTTTCTGTAAAGGGCCAGATAGTATATATTTCATGCTTTGGGGACCATATATCTCTGGTCCAACAACTCAACTCTGCTGCTGTGGTGTGAAAGCCTTCATAGGTAATTTTCAATCAAATGAGCCTTTTTTGTTCCAGTAAAATTTTATTGACACCAACATTTCTATTTTTACACATTATCATGCATCAAGTAAGATCCTTTGTTTTTTTTTATCTAAATAGATAAAAATTAAAATTATAAATACAATGATATATATGTAATAATAAATATTTAAAAATAAAACTTAAAAGCAAAAATTACTCTTAGCTTGTGGGATGTACAAAAATAGGCAGTGGGCTGAATTGGGCCTGTGAATCTCAGTTTTGGATCCTTGGACCAGATCAATATTCTGAAGGTTCCAAGATGGTTTGGCTTTTCTTAATTTTTCTTAAAATTCCAAATTTCTTAAAATTCTCAAAGTACTCTTGGATGTGATTTGAAATGTGTAACTCACCAATTAAGCAAATCTGAATTAAAGACACATGATTTCTCTTGAACACAAACATTACATTTGCTCTTCAGTCATGAAAGGGGAAAAGGCATTAGGGGAAAATATTTCAATGATTAAAATTCAATTATAGTACCATTTTCAATGCCACCTACTGCTTAGGGGAGTCAAATCAATGAATTCACACCATTTATATAAAGCCCTTCCTGCAGAGTCCTTTTGCCTTTTTAATAACACCTTTGAGTATGAAATAAATGTCAATGAAAGTGAGTGGAATACAAAGTGAGACAATTAGTAAAACAGGAATTGTCCACGATGAAATCAGGAGGCATTGGTAAAGTAAACTAGATCTAACACATTCTTCACTTTCTATTGCCAGCAAGAATTTGATGCTTGAACCACAGCCCTTTTCTCCAGATTTTTTAATCCACAAAGTGGATTTGGCTTTAAAGAGATAGGTATTTTAACTTTAGATGAGAAGGGCGGTAGCTGAATGTAAGCCAAGTTCAATCTGCCCCTCGTCTGAGGACCCGGAGCTTTAGCAGTGCTCAGGCTACTCTGCAGAAGCAGGTTGGCTGGACAGGTGGGTGGAAAAGAACCTGGCTAGAAGGAGTGTCATGTCTGGGAAAGTGGAAGGGGTTGGGAGCTGCCTCTCTCAGTTCAGGAACTTCTCAAATCTACATCTGATCCTTAACAAGAACACATTTTCTTCCACAGTTGGGCAAAACATGTCATGATTCAGCCTTTTTAGGCTTGACGTGAAGGCAGTGTGGTTTACTACATGGAAGGTCTTTCAACTAGGGGAACATCAAGAACTTGTGGGTAGAGCAGTTGCAGGGCCAAAACTCTGTCCCCCAGTAGCTCTGAGGGCAGTGGACATCCAGAGAGCCAGGTACACTGAGTGGACATACCTGATGGCACTTTGTCTAATTCCATAGGCTGGAATGGAGCTTGCCGGTCCAGAGCCAGATGAGGAAGCACAAAACAGGAGTAGCTTTTGTGCGAGGTAGTAGAAGACTTTCAAATGTAAAAGGTTTAATGTTTTTCTAGAGGATTTGCATTTAAGATGACAGGCAATGGTTAGATTTGAGCTTTTTAGAATTCAGTTTCTTCATTTTTGAAGTCGGAGGGATGATAATAGCAGTTAATTTTCAGAGTTTTAGGAGAATTAAATTATATCATCCCTATGATGAGCTAAGCATAATTCCTGGACTTAGAGATGTTCAATTAAAGCTAATTTCTCTTCTTACTATTTACTACTATTAACATCAGTATTGAGATTTTTGCCTGTGTTGTTCAAACTGACTCTCAGAAGACAGTTAGAGCTTCTGTCAAAACCTTATCCACAGGCAGTTTGGAGAGCTTGGTTCCAGGCGGTCTGTTGAAAAGAAAAAAATTTGGCTCAATGTGGAACTTGACTTAAAGGCAGTTTTATGGAATCAGACATTCTCAACCTCAGGCTCTTTGCTGGGCACATTATTTTCAGGTTATTTTGGTTTAGTATGAATGCCCCGAATTCATGATATTGCTTACCTCCCCTGTCCCTTCAAGTGTTCCCTTTAACCTATTCAAGTGAATAGGCAGAGAAGAGGCGTTAGAAGACCACAGTTTTCCAAAAGAGTAGTTGGGCAAGGAAAAGCTAACTAAAGTAGGATGTTCATAAAATGACCAAAACAAATTCCTAGGAGGCAGCCAGGCCAGCAGGCAGCTTTAAGAGCTGATGGATTGCTATCACTTCCTCTTGGACTCTGTGAATGTACCTGTTGCTTTTGGGCAATTGCCCAGAAACTAGCCTCCACGAGTCACTTGTTGAGAATGTACATCTTTCTCTCTGCCTAATAATTTGTCTTCATTTCCAATTATATTGGAAAGTTCATATCATTGTGGGCATTTAAAATGTTTTTAAAATTATTTTTTTATTTTCATAATACGTTCATTATATAAAATGGAACACTGCACAAAAGCACAAAAAACTTCCATGATCCCAACCCCACCTATGAAAACTGTTATCATTGTCTTGCATGTTCAACCTATTTTCCATGTGAAACATTATTATTACATGTAATGGATCTTTCTTTACTAAGTGGTATCATGTGTATATACTTTCCTTTCCTTGGATGTTATTTTCCCTCTATAATACATAATGAGCCACAAAATTTCCACACCACTTAATATTCTTCTAGAACATGATATTCATGGTTACATGAAATGCACCATAATTTATTAACTAATTCCCTATTTTTTGACATTGAGTTTGTTCCAAATTTTTCACTGTAATGACTAATCCTTGGAAGAAGACTTCTATAAATAAATACATACATCCTAGATTATTTCCTTATAATAAATTTCAGGAAGTAAATGTTTTGGAAGGAAGAGAATGTACACATTTAAGGTCTTATTTCAAAAATGTTTTATAGGAATTTTGAATCAAAATTAGCATCACATAAAAGCATTTACTTCTGAATACCCTGGTTAACACTAGTAACTGTGTGTGTGTGTGTGTGTGTGTGTGTGTGTGTGCGCGCACGCGTTTAATTTTCCATTTGATAGGCAGTGAGTGACATTTTATTTTTTATCCTATTTTCATATTTCCTTTGGTTACTGATGAAATAGATTTTTTTCCATAAGATTAACAGTCATTTGTATTTCTTCCTTTTTATATTGCTCTGGGTCCTCTGATTATTTTCCTATTCTTTTATTAATTATTAATCTATATGAGCTTTTATATCTTAAACTTATTAGCCACTGTTTGTTACATACTATATGATAAAATATGTATATTTTATTTCCCCATAATTCTCATTGCATTTTAATTTTCCTTGTGGATTTTAGCTGTATAGAAGTTTTGAAATGTATGTAGTAAATACATCATGCTACTTTCTGACTTCCTTTTCTGCTTTTGATCTTACAAAGCATTTTGTTGGGAAGCTTGAGTGGCTCAGTCAGTTGAGTGTTTGGCTTCAGCTCAGGTCATGATCTCACCAGGCCCCGTGTCTTGCTCTCTGCTATTAGCACAGAGCCCACTTTGGATTTTCTGTCTTCCTTTCTCTCTCTGCCCTTCCCTTTCTGGGTCTCTCTCTTTCTCTCTCTCTTTCTCAAAATAAATAAACTTTCAAAAAAAGTTTTAAAAGCCTTTTGTCAACTTCTCAGAAGATAAACATCATTTACATTTTGCCTGTTATTTTATTAGGTACATTTTCCCACTCCTTGGCTCTTAAATCTATGTTATTTTATGACACTGGATTGCTCTTATTTTTATATAAGTAGGTTGTGTTTGAGTCTGCTCCATCTTTAATATCTTTCTCTTGTGTCTGGGTGCTGTCTGTCAACGCTGTGAGGATATGCTGGCATGGCACTATTTTCCATATTCCTGGATTGTCACCACTTTTCCTTATTTATCAAATTGACTGACTCTTTTAAATTCCACTAAAGTTGCAATCTTGAAAGTGTAATCCTACATCATTTCTCCTGCATTTTTCTCTGCCTGGCAGAGTGTCTTGTAGAGTGGTTTTATTGATGCCTCTGGATCCATTTTGTGGAGTTACAGAGTTGGTGCAAACTCCAGCTGTCTTTGGGAGCATGAGCTTCCTGGAACATCCCTATCCATCCCCTTGACAGGCATGTCTGTAGGCTTCAAAGTGTCCAATATTCTCATCTCTTTTTAAAGAGTTCTGTCTGGAAGGTTTTTATCATAGGAAGATAATTTTGGAGGATATTTAGGTCCAGATACCTACTGTCAGGAGAATTCTAAAAACGAACCTTCTCCAAGATTTTCTGCCTTAATCCCTGTGATTGTGAATATGATAAAAAAAAATCACACCCATGAATATGGTATGTCAATATGTCAAAAGGGACTTTGAAGATATAATTAAAATTGCTAATTAATTGACCTTAAGAAAGAGAGATTTTCCTAGATTATCTGGTTGGGCCTAATCTCATTCCATGGGCCCTTTAAAAGTGGAGAGTTTTCTCTGGCAAGTAGCAGAAGCAGAGATCTGAAGCATGAGGGAGATTTGATGCACAGTTGCTGACTTTGAAGTTGGAGGGGTCCATGTGCTAAGGAATGCAAAGTAGACTTTAGGAACTAAAAGTTGCCCCCAACTGACATCTAGCAAGGGAATGGGGACCTCATCTTTACAACTGCAAGGAACTGAATTCTACCAATCACCTAAATGAGTCTGGAAGCGGCTTCATGCCCAGAGCCTTCCGTTAAGAAGCAACTTATCTGACACCTTGATTTTGGCCTTGTGAGACCTTGTGCAGAGAACCAAGCCACACTGTACGAACCACACTGTGCTGACCTATAAAAACTGTGAGGGAATAAGTGGGTGTTGTTTTAAGCCACTTTTTGGTAACTTGTTTTTCTTAGGAATAGAAACTTCATACAATATCCACATTAGGGCTCTTATTTTCACAAGGGCACCAGCAACATATCACAGTGGGTGGAGGTATGGACTATGGAGTCAGAGACCATGTCTTCACCAAAGGAGAGAGACCCAGTCACTGCAGTACAGAGAGGTGATGTGACAGGAGGAGTCATTGTGGCCAATGGCAGCTCTTCTTTAGATTTTTATTCCTTTAATTGGGCTCCCTGTAATCTAAATAGAAGGCGGGCCGTCTTTTGGAAATAGAGGCGCTTAGCCAGTTGGTTGCAGTGCTGACCTTTGAAGGTTAAGGGAGTTTATGCCACACACCACCAGTAGCTTGCTTGGCAATCCTGAGAAATAGCTTTGTCTGCAGTGAGTACATGGAGAAGGTCCTATGACTTCAGAGGACAGATTTGAACTTCAGCTCTAGGTGCTACTCTCTGAAATCCATTACAGGTTTCACACCCATGCCGTGCTTCCCATGCTGTTCCTGGCCATTAACTGAGTGTGGTAGGAATAGCAGGTAGGTGCACCCTTGGGAGAGGCTGTTCTTTGACAGAAGACTACCTTAAGCTTGACTCAGTGGCCTTATCCTGACTTTCCTTGGAATTGCCCTGTGTGTAAGACACTTCTGACCAACCTTCTTTCCTCCCCTTGCTCGGTGTCAAACCTAGACTGCTGTCCAAAAGTTCTACTGACCGCTCCTGATTTCTCCCCATTTTCTCTCCCATTAATAACTGTCCCCATTTTCTTTCCACTAATAACTTTTTTGCACATTAAGTCCTGTCTCGATCTCTTTGCTTCTTGGAGGTTCAAGACTAACATGCAAGGTAGGAGTGAAACAGCCATTTGGAAATGAGCTCTAGCTTCCTTTGACCCACCAAGGGTCACGTAGGTCACACAGCCACAAGACAGCTTTTAGGTCTGGGTAGAGAGGCCCCAGACATGAACTCCAAGCTTTACAGGGCTCTGAAGAACATAAACACTGACAATATAGTGAGTGGACCTTCATTTGTACCTTTGTGCCAGGCTCCACAAATGTCACAGGCAGGCCTGCACAGGGATGTGATAAATCTGACCCATTTCCTCACACTCAGTTATACACTCTCATTATATAAAAGGAAAGTCAAAAACCATTATTTTGGTAGCTATGTGTTGTGGCTCTAGAAACTTTGATTGTGGGTTCCCTCCAAAAACACTAGCTTGGGGGTTAGCCTTTGACTTCTGGGTATCAGAGAAGGTCGGGGAAGCCAAATTAACTTAAGGAGCTTAATTATTGTTTGTCAGACTTCCTTAAGTAGGCAGGAAATAGTTGCTTAAACTGACTATGGGATAACGCTTTCCAGAGGGTATCACTGTATAGTTAGTGACATTGTAGATTTGTAGCATCTGACATGCTCTGCCAGCTTTTGTTCTGGTGATGAAGGATATAGTTAGCAGACCAAATAGATTTTTCTTATGAAGACATACCACAGCCTCACAGAACCTTTGCACTAAAATAGAGATCATTTTACACTTGTAGGAACAGGCTCAGAGAGGTTAATTGGTGTGGAATGATCCACACAGCTGGTTCCTGATACAGCTGGGACTGAAGGCCACTGTCCATCAGATAATGATTCACTCAGTATTCTCCCATGCTTTGGGCTGAGACATATTTGGTTAGAAGCAACATGAACAAATGAGCTGTAGGTCAGAGGCGATGTGGAAGGGAGTGTTATTTAGAGTCTGGTGTCACTTTCCACGCGATTACTTCAGCTCTGTCACTTGGGTCGCCATAAAGCCATCCGCTGATTTACTCTGGGCTCCTGGCCCTGTCTCATAAAGGCATCTTTGTAATTCTCACCAGAGATCATCCTCTGGGATGACAAATAACATCGATCATTAAAAATGACATCCGTAATTTTGCAGCCAGGGAAGACAATCTTTTAAAGCTGTCAGTGAAACAAAAGGGATTTTAGGAGATGCTGATGCAATCTCTTTAAAATCTTTGGAGGTTCTAAAGCATGAAGATGAACTGTCCTTTATGGACCTGGAGGATTTATCGTGCGCTAGGGCATGCCCTACACCCGCCCTGCTGTCAGTGGAGGTGAGGTTTGAGGTAAGCAGGGTTCCCTGTGGCTCAATCATTAACGTGCTGAATGGCCTAGGAGTCAAAGGAGTTACTGGGCTTCATCCAGAGCTGGAGGAATGGAGGCAGGCAGGGCGACACAGAGGAAACCCACTGTCTATTGAGGAAGAGGATGTGGGAAGCAAAGACACACTGAGAGGCAAAAGAGACACAGACACTCCGGAGCACCGCCATTTAAGCAATCAAATGAAACTTGCACCGCAGACCCTCAATTTCACAGAAGCTGAAGTCATCCTAATGAATACTATTGTCTCCCTCTCCTCTTCATTAAATTTTCCAGGACATCAAAATTGCTGAATCGTCAGCCATGTCAATCTCTATAGTTCTGCAAAAAATGAAAGAGGAGAAAAGAAAAGAAATTAGATGTCCATTTTCCAAAAAAAGGGAGAGGGAAGAAGAGAGGAGTGAGCCTGGGCCTCATGCCCTTTCTCACCAGAGGCGAGGAGCTAATTAGTCTAAATAAGCAGAAGCTCAGAGCACCAAGACTAATGAACAGACTAGCTCTCTCCAAGTGGAAAGCAGGAATCTGGCAAACAGCTGCCAGTGCAGAAGGGCTAGAGCTGAGGGCTGGGGGGTGGCCTGTTCCAGGAGGGGAGATGGTGTATCTGAGAGAGGGGTCTCCAGCTGGAGTCCACAAAGCTGAGGGAACATTCTAGATGGCTCAAACAGCAGTGCAGTCTAGAGACTCAGTGCCATCTTTAGACTATCCACAGCACTTTTGCTTCTCCATGCCTGTTCCGAATATGTCCCTTTATTTATCCCAGTGCTTGTGTCTTAGAGGAAACTTTAACTGCAGCAATTACTGCACAGGGGTCTGCGTAGCTAATGATCTATATTGTTGGTGGCACTTGGTTTCTTTAAAGCTTTCCCTGTTTTGTTACCTGATTTGATGTTTTCTCAGTCTGCAGTGAACTGTGGGCTTGCTTGCTGCTGACCCCCTGTTGTCCCCAGGATTCCCAGGCTGGGGAGCTGGGAGATGTGCAGTCAGCATGTCTGACTCTGGGGTGGAAGTCAGCACAAGGGGTGGAATAATTTTCCGACGCCACTGCCTGCTGACTTGGCATTTAGTGTAAATACCTCCTGCTTCCAAGATATCTCTTCCATAATTACCAAGCATGATTCTATTTTCAGTGCAATAGCTGAGAGGGTGTAATTGGAAACCACAGAGGCAGATTATTTTCTTTCTTTAAAGGGCTTTTTGCTATCATCCTGTAATCTTTTCCTCCCACTCACTTGTACCAGGTACTCCTCATGCCAAAAAGGAACATGTACTAGCTCTGAGATTCTTTCTGCTTATCGGTTATTTTGTTTAAAACCTGCAAAAGTGGTGAATCACCGATTGACCAAGAGAGACTTAACATCCCCCTCAGCTTTACTAAACTTGACACAGGTATCTTCCTGACTGTAGGCCACCTGACCACTGTTTTCTTAGGGCATTTACTTTCAAAAACTTGCAATTGTAAATTCTTTCTCTGCCCCTTTGAGATGTAAATTTTCAACAACCCAGGGATATCTTTCTTGGGGTGGGCAGTGTCTGGGAGTCAGCCCTTTGGAATGTAATCAAGACACACAGTGTCCTTGTCTCCCAGTCTTTGTGGGAAGGTAAGAGCTTAATTTTGATTAGTGACATTGGCAAACACTGATAGAGGGTCACAGTGAACATTCTGCCCTCTCTAGGACCCTCGCACTAGCTCAGAGCAGTACTTAAAAGTTCTCCTGACTTTTGTTTTAACAGATTTGAGTGTAATGTCTTTCCCCTTTTGAATTAATCCTGACCCCTACTGAACTATTCTTGAATATTCTTCCTTGACTATTTAACTTGGATTTTAGCTCAATTCTGTACTGAAATATCTTTCCCCTACTGCAGTAGCTTGAATAAAATCTGTCTTACCATTTTTTAACATGTGTCGAATGCAATTTCTCTTTAACATGATGCACCCGGATGTCACATTGTCTTTTTGCACAAAAGGCATAGCTTAGATATTATTTGTTCATTTGACTAACTCACCCAACTGACATGAGTTAGGGACATTGATTTCTGATTTTAAAAAATTATTTGCTTAAAAAATATCTCCTGAATCTTGCAATGGTGAGCAAAAATCAACAGGATTTCTGTTCTCTTAGGATTTTTTTGAATGAGGGGGAAGGCAAAGATTAATTGAAGAATTACCCAATTAATTATTAAGTTGCAAATATGAAAAGAGTAAAGTGCTGTGAAGAGAAAGAAGAAGTGTAGAGTTCTCCTCTGAGAATTTTGAGGAGGAAATTTAAGGAGAGCCAGTGAGGCTGGAATAAAGACTCTATTCCATGTCCATGTTAGTGATGATTGATTATCTGGTCTTGTCAGTGATCAAATGTACACCCTCCCCAACAGCTTCCTTCCCACTGATGTGCATGATTCCTTGGGGCCTCTCTTCAGGCCCTCCCTCTTCTCTATTTGATCAGTTCTTGACCCAATGCTTTGGAGTCAGCTCTTGTTTCCACTCATCTCTAATGATACAACATTTTCCAGCCCTGATGCTTTGACTTATTAGATGACGTGCTGGTTACTCTCCATTTGGCCTCTCATCCTCCCTACCTCTATTCTGTTTTCTATCCTTTGTCACCCTGTTCTGGGCCTCAGGGTGACAAAGTCTATATCACCTAGGTTTCTTTACTGTTGGCTCATGGAGGTTTAGCCATGGGGAGGCACATGATGGAAGTAGACAGGCAAGAGGAGAGAAAGGTCAGGGTCAGTTTTTGCTTTGCACCAAGTTTCTAGAAGTAGGTGTATCGTTTCATCAGTACAGCTTGTATACTAGAGGGGAGGGTCCGGTTCTAGTGAACTTCCATAGCACTGTTTCTTCTTTTTGCTCCTTCATGTCTTAGTCAGTAATGTCTTCTAGCTATTCATAGCCTCTGAGTGCCTCAACATCCTTTGGTTTGTAGTGGTGCTGTAATGTCTGTGAATATTCCTTTCATTACAGTTTCTCATGCCATCCGAGTTGAATTTTTTTCCTTCTGGGATCTTGACTGATATAGATGATCTCACTAAAGCTATCCCTATTTATAAGGGTAACCTAGTTCTCTCTTGCTCCACCTATAAGCTGATGGTCAGTCCTGCTCATTCATATGCCTGTCCCTGGGCCTTGGGCATCCCAACCTAGGTACTGCCTCAACCAGAGGGGAGATTGGGTAGTTTCATGATGGTCCCTAATATAGTGAGGCAACTCTCCTAACATCTTCACATTCCTCTAAAAATGCCTAAATCCCTTTCTTCTGGGTCCAGGAATATCCCCAGCTGTTCTAAAAGAGTTTTAGTATTGTCTTGAGGTCTGTTTGTTGACTACCTTATTTGTGGTTTCTCAGTGTTGGTGTCTCTCACGCTTAGTTATGTTTTTGCTTTGTTGCTCCTCAACAATGGGACACCAAATGAAGGCTAGTAGTTTACTTTATAGGATGAAAAAGGACCAAAACCACAGCTCCAGTTTCCATGACTTGGGGATATGTTCCTCTTCCCAAATCACAGAACTCATGTTGACTTGACAATTGAATACTCCAGTTAGATTCCAGAATTCAGTATTGTTTTCTATGGTAATGCCTCAGTTTTGGATTTATTTATTAATTTTTCATTTCCCCCTTTCCACAAACAAAAAATTTACTTGCTTCGGGGTATCTGGGTGACTCAGTTGGTTAAGCGTCTGGCTTTGGCTCTAGTCATGATCTCACGGGTTCGTGGGTTTGAGCCCCAAGTCAGTCTCTGTGCTGACAACTAGCTCAGAGCCTGGAGCCTGTCTTCGGATTCTGTGTCTCTCTCTCTCTCTGACCCTCCTCTGCTCATGCTATCTCTCTCTGCCTCTCAAAAATAAATAAAAGACAAAAAACCCCAAAAAACTTACCTGCCTCAAGTTCCATTCCTAAAGAGTCTTCAGCTAGGTATCAAACTAGAAAGGTTGCACTAGATCAATTTAGATGAAGTTGTTGAGAGCTATTGTTCTCGACATTTGAATGCAACAGATGGGACACTTTTGTATGTAACAGATGGGGAAAAATGCCCTAGTTTCTAATGTGTAAAATTTTTGGCATTGAAACAGGCTAGTAGAAGTAATAACAGAAAGGAAGGAGTAAGAGAGTAAAAGAGGGCCTTCTTGGTGAAGCAGATGAAATGGCCACTCTACTTATTTGGAAAAATACTCTCTGTTACAGAATCAGAGGGAGACTAGGATGTTTTAGCCCTATCCTTTGTTCTCAGATTCTTTGTTCTCAGGAATCCTCCACTTCATGATCCCAGCTAAAACATAATAATATTTTTTTTAAGTAGTAGAAATTGTACGTAGAAGACTGACTTCCTTATTCTGTCAGTTGTGATGATGCTGATATAATTTAGAATTTAATATTCGCTAATACAAAAACCTGTCACTCTCCCCAGGGACTAGAACATTAGTAACATTTGGTAATTTCCTTGTGCTTTTCTCTCATCCCAGCGCTGCTTTTCCACCACAGGTAACCACGTGTCCTATATAGCCTACAGCTTTGTCCCTGGATCCAGCCATTCTCAAATTCCTTCATCTTTAATACTCGCATCCCTTAAAGTATGTCTTCTCTTCGAAATGCAAATAGAGGTGACACTGATAAAGATGACACAGATATAGGCTGATGAAAGTAGAGGTGACCATTTTTATGGAATTGCAATAACGATCTCTCGTTTCCTTTAAGAGTATCCTTTATCTGCCAATCAATCTTTAAAAAGTTTTTTTTAATGTTTATTTTCAAGAGAGAGAGACAGACAGACTGCGAGCAGGGGAGGGGCAGAGAGAGAGAGAGGGAGACACAGTATTTGAAGCAGGCTCCAGGATATGAGCTGTCAGCACAGAGCCAGATGTGGGACTTGAACTCACAAACCACGAGATCATGACCTGAGATGAAATTGGACGCTTAACCAGTTGAGCCACCCAGGCGTCCCTCTAATTAGTCATTTTTAATGTAACATCTGAAAAAAAATCCTTTTTTTGCATTGTTTGAGAAGTTTTTTGTCATCTAGTGTCATTTCACTTCCCTGGGTGTGGCCTTGCTGCTTCTATGATAAATTGTGCATGACTGAACTCACTCCACACTATTAGGTGCTAATGTTTTCCTGTCAGAGGGAACAGAGGTCAAAGGAAAAGCAACATTAAAATCTGTCCTGAATCAAATATTGTGTATAACTTTGAGCTAAGATATTTTCAAAAAATTAAAAATAAATTAAGTTTGTAAGTCCAAGTGGTTATAGGACGGAGGCATAATTATTAGTCTAATTATTTTATACAATAGTATTTATCAGGATTTGAGGATAAGAGGAGAAATGAATAATAATCCGACTGAATTATTAACCCAAGTGACTCTTTGAAATGCAGTATAGTTACCACTCCATATTGTCTGTAATTTCAAAGAAAAAAAAACAGAGGAAAAGAACACACCACTAAGCTTAATGCACAGGAGAATTAACGGTGTAACCGTAGAATCCTATAATGACTTAGTACCAATTTTCTCTTTACCCATTAATGTCCTTGAAGAAAATTAAGAATAAAAAAAGTTTAGGAGAAAAGGTTTATCTGCAGAGAACTATATATGTCTCTGGTGAGTTTCCAAGGTATCTACCAGATGGAATGTTTTTTTAGTGTCTGTTTTTCATAGCTTACCATTTAAGTGGTCCGTGTGTGTGTGTTACACATATAGATTTATTTATGTGATATATCTGTACCTATATCTATATATCTGATAGATTTATCAGCTTATCAGAAGAAGGACATAGTAAATGACCAACTGAGGAGGCTCTGTGCTCTGGTTCCACAATCGAGTAGATTCTGTGAATGAGCGAGCACAGGTACCCTCCCTCCTCTCACGCGCACACACACACTAATCCACATCCACACTCCATTCCATTTTCTTGCCTCAAAAATGAGGACAATGCTTGCCTGACTCCTGAGGATTGTATCAGGGTTAAATAAATAATTGAGTGATTGGAGAAGAAGGGCTATGAAAGTCTGAGAGTGTGAAATTAGACTGTAAAGCAATACATGCCTGTGAAGGCAAGAGGCAGATTTAAGTGCCGAGTGAAATACTGCCACACAAACTGGAACCTATTAGTTCATAAAACGCTCTTGAAATTCCAAGAGAACCCAAGGGTCTCAGGGATGTGATCTGAGACTCCCTTTCCCAGTGAAACTATCTATGTTTCAAGAAGCAGCACTAATATTTATAAAGAGAGATTGCTTTGTTCTTGAGGAGATGGAATTCCAGGGAATGATGAAGTTCTTTTTGTGGGTGCCGACTTGCCAGGAGTATTGGCAGCAGCTATAACTGGTTAGCACATGGCAGAGAGAAAAGAGAAACCCAGTGTAATCAAGGGTATCCTGTAGCTTAGGCGATGCAGAGCCAACAGGCTAGTACGGAGAGACCCCCAAGAGTCTCCCGGCCGGTGGGCAGCTTGCACATGGATTTGCAGTGTGAGGGACCGCGCCCTGGAACGTGATTCTCTGCAGACAATGCTGTTCCTGCCACATAAACCCATCTCAAGCTGGCACAGCAACCTTCTGCAGGCTCTGGAAATAGGGAGCGTGTTCGCCCAACCTACACTGACGGATGCTCCGGAGTCATGAGAACCCTTAGACAGTGGCACAGTCCTTGGGTATGGGCCCGGGACAGGGACAGATGTCACAATTACCCACCACCCCACCATGCTGTGCCTGATGCTTCTCTTTGCTGTTCTTCAAAGGAAGAAAGTGTGAGGTGATCTATTTTAAACTTGTCAAACACGTGCCTTTCCTGACATGGGAGGGAAACAATACAAGTTTCTTTCGTGGGGGAAATGTTGAGGTTTTCCCAAACTCAGTTAAATCTATTTACAAGCTGCTTTGATTCTGTCAGTTTTGAAAATGGTGATAAAGTTTTGCTTCATATTTCATGCTTGATCTTAATCAATACAATTTGAGACATGTGTTTGCTCCTATGCATCAGAAAATAAGACAGGAAATCATTGAAAAGTTTTCCATGGCTACTTGGTGTTGAAAAATCTATTCTTTTGCCTCTGTGGGGAGGGAGAGTGGAACTTGCAGGGGGAGTATAATGACTCTACAATCCCTTCCCACTATAAATAAGCAACCAAGATCCTGTGTTTTTCACAAATAGTCTTTTGAGAAATAAAATCCCCTTTTGAGGAAGTGATGCTATAGCAAAAACTTAGAACAACAACAGAACATTTATTTGTTGGGATCACACAGTGCTGGGCACACCAACCTACCTCTGCACTGTAAGACTAATTCAAGCTTTTGTTTATAGTTTGAAACTTTCTTTTTTATTTTGAGAGAGAGAGAGAGCACACTTGAGAGCTGGGGTGGGTCAGAGAAAGAGGGAGAGAGAGAATCCAGGCAGGCTCTGTGCTGACAGCATAGTGCCCAATGTGGAGCTCTATCCCATGACTGTGAGATCACCACCTGAGCTGATATTAAGAGTCGGTCATTCAAACAACTGAGCCACCTAGGTGCCTCTATAGTTTAAAACTCTTAATAGAGCCTTCTTTCCTTGGAAACTCTTTGAACTGAAAAGAACAAACTTCAGAATGACACCAAGTCCTCAGCCCCCTTCTGATGTGACTGTCACACAGCCCGCTGAGAGAAGCATCCCTCAAGGAGGCCTACAAACGATTATCTATAGAATTTTTCTACAGAGCCATTCCTGCTTCATTAAGAGCACCCCAGATTCACAACAGGATGATAGCCAATTCACCCCTTTCTTCTGTAAGATGACATTAGAACTCTACTTTCCTCATATTTTTCTACTAAAAAAAAAAAAGACAAAAGCATAAAGCATGTTTCAAAAGTCCAAGTGGCAGTATTGCTCGGAAGGTTCTAAAACCATTACTTCCTGACAGGATGCCCTGTTAGTTGTGAGACTCTGGCGAGTCACCTCAGGCTCACCCTTCCCTTGTTCCATTTATATTTTCACGGGACCAGGGGCCGAGTGGGATGTCCCCACTGCTGAGCCTCTTAAATCCTCACAGTGACTCTTGAACCAAGTCACTGGATCCTCAGTAGCCACAATATTCTTAAATATTGAGCAAGACCCTCGAAGTCTTTCTCCTCAGAGAAATCACCAGTACGTTCTCTCCAGAGAGCGAGGCCCTTTTTCTGCAAGCCTCACGACAGAGCAATCTCTTCACTGGCCTATGGCGAACATTAAATTTTTTGCTTTGAGGGGAGCTGACGTATAGAAAATTTGAGTTTATTACAATCAAATTATGATGGTCCCCTAACATGTCCTCTAGATGAGCATTTGCTTTTGTTTTTTATGTAGCAGAACTTCACAGTGCATTTTTCCTTACACGTGTAAACCCGCTATCTTCTCCCAGCAGCCATGTAATGGTGATATTAATAACAATGACAGAGCTAAACTTTAGTGGGCCCTTATAATGTTCAAGGACTTCTATAATTAACATAAATAATTTTAATTAATCCTCTCAACAGTCCTATGAGGAAGATACCATCACTTCCGTTACACAGGCAAAGAAACTAAATATCAGAGAAATAAATTCTCCACACAAGGCTTTTCACCACTAGGCAATTTTGTGTCGTGAAAGTCTTCCAGTTTCCCAAAGTAAGAGTCTGAGATTCCTTTCTGTAAACTGATCTCACCTGAAGGATGGGTTTTGGTGTATGCAAATGCCACCCCCACGCCAGCCTGCCAAGGAGTTACAGCAGGTGCCATTGTTTCCATTTTATAGAGGACAAATAGAATTGTGGAAAAACGGAGTCCTGTGCTTATACATTTTCCCTCGGCTCTCAAAAGGATTAGGATTCCATTTATAGAAGGATAGAGTAAAAACTTGGATTCAGCTTTAAATTGGGAAACTCCAAATAAAGCTGCAACTATTTTTTCCAAAAATGAAAGAAACCTGGCAACCACAAAATTAAATTGGTCTCATCCCAGAAATAGCACCTTGGTTTGGAGTGTGGCTAGTCATGAAGGCTCATAAATGAAATGGAAGACTTCCAGCACTGCCCCCGACACACACACACACACACACACACACACACACACACAAATTATTTCTAGTAGCTGTAGTGGGTGTGCATTACAAGTGCTATGACGGGGGCTCCTGGGGGGCTCAGTCGGTTAAGCATCTGACTTTGGCTCAGGTCATGATCTCATGGCTCATAGGTTTGAGCCCCGTGTTGGATTCTATGTTCACAGCTCATAGCCTGGAGCCTGCTTCAAATTCTGTATCTCCTTCTCTCTCTCTCTGCCCTTCCCCACTCTCACTCTGTCTCTCCCTCTCTCTCTCTCAAAAATAAATAAAACTTTAAAAATTAAAAAGCAACTGCTACAACTGCCAGCAGGGGGTTGCAAGCCAAGGGACTTCTGTGACATTCCCTGCCTCAATGGCTGCGGTGTCCCACCACTTTCCGGTGCTCGAGAGGAGGGATGGGGTGAGACTGTCAGGAGGAAGCTCATTTCACCATGAATCATGTGACTATGTTATTCATCCTTACCTGGTGAGATGTTAAAAATCTTGGGAAGAACTTTCCTCAGAGCTGTATAAAGAAGCTGTGGGGAGCAGATGAGTGAGGAGTAGCACTTTCTCTTCCTTCTCCTTCTCTGACCCTGTGTTCCTTCCAATTTCCGGCGGGTGATTGTGTCACGGAGCGGGGATGTCTACGACCCCTTACCAATCCATCCCATGCTCCCTTCCTCAAATCTGTCACCTCGGAGTGATCTGTGTAGTTTGAGTTCTGCTCCCAACAAGCTGTGTGTCCTTGCATAAGTCACTGAACCTCTTTCAATGCCTCAGTTTCCCTTGTATAATGCAAATGCAAAGAGCTTTGGACTTGATGTCATAAGATCTGAGTTTCGGCCCCAGCCTTACTCCTTACTATCTCTCTAGCGTTAGACAAAACCTCTTTGAGCCCCACCTTTGTTATCTATACAGTAAGGAATGTAGATCATTACTTCTAAACTTCCAAGAGTTCTTATTGTTTTTTTAGATTGTATACATATATATGTGTACAACCATACATAAACGCACATATATACATAATACATAGATACACGTATATACATACATACATACTTATATATGCACACATATATATACATATATATGAATATGTCTACGTGTGTGTATATATGTGTATATATATGTATATATAGTGTTCCTTGTGCACTGTAAATAAAGTCCCATGTAGATATAAAAGATTGATACCACGTTTGTTGTTTGCCGACTTAGTGGTGCCTCGTCCGGAAGGCAGCGTGAGCGCTCCCGTTCGCTCCGCCCACTCCTTTGTTAGAGCGCTGCCCTACAGCTGGTGAAGATGGATGGGAAGCCACACTCCCTGGTTTCCCATTAAGTCAACAACCACCAGTTTTATTCCTTTCTCAGCTGTTTCTCTTCTCATGGAATTCCTGTAGGACAGAGGCATTAATATGACGTAGACGATTGTAAAAGTGGCCTGCCCAGACCTCATAAAAGAATCCATGCTGGGACCCCCCGCCCCCCCCGCCACGGCAAGCTCAGTTCCCAAAGCTGAGGTCAGGATTTCTAAGTTTAACTTGTACCCAGAAAGTGTACTTTCATAAACAGAAGTGAGAAGTCTTTCTTGAAGGTAGCAATGGACTCTTGAAAGGAAAATAAACTAGAAATTAAAGTAAGTATAAGGGTTTTTCTTCCATCATGACAAGCAGTAAGTGGCACTGACTGTCAGCAGCACTCACTGTGGAAGAAACCTTACTCAGCTGCTCCTCGTCTCTAACCTTTTCTCTCCCTGCCTTTCCTTGTTTTCCTCTCTCAGATGCCTCTGAAATTGGGAAAGGGAGAAACTTTACAACCTTGCTGAGGCAAATGGATCCTACATTTTGATCCTGGCTAGCATCTCCCGCTTGGCATGCTTTCACAGTTAAGGAAAAAAGCAAAGTCATAGTAAAGCTGCAAGGTCACCAAGTTCTCTATAGGGCATGAGTCTTCATATTCTTCCTTAGAACATTTTTCTCTGTCTCTCTCTTTTCCCCCAATTAACCAGGCTTCTAGATTACACATAGTGTGACTCAGCAACCGACCGATCACAGATCTAAAGGGAAGGGGCCAAGACAAGAATCGGCATCTCCAGTGGTGTCGACTCAGCCCAAAAAGACACATCTGAAACAAGAACAGAGCAGACTCTGACACAAGCTCCTGTGGTGCGAGACACCTGGCCTTTGCCACTCACTGTCTTGTTTTCCCGGGAAAGTGAGGAAAGGCCTACTGGCCATACTTCCTTCTGAGGAATACACAGGAGCCATTCGACACATACCAACAGTGAACACAGCCTGTGCAGCTCTGTGACAGGCTTTGCCATCCTCTGCACTCTAGCCAAATCCTTGTGAAAGTGCATTGATCTGTGTCTGAATTGTACGGCCTCCCCCTTAAAGCTTCAAGAGTAATGTTTATTTGGCATATGATTTGAGTGTTTCAGAGAGATTCTAGTGAGGCTACTGGTAGCCACACAATCTAAGCCAATACTTACAGCAGACCCACAAACACAAACATCCCACAATGGTTTGGATCCAAAGAGCTGGGCTGAGGCACCTTACACATGTATGACTAGTGGCCCCTGGTGGGTGCCATTGCTCCTGCCATTGCCACTGGAATCTTTCTGTGGCTGAGATAGCAGCACAGGGATTTTTCACACGAAATGCCTCCTGACAGGAAACTTAGTGGATGAGGAAGAACCCCAGAGCAATTCAGGGAATGAACTCCAGTCAGACTGAAGATTTGTGCTTTTGTCCTTTGGTCTTTGGCAAGAAAATACAATTGTTTTAAGAGCTCTGTCACTGGTCTACAAATAAAATATGTGCCACCTTGTTTCCATTCTCTGTATGGACTTGGTATTGTAATAAACCGTATTAGTGTTTGTATATAAAGAGAAAGTGAACCTTGGAGCACCTTTTATTCTGGGCTTGTGTTTGTGATGCAGACACACTGGTGATTTGTGATTTGCAGGGCTTAAGAAGAAAACCTGAAGTTGATCTATTTGAGTGTCTATGAAACACTCATGTGTATAGATGGACATGGAGTTATGATATTCCTGTGCCATGAGTGTGAGTAAGTCTGGGTGTGGAATAAGGTGCACACACATGGAATGTGTGCCTGCAATATATCCTAAACAGTCTATACATGTCATGTCATTCAGACCCAATTTATAGACTTGAAGCCTAGACATATAAAGATTAATAGATGTATCTAAAATTAAAGGTAATACAAAGTAGCAAAACTAGGATTTGGGTCTAGGTTCATATACTCCAAAAACCCATGCTCTTTCTCCAACTCGACACTGGATTGAATCAAGTTGGTTGTTACTTTTTTTTAATGCATTCACAGTTGGCGATGATTTGAGGTCAGCAAGTGGTAGCTCTGTGTCCTATCCTCACCATTCAGCAGCTGCGGTGCATAGGCTGCAATTCATGGATGGACTTGTCAAGAGGGCATCAAAAGTTGTCCTGGGAAACTGGGCCTGACAGTGAACCACTGGCCTGTTTTTCTCTTGATTGGAATCTCCTAATGTCCCTTCAGCACGTTCAGATTTTGCTGGACTGTGTCTTTATGTAAGACATGAATTACTAGAGTTCTTGCTTCCTGCCATGTATGTTATGAAGATGAGATATTATTGACCATGACTCATAATCTAGGGAAGTCACTGAGCTCTAGAGGCAAGGGCTCAGCAGAGAACTTTGACCCTGACCACATAGTACCCAGCCTCCACCTCTTGCCCTTCTACAGGGATGAAACAAGTATAAAGTATTTTGAAGACCAGGTTCCTCAGCCCTCTGGTCCTGAGATTTCAGTGTCTGTTGATTTTCTTGGGGGAAGGATTCTTGCAAAGGTAAGAAAAAAGGTGGAACAGATTTAGGTTTAATAAATCATAGACGAGGAATGTCCTTTGAAGAAAGGTTCTGTTTAATTCAAAGAATTAAAGCTCAATGCTGAGACATTGGAATTAAAGTTGATTGGAAACAATGCTTTTCAGATTAAAGGAATTTGGATAAAAATATAAAGGAACAAAATTTATAACATGAAATTATCACCCTTAAAATATACAACTTTTCCAATGATTTGTCTATGGCTTTTCTCTTAAGAGACAGATGTGTTTTGGGCTTTGATTCTTAGTGTTTAGGATAAAATGTTCACTGGACATTCTTATTCACTGAGAAGGAAACTAATAATGCCTTTCTACATTCTCATTTTAAAAGAAACTTTTCTGTTTAACACGAGTCACTTTTAGCTGTGCTTATAGATCTCAAAGGAACTATTCACTCAGAAGAGAAAAAGTATAAATGTGGTCTGAAAATGGTCATTGGTCTGATTAATTTCCCATTGTGTACCCATGACTCCTGAGGGGGCTGGTGTGATCACATTATCTTGATATGGGCTTTACTAGTTGATTGGAATACAATGATCTCCCCAAGTTCAGGCTGATTATAAAAGGCAAGCAGAAATATGGCAGAAAATACCCTCTGGCAAATCTGTAATTCCAGGAAGAAAGTGAGGCATTTAAGAAATATCTATATATTTCCTATAAGGTGGGTAAACAGTTCTACTCTCACTTACTAGATGAGGCCTTTGTGAAGACACTTAGGACTTTCATTTACTTTGCCCTCAACTACCATAGATAGATTGAAACCTCTAGATTTAAGGGCTCTATTCCTTTCCCTACAGTGATTCTCCAGAGTGACCCCAAGTGCTGTCAAAGTCTTGGTATAAAACTGGGTACACTATTTGACAGAAGCAAATCATAGATTGAAAGAGATCTTGCCAGAAGTGGAATAAGGCTGTGGGAGACTCACTAACATTTTTGTGATTGCTTCATTCATTCATTTGATATCCACAGGTATATTTTTCCATAGCCACTATATACCTTAGTTCTAATTCTGTTACAGATAAGATGATAAATTAGACACTGATCCTAACTTCACAAGGTTAAGGTTCAATTACTATGTCGCATGATTCATTTATTTAAAAAATTGTTTACAAGAGGAGGGGAGCACAGATGGTTACTGAGTTTGATCTTTGTTAAGATTTCATTAAAATATGGAACACCAGGGGGGCACAGCCAGTTAGGTGTTTGACTTAGGCTCAGGTCATAATCTCCCAGTTCACGAGTTCAAGACCTGTGTCAGGCTCTGTGCTGACGGCTCAGAGCTTGGAGCCTGCTTTCTGTGTCTCCCTCTCTCTCTGCCCCTCCCCTACTCGTGTGTGTGTGTGTGTGTGTGTGTGTGTGTGTGTGTGTGCCCCCACACACTTGCTCTCTCTCTTTCAGAAATAAGCATTAAAAAAGATCTTATTGAAATATAAATGAAATAGAATCTGTTAGATACAATTACAGAACATATTTCTCATTCTCAGTTTTCTATGTAGAGGAAAGTGAGACTTGAAGGACAATTTAGAGTTAGTCAAATGCACCAATTACACAATGCACAAGTATTACAGTTTGAGGAAATGGGATAAATCAGATATGGAAGTGTGAGGCTCCCCTGAGAAATGCCAATTAGATCAATATGGCTGCCCAGTGTGGTGGTACGGTGGGGAGGGAGAGGCACTACGGTGGGGAGGGGATAATAAAGATTATCCATGTTTGGGGTATGTGGGGAGCCATAGGGACATATTAAAATTTAGGACCTGTCACGAACATATTTTAGAAAGATTACTGTAACAGTAGGATAAAGGAGGAATGGGAGAGAAGCACTCTTACCTTCCAGATAGAGATACAAAGGTTCTGAAATAGTGGTTCTTTACTCTGGTTGCATATTTGTATTACCTAGGGAGGTTTCCAAATCCTGATGTTCACCCAAGACCATACGGTTTTACTGGTAAATGCTACCAAACATTTAAAGAAGAAGTAGTGTTGGTGCACCTGGGTGGCTCAGTGATTAAGCGTCTGACTCTTGGTTTTGGCTCAGGTCATGATTTCATGGTTTTGTGAGTTCGAGCCCCGTGTTGGGTTCTATACTGACAGTGCAGGGCCTCTTGGGATTCTCTTTCCTTCTCTCTGTCTCTTCCCTACCCACAGTGTCTCTGTCTCTCTCAGAAATGTATAAATAAAAATAAATAATAAAAAGAGAAGAATTAATGCTAGTCCTTCTCAAACTCTTCCAAAATCTGAAGAGGAGGGAATACTCTCATACTTATTTTACTAGGCCAGCATTACCCTGATGCAAAAGTCAAATAAGAAAACTATAAGCCATTATCCCTGATGAATATAGATGCAAAATTTCTCAACAAAATGCTATCAATCAAATAGTACATTAAAAGGATCACGGGTTCTTGGGTGGCTCAGTTGGTTGAGCATCTGACTCTTGATTTTGTGATGCAGGATACAAACAGACTAAGACAAGTTCCTGTACAAACTCAATTATATGTGGAATAAAAAAATGAACTGATAGAAACAGAGAGTAGATGGGTGGTTGCCAGGGGCAAGAGTGGGGAATTGGGGTAGGGTGAATGGATGAAAGTAGTCAAAGCATATAAACTTCCAGTTAAAAGATAAATAAGTTCTGGAGATCTATGAACAGCATGGTTACTTTAGCTGACAGTATTATGTCAACTACTGTGACAACACTTGAAAGTTGCTCACATAGTATTTCTTAAAGAGTCTCACCCCCCCACACCTATTCAACACAGCACTGGAAGTCCCAGCTAGAGAAATGAAGCAAAATAAAGAAATAAAAAGGGCATCTGAATGGCTCAGTAAGTTGAGCATCCAACTTACGCTCAGATCAGGATCTCATGGTTTATGAGTTCAAGCCCTGCCTTGGGTTCTGTGTTGACAGCTAGGAGCCTGGAACCTGCTTCAGTTTCTGTATCTCTTTCTTTCTCTGCCCTTCCCCTGCTTGCACTCTGTCTGTCTGTCTGTCTCTCTCAAAAATAAACACTAAAAAAATAAAAATAAGGAAATAAAAGCCATCCAAATCAGAAAGAAAAAAGTAAAATTGTCTTTATTTGTAGGTATGTGATTTTATATGTAGAAAAAATATAAAGAAAAGTTCCTGGACATTAAAACAACATAACAAAAATCGGTTGCATTTCTATACACTAACAACAAACAATCTGAAAAAGATTTAAAGAAAACAATTCCATTAACACTAAAAAATAATAAATAAATAAAAGAATAAAACATTCAGGAATAAATTTAATCAAAAAATGCCAGATCTCTCTTTGATAATCAGAATAATTGTTAAAATGTCCATATTATTCAAGGCTATCTATAGCTTCAAAGTATCAAATGACATTTTTTCTCAGAAATAGAAAAACTCCTAAAATTTGTATACAACTACAGAAGACCCTAAATAGACAAACCCTGAGAAAGAAGAACATAGCTGAGGCATCTGATTTTAAATTATACTACAAAGCTATAGTAATCAAAACAGTTTGATATTGGTGTAAAAATAGACACATAGACCAATGAAATAAAATAAATGCTCAGAAATAGATCCCCACCAACATGGTCAACAAATATTTGACATGAGAGGCAAGAGTACTCAATAGGGAAAGGATAGTTTCTTCAATAAATGGTGTTGGGAAAACTAGATATTCGCATGCAAAAGAATAAAATTGGACTTCTGTTTTATACCACTCAGAAAAATGAACTTGAAATAGATTAAGGATCTAAATACATGACCTGTAACTATAAAACTCTTCGTTTGGGAGAGAGATTTCTGACATTGGTCTTGGCAATAATTTTTTGGTATAATTGTGAGAGTATTAGCAACAAAAGTAAAAATCAACAAGTGGGACTATATCAAACCAGAAAGCTCTGCACAGCAAAAGAAACCATGAACAAAACAAAAAGACAACTTATCATATGCAGGAAAATATTTGCAAAACCATATATCTGGATTTAATATCCAAAACATAGCAAGAATTCATATAACTCAATAACAAAAACATCTAATTTAAAAAATGGGCAGAACAAATGATTAGACAGTTTTCCAAACACATACAAATAGCCGACAGGCACGTGAAAAGATGCTCGACCTCATGAATCATCAGAGAAACACAGATGCCACCGACAATGAGCTATCATTTCACACCTGTTAGAATGGCTATTATGAAAAAGACAGGAGATAGTAAGTGTTGGTGAGGATGTGGATAAAGGGGAACACTTGTGTATTGTTGGTGGGCCTGAAAATTGGTGCAGCCTCTCTGAAACAGTATAGAGGTTCTTCAAAAAATTAAGAATAAAATTACCATATTATTGGGGTGCCTGGGTAGCTCAATTGGTTAAGCTCAGGTCATAAGCTCACAATTTCATGAGTTTGAGCCCCACCTCAGGGTCTGCTCTGACAGTGTGAAAACTGTCTCTTTCCTCTCTTTCTGCCCCTCCCCCACTTGCACTGTCCCTCTCTTAAAATAAATAAACTTTATTTTTTAATAAACTTTAAAAAAAGAAAAAAAACCTACCATATTATCCAGCAATCCCGTTTCTATCCAAAGGATATAAAGAGGATATTAAAGAGATATCTGTACTCTTATGTTTATTGTCGCCTTATTCACAATAGCCAAGAGATAGAAACAATCTATCAATGAATAAATGGATAAAGAAGATGTGGTTGTGTATATATAAACACAATGGAATATTATTTACCACAGGAAGGAAGGAAATCTTGTCATTTGCAAAAACATGGGTGACTATGAAAGCATTATGCTTGGTGAGGTAAGTCAAAGAAAGATAAATACTGTATGATCTTCTTATATGTGGAATCTAAAAAAGTTGAACTCTTAGAAATAGCAGGTTGGGTTACCAGCACAATATGTATATATGTATGCATTCCTAGCACATCTTTTTCCATTCATTTGTTCATGGACACTTAGGTTGTTTCCTTGTCTTGGCTAAGAAGCACCATTTTCACACTATTTCACTCAATTTGGAATATTCTAGGTGAACTAATGGATCTCAAAACTTCTCCCTAAAGGGCTACAGGGAACTGGCTACTGATGTCTGGAGGACAGAAACTTTTCTCAGAGGGCAGACAGGCTGCAGACTGCATGGCAATAGGATTTATTTCCCAGTGATGCAGACAGGTTTGATTTGAGATGCAGTCCAGAGACTCCTCCAAAGAGCTATTGATCCATTCTTCTGAATCTTGACTCCCATACTTTAAATGACCACCAAATAATATAAATGACACAAATATTCATACTCATACTAATACATACAAGCATTTATTGAGAAATTATGATTGCTAGACTCTAGGATAAGCAGTGTACATATATAGTCTCATTTAATTGTCAAAATAACTCTATGAAGAAGAGTATTACCACAATTTTAAGCTGAGGACACTGAGGTATTGAAAGGTTAGACAGTTGCTCAAAATCATAAAGTCAGGGAGCTAGGATTTAATTCAGTGTTATTTCAGAGTTTGGTACTCTTCATTTACTGCCTTTGCAAACATTATAGGGTTTTATTTTCTTTCTTAGAAATCCAAATATCTGAGTTTACTTCCTTCTACTCTAGGTCAAAGTATTTAAGCCTACTTGACCAATGACACTTGGGACTGAGCCAATAATGCTAGGACTTCCGTACAGACCTGTGGGCACCCACGCTAGCACTGAGAGATGTCCTGGCTTCCCTTTAGTAGCTCCACATGTTCAAGTCAATAAAGGTAACTTTAGAGCACACAGAGAACTCCATGCTGTCAGGCTGGAGTCGGACTCAGGACCCATTAGGCCTTGAGTGGACAGAGGGTTTGAACTTAACCTATTCTAGAATACCACATGCCTTAAGGAGGTTTGTTTTAGTCCAAAGGCACAATGTTGCAAGATATCCTCATTCTCGAGACTTAAAATGATTTGATATCTTCTAAGTAGTTCAAACATGGTAATTTAAAGAGTCTAGTAAAGCCTGGTAAAAGACCAACGAAGAGACGCACGGGTCAGTGTTAGTTTGTTTTGTGTTGTGACCACTCAAGCCGATCCCCAACGTGAAGACCTGTTAGAGAGCTACAAAGTAGACTCTAGGTGATGACAGAGACCTTTTGACCTCTCCACAACACTTTTGACCTTTTCCTTCTAACACCACTTGGGTATTTCACTACTTTTTTCCTTCACCGCTATTCAGAAGTCTGAGTTCTTTCAGGGACACTGGGAATGCATCCATGCTTAAAATAAAAGGGCTCATCCATTTGGCTCCTGTTTCAAATTTGCCCAGCTTGAAGGCAGAAGATGAAGTAGGAGGGGGAGAAGTTCTAAGGATGAGGGAAATTCAGAATAAGGACGTTAGAGAAACTGGGAACTCAAGAGTTTAACATATTAACAATGTTGCTCATTCATGATTTCATGCCACTGACAATTTCTCTCTCAGATAATGAACTTTGTATTGATTTGTAAGTGTAGCTCTATTTTAATAGCCATAGAAGGAAAGTATCTGAAAGAAATACATATTACCTTGTCTATTGTAGGTGCAAGAGAAGCATATATCAATGAATTGTTTAGAGTGGAAATAAAGGCACTTTCCTTTTTAGAAGACTGAATCTACAGAACCCTAGGCAGTCACTTGCTTTGTACTAAAGTGGGCACCTAGCAATGATCTAAGTGATGCGCTTTCCCTCTGCATTCCTTCTGACATCTCTCCAAGTGACGGAGGTGATAAGAGCATGAATAAACAGCACTGTAGGCAAAAACAATGGAAGCAGCACTCAACCTCCAAACATTGAGACATGATATAATGTCACTAAGTTCATGACACTTAGTTATTCACTTTTAATATGTATCTGAGGACATTGTAATAGCTTATCAGTGCCACTGGTGTAATTCATGAGAGTGAGTTAAAAATAGCACATAGGCAATTATGCAGCCGTCGCTGGACTATGCATATTATCCTCAGATTGCCCTGACCACATGCTCTCCTGGAACCATTCCAGAGGAGTCATTTCTTCGTACTCTCTGCCATCACAATGTCCCAGGAAAGCATAATCTCACGTTCTGTAACATGATGCTGCAACTATTCTATAAAGCTTAGACTTGGTGGGACTTAGAGATAAGGTAATCGAAACAAACTCACAAAATGTATTAGGTTCATAAAAAGGTGAATCTGTCTCGAATATGCTAGGGATTTACTGTTACATTACTCAACTTCAGTGAAAAATATACTGAAAACACTTATGTCCATGTTATGGATGAATAATGGTATCAAGTGATTCAAGTATCTGTTTCCAATTTCATAAATTCAGAGAAGTTCGTAAGCCTCAAATAGAATGAACTGATATTCACTCCAATTTTTCAGACCAGGGAGCTGGAGGCCACAAATAGCTCAGGATTCTCTCTGGCCCAGTGAGCTGCTTGCATTTAATAAGATGTTCAGTATTAAAAACATCCAAATGTGTACTGATCTGAAACAAACCTAGAATGGCTGTTTCTAATCTATGCCATTTGCTTCTCACAGTGATTCTTTTCTTGGCTTTCTCTATCAGATAATGCTGGCACTGAGCAAGATCTCATTGGAAAGGGTGAACATACAGGAATTCTCCCACTGTCTTCCTCAGTTTCTCAATCTGTGAAATGAGACACTCATTTGAATATAGGATTTTAACTAACAAACATCAAAAACCCCTAACTCTCTTTCCTCTATTCTTAAAAAATCACAAATTACTTTATGCCTTGTCCTTTTAGTCTAAAAGGAATACTTATATATTTGAAGTCAATCAGTTGATTTTTAAATATCTTTACTGAAGAACAATTTGCATACCAAAGTATCCACCCATATTAAATGCCTAATTCAATGACTCTTAGTAATATTACAGAGTTGATCAACCATCTCCACAATTTTAGAATATTTTCATTAACTCTGAAAAGATTCCTCAAGCCCATTTGAGTTGTCTTCTATCCTGTAGGAAATCAGCTGCACATAAATGTAAAGGTTTATTTCTAGACTCCCAAGTACATTCAATGATATAATATATGACTATCCTCAGGCCACTGCCACAGATCTTGATTATAATAGCTTTGTAGTAAGTTTTGAAATCAGAAAGTATGAATTCTCCAACTTTGTTCTTCATTTTTAATGGCTATTCTCGGTTGCAGTTTCATGTGAATATCAGGAACAGTTTGTCAATTTTGCAACAAAAACAAAGAAAGCTGAGATTTTGTAAGAGATTACATTGAATTTACAGATCAGTGTGGAGAGTGTTTTCATCTTAATAACAAATCTTCCATTCTCTGAATATTGGATGTCTTTTTACTTATGTAGGTTTTCTTTAATGTTTTCTATGTATTTTATACTTTTCAGTGTATGTCTGATACTTCTTTTATTAAATTTATTTCTAAATATTTTGTGATGCTTTGTAAATGAGATTGACTTCTTGATATCATTGTCAGATTGTTTTTTGCCAGTATATAGAAATACGATTGTCTAGTTCATTGCTTTTATATCCTGCAGTTTGCTGAACTAATTTATTAATTATAATATTGTTTGTGGATTTTTTAATAATTTTCTATATATAAGATTATGTCATCTGCAAATAGAGTAATTTTTACTTCTCCCTCCCCAAACTGGATTACTTTTACTTCTTTTTCTTGCCTAATTGTCCTTGGTAGAACCATTAGTTCTATGCTGAATAGAAGTGGTAAGACTGGACGTCTTTGTCTTATTCCTAATTTTAAGAGGAAAACTTTCAGTCTTCCACTGTTCAGAATGATTTTAACTGTAGTTATTTTGCAGATGTAAATTTCTCTCTATTTCTAATTTTTAAGTGTCTTTTTAATGAAGGGATGTTCAATTTTTGTCAAATGTTTTTTCTGTATCTATCAAGATGATGTTGTGTTTTTTTCTTTGGGTCAACCAATTTATTACACTGATTGGTTTTTATATGTTTAGTCAAACTTGCATTCCTGGGATAAATCTCATTTGGTTATGTGTATAATCTTTTTATATCTTGCTATATTCAGTTTGCTAGTATTTTGTCAAAGATTTTTGCATCTTTCATAAGAGTTATCAGTCTATGATTTCTTTTATTCTAATGTCTTTAGTTTTGGTAATTCAGTCCTCATGTAATGCACTTTTCCTCCTTTTCTACTGTTTGGAAGAGTTTGTGAAGTATGGTATTAACTCCTCTTTACATTATTTGCTCGAATTCACCAGAGAAGGTTTATGGACCGGGCTTTCTTTGTGGTGAATTTTAAAACTACAGATTCAATATCTTTGTTGATTATAGGACTATTCAGATTTTTCATTTCATCTTGAGTTTGTTTTGGCAGTTTCTGTCTTTCAAGGATCTTGTCCATTTTATTTAAGTTACCAAATTTGTTGGCATATAATTCTTGTAGTATTCCTTTCTAATCCTTTTTATTTCTCCAAGATCTACATATGTACCTCTTTCATTCCTTACTTTAGTAATCTGGATTTTCTTTTTTGTTGTTGTTTTGGTTTTTTCCTGGTCAGTTTAGTAAAAGTTTCTCATTTTTGTTGATTTTTTTCAAAAATTGAATTTTTGTTTTATTCTGTTATTTTTCTATCTTATTTCCTTTCAATTTTATTTATTTATGCTCTATTCTTCTTTCTCCTCATTGCTTTAGGCTTAGTTTTCTTTTATTTTTCTAGTTTTTAAGATGGAGGTTTAGGTTACTGATTGAGATCTTTCTTCTACTTATGATACAGATGTTTACAACTATATATTTCCCTCTGAGAATTGTTTGAGTTACATCTCATAAATTTGGTATGTTGCATTTCATTTTAATTCATTAATTTTTTTCTAATTTCCCTTTTGTTTTCTTCTTTGATCCATTAGTTATTTAGGCCTGTGTTGTTTAATTTGCACATATTTTTGAAATCCCCAAATTTCCTGGTTTTGATTTCTAATTTTGTTCTATTCCAGTTGAAGAACATATTTTGTATGATTATAGTCCTTTTAAATTGACTGAAGCTTTTTTTATTGCCTAACATTATATTAATCCTGGAGAATATTTCACGTGCACTTCAGAAGTATGTGAATTCTGCTGTTTTGGGTGAATTGTTCTTTAGGTGTCTGTTATGTCTTTAAAAAGTTGCTTTTGGGGATTAATTTACTGTATTTAAAAATTTTTTTAGTGGTTTTTATTTGTTTTTGAGAGAGAGACAGTGCAAGCAGAAGAGGGTCAGAAAGAGAGGGAGACACAGAATCTGAAGCAGGTTCTAGGCTGTGAGCTAGCTGTCAGCACAGAGCCTGACACGAGGCTTGAACCCACAAACCATGACATCATGACCTGAGCTGAAGCCAGCCACTTAACCAACTGAGCCACCCAGGCACCCCTGATTTACTGTGTTTTAAATTTAAAGTGTGCTTACTGTAGATAACATATTTCCTGTACATTTTTAAAAAATCCAATCTAACATTTTCTCCTTTTGATCAGTTTAATTCATTCACCTTTATCATTATTAATGATATGGTTGAATTTACATCTGCCATTTTGGTTTTTGTTTTCTAAATACTTCATCTTTTTATTTCCTCAATTCTTCCTTTACTATCTTCTTTTGCATTACATGAATGTTTCCTAGTGTAACATAATTCCTCTAATGATTTGTTATTTGTGGTAAGTAAAATAATGGACCGCATATAATGTCCATATCCAAATCCGTGGAACATGTGAATATGTTTTCCATAAAACTAGAACTAGGGAAGTTATCCTGCCTGTCTGCGTGGGTCAAATGTAATCACAAGGGTTTTTTGCTCCACCTCTCTTGTTTCTTCCCGTGTGTGTGTGGGGGGGGGGGGGCGCTGGCTGTTAAGTTTCCATTCCTTCTTTTGGTCCTGCAAACACAGGCCGAGTGCTGAGATCCTCCCTTATGTTTTTCCTCGAGCAGTGCCCTGAAATGCTCAAGTTTGTGAGTCTATTATTACCAATCCTGCAGAGTCAGGCCGACTTTCTACACTTGCTTCTTAGCTATCTATAAAGGCTCACACTTACTGTCTGCAGGAATGCACTCAGGTAGCTGGCCATGGACCTTGGGCAGGATGTGAGGTGTGGTACAGAGCACTGGGGGTAGCTGGGCCAACTGGGGGTCCACAAGTGAAGCATCCCCAGTAGCTCATAGATGGAGTCTACAAAACAGTAGTGGGTTCCATGGCTCTCTATTGTGTTCCAAACTCTGGTTGCTGTACCTCCACTCTTCTGTCTCCCAGCCACCCAACCATGCTGATGCCCTCAATATCCTGAGTAGGATGTGAAGGAGGTAAGTTACCTAGGCAGTATTCTACACAACTAGGAAAGCTGGGCACTCACTCCCTACCCTCTCACATTCTCCCACGGGTGGGATTGAGGATTGAGAAGGGCTTTCTTTGCAATGACCTGTGCCATTTTAGGGGAAGAGTGATTATAGGTAAATTGAAACTGTTCCTTTTTCCTTCTTCATTGAGTCTGCTCTTTGACTTTTTATTCCAATACTGTGCTGGAACTTCTCTGCTGAACTTCTCCCACAAAGATACATCCAGGGTGCTTATTAAATTTGGTGCACTGTGAGGAGATGACAATATAAAATTTCTATTCTGCCATCTTGCTGACATCACCCATACTGATTTTTAAGGATCTTATCAAACTTGAAAGTGGTAAAAATATAGTGGTTGGAATTATTACTACATAACCCTCAGTTCAGCTTCCTTATCTCTTTTCAGATAAGCTGTTAATATCTTTGCCCTCCTCCTGCTATTTTAGTTCTTTATGTAGTAAGTTTCACAGTTTAAGTTTGATTTAATCCACAACTATGCCTGAAATTTGATAAAATAGTATTTGCCTTTAATTTGGGATTCTTCCCCACTACCCAAAGAATGCCAAAGTTATATCTTCTTCCAACTGCTCCTATTTGTGGAGGACAGTATAACTTTCATAGGAGGTGTTAACAATTCTAAACATAGCGCTGAAGAAATTCGTTTTACTCCTCTGTTGGGAGGTGCTGGTGGGGATAGGGAACCAATTAACAAGGAGAAAGGGGGTAATTATTAAGTGCATAAAAGTTTCCCAAATCAAATTAGCAGTTAAACACAGAGGCATGGACTTCTCATCTTTATACATACCACATGTTCTCTTATTTAAATGCTGCAATGTTGCTATATTGAGACTTAATTTGTAATTGTAGGTGATTCTCATTCTTACTAGAAAAGTAAAGCCCTATTAGTAAATTCAGCAGATTTGGTAAGTCTGTTAAATTCAATCTTGGGAATTATCCTTTTTATTGTGTTTTCTCTCCTGCTTTATTCTGTTTGCATTTAAAAAATGTTCATAGGTTCTCCTCCTGGCTGTTTCACTCTTTTTCTGGTTTTGGAAAATTCCTTCACAGGGTATTGTAACACAAAGGTAATAAATTTATCTTGAGCCATCATTATAGATTTCCTTGAGAATTTTCCTTCCTCCCTTCAGTGTCTGTTCTTGGCTGGATGTTCCTAAAGCCTACATTACAGAGGAACTTCCCTACCTATTCCTTATTCCTTTTATTCCACAGGTTACTTTGTTGTAGTTGGAAAATGCTTCCCAAATAATCGGTATAAGACTTTTCATAGTGCTGCAAATTTAATTAATATCTGCTGTTGCCATACTTTCTTCCATGCTTAGAGTTAATGACTTCCCATTGGATTGTAATAAACCCATGACTAGATGTTTATTTACTTCTTGAGTTTGGGAAAGTAAGGGCTACCTTTTGTGTAGTTCACATATCTTCTGTGGACTTTTGAGCTATGTCGGTGACACAAAATGAGCTCACCTAAAGTCTCGAAACATCAGGTCTTGAGATCCTGTTGTCTTTAGATATTTAAGTCATCTTGGGCCAAGAGTTTTTCATTTGCATGTTTTTTGTAACTTGACCACCTAATAGGGTTATACTTATGCCTTTTTTTCTTTCAGTCCTTGATTTACCAATAATCCACTTCCATGTGCCCCTGTAATAAAACTATCTTCAAAGACTAGGGCTGCAAGGGGAATTTTTCTTCCAGCCTTCATCCACTCTACTGCTGCAGCTGTAAACTTAGTCCCAGTGTTTGGAGAAACCCTATTACCCCAGCCTACAGCATACTGCTTCCTGAACTAGTTCTGTTCTCCTTTCCTTCCAATGCCAGTTTTTTTCAAGGAAATCCCAGTGGTTGAAAAGGGAAAAGTGAGGAATATGATAGAGACTCTATATGCCACTAGCATAACTTTCCTAGCTTCCATGGCTCCTCTCACCTGCCTCCAAGTGTCATTTGAAGGCTGAATTATCATCTTCCATTATACTGCTCTCCCTCCCTGTACCATCCCTGAGCACCCCAATATATACCCCCACCCAGCTTCTTACACCCTCAGAGCCTCCTGTGTTAGTTTGGAAGACATTCAACTGCAAGTAAAATGACTCAGAGCAAAGTGAGGAACAAAACTGGGTATTTAATTACCTGTCCCAGAACTGAAATGTTCAAAAGTAATGGCTTCTGGCCAGTTTTATCCAGGTGTTCATAGTCTGTCATTTAAATCTGCCTCTCTCGACAGAAAAGCTGGTGCATAGGAGCACATGTACCCCAATGTTCATAGCAGCAATGTCAACAATAGCCAAAACCTGGAAGGAGCCTAAATGTCCATCACCTGACGAATGGATCAAGAAGATGTGGTGTATATTCACGATGGAGTACTACATGGCAGTGAGAGGGAATGACATATGGCCCTTTGTAGGAAAGTGGATGGACCTTGAGGGTGTCATGCTGAGTGAAGTAAGCCAGGCAGAGAAGGACAGAAACCATATGTTTGCACTCATAGGTCTAGCAGGAAAACAAGAGAGACCTAATGGAGAACCAGGGGGAACGGGGGAGGGAGAGAGAGTTGGGGAGAGAGAGGGATGCAAAACTTGAGAGACTATTGAATGCTGAGAATGAACTGAGGGTTGAGGGGGAGGAGGGAGGGGGGAAGACAGGTGGTGGTGATGATGGAGGGCACTTGAGGGGAAGAGCACTGGGTGTTGTATGGAAAACAATTTGACAATAAAATATTATGGAAAAAAATAAATCTGCCTCTCTCTAATTTTATGCTCTTCTTCCACTACTCTTAAAATTTGACTGTAGAACTCAGTTAAGCGACTGCTTTCCTCTTTTTAACACACAAAGGCAAAAGAACTTACTTTCCCTTCAGTCATTGCCCTACAAGCTCATTTACCCTCGTCTTTGAGCAGGAAAATCTCCATACTCACTGCTTGAGAGATGGGAAAGAAATGTATTTGGGGCATGACTAAGTTGGATTTCCCAATGCATTTCCCTGCAGAAATCTTTTACTTATTTATACTTACTTAAGTCCTGCCTTGTTCCAAATATGATTTAAGGTGAAAAGGAAAGGTTCATTGTACATGGCAGTAAACTTCCAAGTGCTTCTGAAACTGAATTTCAAGTAATTTTTTAATAAGTCAAATAGATTTCTGTAGATGGACTGACCCACTATCCAATCACCATTTTTAATATTTTCTTTAAGGGATATGCTTCCCAAATGAACAATGATTTACAGATGGATTTTTTTTAGCACAATCTGTTCAGATTTGCAGGGACCACCTTATTCCTTTTCATGTCAATGGCTAACTGAAATTCACTGGATATTCTATGGTAGATTTCTCATTATGTTTGTACAAAACGCTTATTGAATAAGCGTTTGGTCCCATTTCTTTCAAGCTCGATCCTTAGTCTAGATGAATCATATTATTTAGTTTTCTAGCTAGTCTGCTCCTTCAGTACTGAAACTTTTGACATGTGCAGCAGTATTGACTAATCTGCTAATGGCTACATGCTTTCTTCCCCCCAAATATAAAACACCTGAAATATGTATTGTCCAAATATCCCTAGGCTTCATTAGTCTGTGGACTAATTTATGCCTAAATTAGAATTTATGCCCAAATTCTGCTGAGACATTGTCGATCTGCTCAAGCAGGAAGTCAGCATCCTAGAAAACTCCCTTACCACTGCCACCCCACTACCCTTGAAAGTATTCTTGGGAATTCCTAGGGAGCATTTTTATGTGGGATCCATAAAGTCCATGTCCACCAGGCAACCATTCTCCCTCCAGATTTCTATTTTTATGACAGTGGATTCTTGTACTAGGCAACCTAGATTCAAATTCTGGTGGCACTCTTTAGCTATGAGATCTTGGGCAAGTTGTTTAACTCTAAACTTTAGCTTGTTATGTGAGAAGTGCAGATTGCTTTAAGATTAAGTGAGAATGCATTTGGAGTAATTGAAGAATGCCTGGCATGGGTTAAGTGTTCCATAGATATTAATCACTGCTATTACCTACAGCATCTTTTGCTTTTTCTCTTTTTTTAAGGCTCTTGCCTGGACTGCAGGACATAATCCTTAAGACCTGCAAATCCAGGGGGCATCAGAAGAGTCCTCAGTGTGCCATGCATATTCATCACAGAAATGGAGAGAAAGACCCTGCTTGCTTTTGGCTCACATGCTTTTCTTGGAGCTGGTTGGGGTTGAGGTGGCTCCAGGTCTAGTATTTCTCCTCTCTCTTCCAGGCTTTAGCGCACCCAAATATACCTTTTGGCTGGCACCCTTCACCTCATGAAGACTAATCTGTAGGACCCAAAGCTTCAATAGAAATCAGGGTGGGGACTAAAATCTAATTCAACCACATAACAGATTTACTGTCCGTTGTGACCTCTGCACACAGGAGTCGTTTTCTTAATTGTACTTTCTATCTGTAATTTATCTTAATTTTAGTTGCCTATATATTAAGTAAATTAGTAGACTGAATCCATATGCTTCAAGTCAAAGCCTCTTATGTTCCTTTGCATTTATTTAAGTGTATTTTATTTCAATTCTATAATGCATTTTGCTTTTGTCTTAGGAAAAGGATATGTGAAGACAATTCAGTAAAGCAAAACAACTTGATTATTTTTAAAACAAAAATAAGAATGAATTTAGTAAATACTATTAAAAATTATTCCAACATTTTAAATTTAAAATAACTATTTTTGACTGATTTAATACGTTATTTATTTTAAGCCAGCTCTAGGATATACAATGTCTTATTTTTAAATTATTTTTAAGGGGCACCTGGGTGTCTCAGTCAGTGAAGCATCTGACTCTGGCTTAGGTCATGAGCTCATGGTTTGGGAGTTCAAGCCCTACATTGGGCTGTCTGCTGTCAGCACAAAGTCTGCTTCAGATCCTCTGTCCCATATTCCTTCTGTCCCTCCCCACTGTCTCTCTCTCTCTCTCTCTCTCTCTCTCTCTCTCTCTTTCTCAAAGAAATGAATAAAATTAATTTTAAAAATAAAAAAATAAAATTATTTTAAGGTCATAAAAACAAATTAAAACCACATGAAATCTTCATGGGTAACCACCTACTATTGAAAATATTTGGAATCTGTTTAAATTTTTGATCTCATCAATTCAGTGAGGAATTTTAACGTCATGGTTTTGTGAGAAGACTGGAGAGCAGTTTGCCTAGTTTGAATCCTGGCTCTACCTAAATGGGAGCTGTATATTTGAGCAAAATTTCTTAATCTCTCTATATTTCAGTTTCTCCATCTGTAAAACGGGGATAATAATAGTCCCGATGTCACTGGACTGAGGATTAAAATAGGTAATATATGTTAAGCAGTCACAGTGCCTGGCACATAACAAACCCTTAATAACTGTTGGCTATTATTATTCACTATGTCAAAAACAGTGGACAAAAAGAACATCACTTTGTCTCACTTACTTAAAAAACATTTATTGAGCATCCAAATATGTGTCAGGAACTGTGCTAGCTTATGGATTAAAACACAATTAAGCAAAATTACTTCCTACACAGTCTTGTGTTTGAAAATTTTCAAAGGAGTGCTTCTATTAAACATTTCATTTTGGAGAACAGCTATGTTCATGAACCCAGCTAGTTTATGGTAGAGATGGCTATTTTTAAAAGAGAAAGAGGTATCTCTTGAATAAAAGATGAATTTTTAAAAATTATATGTGGTAACCTTTCCTTTTGTTCCAAATCTCTAGATTTTGGGCAAGAATGACTATGTAGATGAATAACTTTAATGGGATCCAAGTGTCTAGGAAGAGTTAATGCAGCTGAGAGAAAACTCTATGCTTTTATCCTCCTTGAAGTCATTCAAATAATTTAAAAATTAGCCATCTGAAGATAAATGAAAATAATTTCCATTTAAAATGCAACATCAAATAGTTAGCATTTTCCACTTATTTATCATTTCTTTTGTTCAAAGAATAATAAGACTTATTTAAACTTGAAGTGATACAGCCACGTTTAAATAACTAGGAACAATACTTTTCTATCCTCTCCAGAAAATACATTTTAGTTTCTAGAAATTTAACATCATCAATAAGAATTCTTAAATGACACAAATTGGAAAAAAATTTAGCTTTCCAAATATTATTGAGAGATTATGAGGGAGCCTGCTAGTCAATCTCTTGGGCGAAATGGAAATGAATTGTAAGCAAAAGGTACACACGTTAAGTTGTGAAGCAAAACTGACCTTGTGCCAATCTCTCGACCTTCCCTTCCTAACAGATGAATGTCATTTGCTGCGTCAGTGGTTTGAAGTCAATAACCATTGATACTGTCCTTTGGGAACTCTTGTGCTTACAAAGGCAATATTTTAAAATCGGGACACAGTCTGCTGATGAGTAAGTATTTCTAATGATGGTGGTAAGAAATGTTACTTTGAAGCTCTGAAATTCAAAAGAATTATTGCTGCTCTGTTCTTTTTAGTAGTTATTGACCAATAATGGTGCATAATTCCCAACTATGCTCAAGCAGAAAAAAAAAAAAGTTGTATCCAATAAGAACGTGAAAATGTTTGTGTTCTATAATGCATCATTCTTGGTCTCTTTGGAGGGCAATTTCAGAACGCTTACCTGGTAAGAAACTTGGTAGAACAACACCTTTTCAAATGAACCTGTTCCTTTACATCTAGGTCAGAAAGTTAAGCAGTTTAGTTGCCAGCCCAAATATATTCCCAGCTATGAAATGTGTTTTTCCATTTCATCGTACCTTGCCTTTGGAGTCCTTACTCTAGTATTCGGTTGGTTGCTTTCTCTGGGCAACTTTTGAACATTGGCTCCATGGTCACTTAAAATCTGCTGCCATCTGTGGCTTACATGTTTTGGCCTTTTTGCCAAGAGGAAGAATGATTCCTGTAGCTGAATGTAATATGTATAGATAATAGTTCTCCTTACCTAAAAAAGTGCATTTTTGTAATACAGGTTAGAGTTAGTGTTTAGAAAGTTTCATCCTTGTTCTTCATCTCTCCCCCCAAAAGTCTCTTAAATTGAAACAAGTGAAATGGACAAAAATGTGACCAAACAGCTACAGTATGCTCTGTAGCGCCCTGTCAAAGTATTTGTCACACCATATTGTAACTTATCTTTTTATATGTCTGTCTTCCCCTCCAGACCATGACCTTCTTGAAACAGGGATTTTACGTGACTATTATTTCATCAGTGCCTGCCGCAAGTTCTGTTGTATAGCAGACATTTTATGTTCAGTAAATGAATGAACAAGAAAATACATAAATGAATGAGTGAGTACATTTGGAGTAGATCACTTTATGAAATATTTTGTTAACGAGTACTCCTGAGATGTTTCCTAAATCCAGTTAGGAAACATGATACTTTTCAATTTAATCAACAATAAATGAAAAATAAACATAAAATGTGTATAGTAAAACCTTGATTTGCGTGCATAATTCATTTCAGAAAGATGTGTGTAATCCAAAACACTATATATCAAAGTGAATTTCCCCATTAGAAATAATGGAAATTCAGATGATTCATCCTATAACCCCAAAATATTCATACAAAATGATTACAAAACTGTAATATGATGCAAAGTGATAAGGAAAATACACAATGTAAAGGAAAATAAACAATTTAACCTGCACTTACCTTTGAAAACCTTCGTGGCTGGTGTGAGGGAGACTAGAGAGAGGAGGGTTATTGTGTGGGATGATTTTCACTATCACAAATGGAAGCTTTTTCGGCATGAGGTCTTTGTGTACATTTGCACGGATGTTGACTACAGTATAATATTAATAAACTCTTGTCATCTACTGTATTTAATGTAACTGAAATAAGGCAGCAGAGGAAAGGGTCTATTTCTCCAGCAACCTGACATAGAATGAAGCAAATCATTCCTTTTTTTAAAATATTAAAAAAATTATTTTAACATTTATTTATTTTTGAGAGACAGAGACAGATCATGAGCAGGGGAGGGGCAGAGAGAGAGAGACACACACACAGAATCAGAAGGACGCGGGGCTCAAACCTATGAACTGTGAGGTCATTGCCTGTGCTGAAGTAGGATGCTTAACCAACTAAGCCAGCCAGGCGCCCCTGAAGCAAAGCATTCCTGAGATTCCTCTTCCTTGGAGAAGCAAAGGACTCTCCATAGGTGCTTGGAAGTGGCAAAAAATACACTAGTGCCAGTTGTGGGCACCTTCCAACATTCTGAAAAATCACTGCTTTCTGCCAAACACTGTAGCCTGAGGGAGGCCAAGCATCCGAGCATGGGAGATGATCACTCACAATCGCACAGAAAGAGGCAGGGAGAGAGAGAGAGGGAGAGAAGAACCATTGACTCAGTTGTGATCATGTGGTGTTCATCATCACATACTACTCGTATTGCAAGATATCACTCATTTATCAAGTTAAAATTTATTGGAAATGTTGGCTCATCTTGCAGACCAAGTTACTTGTAATCAAAGGTTTTACTGTATATGGATGCTGAAGGAATCAGTCTCTTGAACCCAGAAGAAACATGGTATCACTGAAGAGCATGAATGTTTTTGATTTGCAGCCATTATGTTTTTGAGATAGCTATGTCCTACCCAAAGTGAACATATTTTACCCACTACCACAGTTGGTTTCTGAGTTTGGTAAGTTTAAATCACTTCCACAGAATCTGACCACCTTCTGAGAATCTGATGGGATTGAGAGCCTGGATCAAGAAACCTCTGCCTAAAACCTGTGTGAGAAGATGATTAGCATCTTCAGATCCTTATGTGTTTCAATTTAGAATGTTTCATAAACACATTAATTTCATAAGAAGCTTGTGTTACTTCAAGTCAAATGAATCCAGCAAACTTCTCTTTAATAGAAAAATTTGGCTTAAGTTCACATACACAACAGCATTGATAATAATTGGAAGCAAATTCCCAATAAGTATGTGTAGATATGCTTATTTTATTCATTGTAACCTTAGTCATCTCATTGACTTTCCATTTACTTAAGTAAAATGACCAAGTAATAGATCTTGATCTGGTTGGTTTGATTGGTTCAGTGATTAATTTATGCATGTATTTATGAGGCTCTGTAAGAGATTTGCTCAAGGTCAAAATAAAATTTGACTAGTCAGAGAAATTGTCTTTCTGAAAAAATTCTGTTTATCGCCTTTTGAGTTCTATAATGAATACATAAACATAAAACTGTTCAAGAGATAGGAGCCTCTTGAGGCCAATTCTGTTCCTTTGACTGATAAAAAGGAAACCAACATATACTGAGGAACTGCTTTCACCTGTGTGAGAGGAGCAGCTGTAGGTCAGATTTTATACTAACAGATATTTTATATCTGAGTGAGGCGGGGGGCACCATGCTACGCTTCCACAAAATGTTTCTTTCTGATTTCACTTACAAGTTTATGCACTACACACACACACACACACACACACACACACACACACACACTCACACACACACACACACACAAATACATGTACTGATTATCTGCTATGTCTACTCATATTTCAAGGATTCCAAATTTTGAGTTAAGCTATGTAACTAACACAATCTTAATACCAACATTATGAGACACCTGACAAAGTAATACTAAATTTAAGTAGGAAGCATGAGTATGTGAGTCTGCTCTTATATCCAGTAGAGTTTATATTATAGTTGGGGGAGACACAAAAATAAATAAACATAAATAAAATATATGTTTAATTTTTAGGTGGCGAAAAATGCTCTAGAGAAAAGTTAAGCACAATAGGTGGGGCTTCAATGTTAAATAAGGTTGACAGAGAAACCAATGAAGTAAGTAGTATTATTTTCATTTTATAGGAGAGAAATTTTATACTTCCAAGATATGTGAATGTTATCTGAAATTCAGTAATGGTTCAAAAAGAGGTTGGTTTGAGTATCTGAGATACTTAAATTAAAACTCCAGGACAACCATCTTGAAATATAAAGTTAAACCAACAAAATGTAATAAATGTTTTGATAACTATTCATACGATTTCTGTGTTTAAATAATTCATTGGTCAAAAAGAAACTCAGAACTTTGATTCTTCAATGCTTATAAAATAATGAAAATGAAAGCAATAAGCTTCAGAACCTATGTGATATATCCAGAGTTATATTCAGCAGTTACCATAGTTTTAAACTCTTACATAAGAAAGATTAACAAGTACATTAATTATTCAAATCAAGGTTCTGAGAAAGATGGCAAGTAGGAACTAAGGAAAATAGAAGGAATGATTTAACAAAACGAAAGCAGAAGTGTATACATAACAAAACAGAACCTAGAAGTAAGTCCAAAGGCTGGTTCTTAAAATGAAACATAAAACAGAATAAATTTGAGATGAAAATGAGGAAATAAACAAACGACAGCACCTATAGAAGAAATCTAATTAGTTAAAGGTATCTTACAGTATTCTTTCAGTTTGAAAACCTAGACAAACATTAAAGTTTTTCTAATAAAACAATTCATAAATTACCAGAATTTACTCAAAACGATGTAGAAAAATGAAACAATCCAAAAATTCAAGGTAAAAATTGAGAAAAGTGTTCATTATTCCCCATAAACATCACACTTAGTAGTTTTACAGATGAAGTCCTCCAAATACTTTTAGAACTTTGAAAGAAATAATTCTAATCCAGTTAAATAATTTTTATCATATAAAAAAGGAAAGCTTAAGCTGATATCAAAGTGATTAATGATAACAGAAAGGGAGAAACAAAGACAGACTACTGTATAACCCACGAAAGCAAAAATGAAAAACAAATTATTGTCAAATAGAATAGAGCTGTATGAAGGATGTCTTAATATTTGGAAAACTGGTAACATAATTTACCATATAAAAAATGGAAGAATATGATATGATCAGTTTAATAGATGCCATTGCTTAAGACAATATTTATTTTTAATATAAGACTTTAAAAACTCGGAAGAAGCCAAGATGGTGGAGCAGCATGGAAGTTTTTTTTGCATCTCGTGTCCATGAAATACAGCCAGATCAGTAGTAAGCCATCCTGAACACCTAGAACTGATTTGAGGATTAACACAACAATCTGCACAACCTGAACCACAGAACGCAGCAGGTGTGTGAGGCGGAGAGGTGAACTCTGGGGAGAGAGGGGCCACGGAAGGCAGGGAGCTGTTTTTGCTTGTGGAGAGAGGAGGGGGGAGATGGAAGGGGAGCGTGGGAAAAGCGCCCACCCCTCCCTCAAGCAGCTGGAGAGAAAGCAGAAAAGTGGAAACAGCTGCAGGGATGAACTAAAAAGGGAGAAAGGAGAAAGGAGAGGATTTAAATTCCATTAACACTCTACACAGCGGGAGAGCAGGGTCTGAAACTCTGCAGCTCTATACCTGGAGGTGAGAACGCGAATCCCCAGGAGCAGAGTGAAGCCCAGGGGTCCTCAGGCCACATGGGGAGAGGTTCTGTGCTGGGAGGAGATTTGGTAGATGCTGTGAGGCACCCTCATAGGCAAAAGCCTCAGTGGACCCCGGAGAACAACCACATTTGCTGGTGCTGGGACAAGGTTGGTAAGGGTAAAGTCTGGTGCCAGATGTGTACTGAGATTTTCCATAGTGCCTGAAATGCTGCTGCTACATAATCACGTGAACTTTCCCTGGGGCAGGCTGGTCCCCCAGCTGCAGTCTCTGGGCATCAGCTGTGGCACAGTCCCACAAACATTCCTGGCTGTGGCCAACACCTGGCCATTGTTCGGTGAGACCCTCCTGAGAGGATCTGAGCGGGTCAAAGCTGCAGTCTCTCAGAAGTGAGGGGTTGGGAAAAACAGCCGCATGGGAGATAAAACTCAGGAGGGAGGTGCCGCCTGGCACCCTGACGGCTTGGTTGTAGACAGCGTAAAAGTGAGGAATAGACGGAAGCCAGAGACAAAGGACTGGGGTGTGATTGCTAATTGGGGAGAACAGAGTTCTGATACTAGAGACTGGATGACTGGGTGATGCCATTGTCACCCCTCCCGCGCATGCCCACACACACCTACAAGGGCCGCAACAATCCACCCCAGTAGGCAAAGCAGCGCCATCTAGTGGAGAATGGAGCCGTTACACTAAGCCCCGCCCACCTGGGCCAACCTCGTCTTCAGGAATACAAGTCTCTCTGCCTGTTTAGTTTACAGACTATAAAGTGCAAACTACAAACTATATAGTTTGACTTTTAGGAGCAAATGATGTAATTTCAATCATATTTCAGTCTGTTTGCTGGTCCATCTATTCAACTTTTTTTTTTCTTTTTCATTTCTTTTTCTTGGACACAGAAAGAAAAATTTTATATTCAATTTTTATTAAAAATATTCTTAAATTTTTTTCTGTTATATCATTTACTTTATTGTAAAATTTTCATATTCTATTTTACTTCCATCATTTCATTTTATTATATTTAATTGTATTCATTTTTTCAAATTTTCAAAGGTTTTCCTCTCCCTCCTTCCTTTTTCTCTAATCTATCAAGCTCCTTTCAACAATCAGACCAAAACACACCTAGGATCTAGTGCCATTTATTTGATTTTTGTGTGTGTGCATGTTGTTTTTAATTTTTTAATTTTAATTTTTTTACCTTATTAATTCCTTTTCTTCCTTCAAAATGACAAAATGAGGGAATTCACCTCAAAGAAAAGAGCAGGAAGAAACGACAGCCAGGGACTTAATCAACAAAGATACAAGGAAGATGTCTGAACCAGAATTTAGAATCTCAATAATAAGAATTTCACTCATATGAGGTCTTTAAGATACTAATTAATGAACATAATGGAAGGAAAGCAAACTTTAAAAACTCTTAAAATGGAAATGGAAACTTCCTTAGCATGAGATAAATACATCTGTTAATTAAAAGCAAGCATTAGGCTTAGTATTGAAACATTGAGATATTCCTGCTACAGTCAGGAGAAACAGGAAGATGCTCTTTTACATTGCTATCATTTATTATTTTTCTGGAAGTATAGTTAGTAAAATTAAAAAAAATAAAATTAAACTTATAAATGTTAGAAGTCTGGGCCAAATTTTTGCTTTGGAAATGATAGCAATATACCCTAAAAGAATAAACTAAAAACTGTTATAAAAATAATGTAGTAAATAGGAGCTTAAACATAAATAACCGAAAAGCTTCCTGTATATAAAACTATCAGTTTAGAAAACATAGTTTCAATATATCCTACATAGCAAGTGGCACAAGAAAAGTGTTATTACAAAGATGTATTACAAGTAGATATCCCTGAAATGAAGAACTTTTCCTGCACAGTGGATGAACATGAAAATGAGGCATAGAACACTTTGTTGATAAATATCCCTGTTATGTCAATGATTTCATTGAATGAAGAATGAGGAAGAATTTCAAGAATTTCAAGAATGAAGAAATAATTATTCAGTCCTCAGAAAAATCTAGTTACCTCCAAAGAGAGAAAAATCAGACAGACCTCAGACTTCTACATAAAAACATTCCAAGCTCAATTCTCAAAGGAGAATTGTCTGCACCATGCAGTCCAATATGATCACTGCTAACTACATACAAGTTTTGAGCACTTGAAGAGTGGGTAGTTCAAACTGTGTTGTGCTGTGAGTGTAAAATACAGGCTAGATTTTGAAGCCTTACTATGAAAAACAATTTTTAATATTATTAATATTTTATGTTAATTATATGTTAGAATGATATTTAAACCCATTGGGTTAAATAAAAACTATTATTAATATTAAAAATAAGAAAAGAATGGAATAAAACATTTAACATACAATGTCTGTAAGTAATATGAATGTGTAGAACTTATGGGGAAAAACTTCTCTAAGTATAGTAAACGAGTACTAAACAAAGAGAAAGACACTGCAATGTGATACTGAGTTTGATTTGGAAAAATAAACTGTAAAATTAAAATGAAAGATTGTAAATAAGAGTAATGTGGGAAAACTGGCCTTACCCAATATATTTTTTAAGCTTGTTTATTTATTTTGAAAAAGAGGGAGAGAGAGTGCATGCAGGGGAGGGGCAGAGAGAAAGAGAGAGAAAGTCCTAAGCATTCTCTGCACTGTCAGTGTGGAGCTCAATGCGGAGCTCAAACTCATGAACCATGGGATCATGACCGAGCTGAAGCCAAGAGTTGGATGCATAACCAACTGAGCCACCCAAGCACCCCCCCAATACTAACATAAGTTATAAATCTAGAGTAATTGAGTTTGTTACTGATATAAGAATAGACTGAAAACTGTGGAAATAGAAGTGAAAATATATGAATATTTAAGACGTGATAAAGGTAGAATTCAAATAAATGGGGGAGAGAATGGTGATGTTTATTAAACTGGGTGGACATTTGGAGAACTAATGTGAGATCTCGGCCTCACTTAGACTCACATGAACTGCAGATGAATCAAACACTTTAACAAAATAAAATCATAAAAGCAATGGAGCAAAACATTAGAATATTGCTCTATGAAGGTCTTCTAAGCATGATGCAAAATTTGGAAATCATGAAGGGAGCCTAGTCAATTTAAAAACATAAAGGTTAAATCGTTCAGTCAAAACAAAAAACTGAAGTTGAAACATGAATGAAAACCATGGGGAAAAGTCATTGGAAAAGCGTATAAGAAAGGGCTAAATTTATCTTTAGTAACGAATTCATAAATTAATAAGAAAAAGTAGTTCAACCCTATAGAAATTTGAACAAAAACATAAAGAGGTAGTTTACTAGGATGACCATCACAACACATTTGTAAAGACCGTACACACACAAATCTGGAAACAATCTAAATGTCTGTCAGTTATGAGTCACACAAATAATAGACTATAAGACAATTTTTATTTAAAATGAGGTAGATTTTTTTCACAGATATGGGAAAATGTCCAAACCACATTATCATGTGAATAAGTGGCCTAAAAGTATACACAGATTGATTTACAGGTTATTTCTAATACGATATCCCTATTTGTAGTAATGTTCACTTAAAGCAAAGCATAATGATTCTGCTGCATAATGGGTTAATTCTAAGTTAATAGTTGATTATTTCAAAAGTCATCAAATTAAGTAGAATTTAAAGGGAAAAAAAAGGATAATATAAAAATGACAATTCCCATAATTAAATGCATCATGTTGATTTCCTATAAAACTGATTTTGTGTTAGTTTTTAAAAGTATTGTGTGATTTTTAACATTTTATTTTGAAGATAGGTATTTTAAAATATAAAATTCATTTTGTAACTTTATAGGTGACTCATATGAAACATATAAAAGCTAAATTATTCAATTCACTATTTTAGTAGAATAGCAAATGATTCCAATGACATATTTTAAAGGTTAGTGTAATGAAGTTCCTTTAATTGAAAAACAGTGGCATTTTACAACTCATCACGGGTTTTTTTTTTAGCTTTGTGATAAATTTTCCATAGCTATTCTTCTTTCAGAGTAAAAGAATAGTTACATTAAGCCCCTCCATAGTTGTTTCTATTTTATTTTAAAGAAAAGAAATAAATAGTATACGTTTTGAATTCCTGGTTTCAATTTCTCCATCTCTAGAGGAAAAAACCTGGTTTCTCTTTTGATAGTCTATTATTCATCTTTGTTTTCAAAGTTAAAAAAATGTTTTTTAATGTTTATTTATTTTTGAGAGGAAGAGACAGAGCGTGAGCAGGAGAGGGGCAGAGAGAGAGGGAGACACAGAATCTGTAGCAGGCTCCAGGCTCTGAGCTGTCAGCACAGAGACTGATGTGGGGCTCGAACTCACAAGCAGTGAGGTCATAACCTGAACAGAAGTCAGCTGCCCAATGGACTGAGCCACCCAGGCGTCCCTATTTTTAAAGGTTTTTTTTTTTTTTTAAAAGAATAGTTTTCACTTCTTTCTTTAAAGGAATATTTTTTCATTTTTATATTTATGTATTTTTGAGAGACAGAGAGAGAGAGAGCATGAACAGGTGAGGGGCAGAGAGAGAGACACAGAATCAGAAGCAGGCTCCAGGCTCTGAGCTAGAGGTCAGCACAGAGCCCTATGCGGGGCTCAAGCCCACGAACTGTGAGATCATGCCATCCAGGCACCCCTCTTTAAAAGCATATTATTTTAAAAATACTCTGCCTTCAAATATAAACCAAATATAAACCCGAGAACATTCATTCAGCCATTGAATTAGTACTGAGTTACTAAGAACTTGATCACTTCATCAGTGAGCTAAATTTTATCCTTTTTCCTTATCTCTCAAATCAATTTGCAAATAGCCACAGTTGAATGAGCAAAAGGGAAGTTTTGTAAAAGAAATTATTATGATAATTCTGTTACTAGCAGCAAGGCCCTAGAGTAGTTTCAGCCATTTTGAGTGGCTCCTATTCTTTTGTAAGTTATTTGGAATAGGTTTGCTATAACCTGTCCTTCCATTGTCTGTGTAAAGAAATGGGTAGCTGTCCTTACTCTGAGGTAATCACTTGTAGAGTCCTTGCTGGTAACCTTTCCATTCTTCCATTTGTGTTTGGCTTCACATTAACATGGTTGCCTCCAACTTGAATCTATTATCACATTTCTTTATCTAAATTACAAAAATCTCAGAAATTGAAGGTTAATGTTTTTAACTTAAGGAATATACATTTTTAAATTCATTTATTTTTGAGTAACAGAGAGACAGAGGGGAGAGGCAGAGAGAGGAGATACAAAATTCAAAGCAGGCTTCAGGCTCTGAGCTGTCAGCACAGAGCCTGAGATGGGGATTGAACCCAAGAACTGTGAGATCATGATCTGAGCCAAGGCCAGATGCTTAACTGACTGAGCCACCCAGGTACCCTGAGGAAAATAAAAGTTTAACAAAATGAAGTAAATGTACTTATCTGAGGAAAATGATTTTGGTGTTTTTGTTTTGTTTTGTTTTGTTTTGTTTTACTGTGAGTGATCCTGTATTGCCAAGTTTTCCAAAGAACGAGCATCTGTTACCAGATGTTCAAGCAAATCCTTAAATTAAAAGGAAAAAAATCCTTCCCTAGAGTTAATTCATATTCTAATAAGGATGGTGATAACCCAGAAGGGGATATATCCCAAACTTATTTGACCATGGAAACTATTTCTTTCTCCTATAGAACATCTGTTTAGTGGAACACAATTTGGGTAACACTGATGAGAGCATATTTTCAGACATTAAAAGAAAGAATAATTGTCTTAATAATTTGACTTTCAGCAAAATCTCCTGCTATATTTAAATAAATTTTTACTTTAGAAAGTTAATCTATAATACCACCTTTTATTGGGATGGGAATAACACATTTTATGATTTTAGCTAGAGGCTTCATAACTAACGGATAAAATTCTACCTTGGAGGTGATTCTATTCGGAATCTGTTGACCAAGGTGCTGCTCTGCGTTTGTTTGAATAGAGATCTGCTAATCACCAAAGCTACAGGGCACAGTGGCTGAGTCTTGCTATGTTCTATAGGCTCTGCCCAAATTCCAGCTACGGAGGCAGTCCATTTGTGAAGTCTGGCTCTAGAAGCCGTATGATTTGTGCTCCTGCAGGAAATGACTATTTTGATGTGCAATAAGCAGCTGAAAAAAAAAGAGGCATTTTCATATGTGGACACTAAGTGCTAATAAGTCTCAATGTGAGTACAAGGTGATATCTCCAATAAACCTGAAGCTTTAAGTTTCTTTGTCATTGCTCTAGGTATTGTTAGGATTTTTAAAATGTTACTGTTCTTCTGGTCTGAGATTTTCCGTAAACAGTCCATTTATTCATGCTTATTTGAGAATTTAAAAATTCTTTTCTATTTTTGCCTCTCATATATTCAAAGTCAGCCAAAAGGGGCTATGAGGACTCATAGGCAGGTGGGTTATTTTTTATGTCGTTTGTCAGCTTACTTTTCAGCTTTTCTATACACCTGTTAAATATCGTGTCCAATGAGACATTGTCTCCCAGTATTTTATTATTCTAGTCAACAAATCAATTTCATTGTGTTCTCTTCACAGTGTCTGTGATTTACCACTTTCAATGTATATCTACAGAAATCTTCACTCTTTACTGTGTCTTAAAGGCAGCAAATGGGAGATTGGTCCTAATTTGTAAGATTTCTTAGATTCTGAAAACATCTTTGGTATGAAAAGGAATGGAGTTCCTATTATGACTGAAAGGGGCAGAAGTGATATTAATGACCTGAAGTGGATCTGTAAGTTTAGTTGGTGATTTCCTGTGAGTAATTTCATGGATCTCACAACAATAAAACATGGACATCTGTAAATATTCTATTCTACCAAATGTGGTCTCATCCGTTTCTCTTAAGCTCTTTGATCAATGTGTTAAAATGTGATAGGCCTTCAGGTTCTCAGTTAGATACATAAACATATCATATATTGAGAATTTCAAGTGAGTTAATTTAAGAGGATTTGAGTAGGGGAAGAGACAGAAGGGACTGCAGGAGGATTTTGGATAGCTAATGCTGAGAGCAGAGAAGAACATGGAGGAGACAGGCAGGGGCACCAGACAATCAGTTCCACTCTGTTAAGTGTCAGTTCTGAATATCTCACTAAATATCCTGAAAAGGAAACCCTGGCCAGTAGTGCTAATATGGGTACACTGAAGAACAGATGGCTCACATTTTGTCAATTTTTAGTCAGTAATGTGATACATTTTCAAAATTTGGGGGTAGGGTATGAGATAGGAAATCATCTTTGCTACATACTGCTAAAAATCTGTCATGGATCCTGGGCATATTTTTATGTGAGGCTAGTCTGCAAGTCTAGACCACAGTCTTCCTGAATTGTCTAAGGCTTAGGTTTTGGATTTTCTGAAGCCAGAATCTCTTCACTCATCCAGGAAATCTTCCCTTATGGCTTCTTTGATGACTATATTCCTTGTCATGGAACTTCAGGGATGTGTGCTTCAGTAGGGAACTCGGCTGAAAAAAGGAGTCTGAAAGTAGTGGCAATCTGAAGACCATGAGTCTGTGAGGCTTATTTCTTTGAAGGGGATAAAGAGAAGGGGAATCTAGTGCTCAGACCCTAGGAATTTGAGTCATAGCTGGTGCCTGTAGTTGTGTTTGGCCTTCATCAAAACCCTGGCCCGCTGCATACCACCTGGGTCTTTCTGAGAGGAAGTCAGTGGAAGCCCATGCTATTCTTTACCAAGCTTCTACTTTTAAACTTTTTGGTATCTACTGATTGTATCAGAATGTTGTCTCTCTCATGTCCCATTATCTCATATGTTATGTTAATCCACTTTCTTTACAATGATCGCTTTTCCTTAAAAAAACATTTAAGTTTGCATATACACAAATTAGGTTAGTAAGCTTTTCTAGCAGGAAATTTTATAACACCACATTCAGAGTATCTTAGGGGAAGGAATATTAGAAGTCATCCAGTCCTATTCATCTGGTTCTTAGATGAAGAAGCTAAGATCTTGCCTTACCCAAGGCTTCACAGCAAGATATGAACACAAATCTTTGAGCACCAGAGCCACAGTATGCTATGTGTATCTTTCAACTGACTTACCCTCACCTCAAATGAAAAAGAGAACATGTTTCTCTTAAAATACTCTAAAACATAAAGTGCTTGAAATAAACTTTTAGTGTCACAAATTGAATTAAAATATACAAAACATCCACTTTGCGAAGTGGATGGACCTCGAGGGTGTCATGCTAATCGAAATAAGTCAGGCAGAGAAGGACAGATACCATATGTTTGCACTCATAGGTCTAACAGGAGAACAGGAGAAACCTAATGGAGAATCAGGGGGAGGGGAAGAGGGAAAGAGAGTTGGGGAGAGAGAGGGACACAAAACCTGAGAGACTAGTGAATGCTGAAAATGAACTGAGGGTTGAAGGGGGAGGGGGAGGGGGGAAAGAGGTGGTGGTGATGGAGGAGGGCACTTGTGGGGAAGAGCACTGGGTGTTGTATGGAAACCAATTTGACAATAAACTATTTTTTTTAAAAAAAGAAAAAAATATACAAAACAACCACTTCAATAAAGATCAACATTTGCTTGTTAATCACAAAACATTATTGTAATATATTTGGAATTTGAAAAAATGATTTAAAAATTACTAAAGACATAAAAATTTTATATATCTAAAAAATGCAAATTGTCTTGAAGAAGCATAAGGTAAGAATTCAAGCAAAAGACATCTGCTTACCATAGTCCCTGCTTACTCAGCTAGCTGCTTGCCCACCTGTTCCACTAATGAGCTTGTTCTTACTATACCCCTCTCTGTTCCTTCTTAGCTTGACAAAGTCTTGAGCAGTCAAGAAGTTATCATCCAGCAGTCTTGCTCAGCATGAAAAAAAAATATTATTTAGTTAAACTCCACTGTCATGCATATTTTAGAGTATTTTCATTTTTTTCTGCCATGAGTATGATCTTCATTGCTTTCAAATCTTAAGGTGGTTCTCTTAACTTTTTGCATCTGATTCAGAAGTCATTCATTCACCTTAAACCAGACAACCTTGCTCAATCCCTCTTTTCAGTATTCTACCCTGAAGTAGCCATGGAGCTTAAAGTATCCTGGGTGAGGATGTTTTGCATAACAAGGAGGATAGATAGAGTAGCACACTTATAACAAATTTTAAATTTATATTTTTCTAGAGTAATACTTTGTGTTGGAGGTTGGATTCCTAGGGAAAATATTCAGATTGCGATCTTTTTTTTTGCACAGGAAGTTTATTGGGAGTCCTCTTGGACTCACACCTGTGAGACAGTGAAGGAAATTAGGATGGGCAGAAGGAGAAATTGAACCATAATGTAGTCACAGTGGAGGTCTCTGCTGAACTGGTGGGACTATCTAGAGTGGAATGGCCCTGTGGAGTTGACCCACATGAAGGCAAAAAGAGCCAGGCCTTTATACTCCCACATTGATTATACTTGTATGTGAGCAGTCTCTGGAAATTGGGGGTTGGGAGGAGTGACCTCGGAGAGGGAGGTCTCTGTAGCTTAGATAACCCTCTTCAGCCCAGGGTGATTCTGAATGATAAACTCAGATGGGAGCTTTTAGCTGCCAACACTTAGGTAGGGGAATGGGTGATGAAGCCAGTCCTGAAGGTTGATCTGGGCAGGGCACCATGGCATCGACAACACCCATCATTTACAATACTCAGATACACAAGCTTCACATATTATACTCAGAGAGCAACTCCTCCTGGATCCTAATGGGATTTCCCTAGAAAAATTCAAAGAGTAAAAGTTAGTAGGATGAACAATAGCTCTAGCTGCTTCTTCTGGTCTCAAAACTACCATGTAACATTTCTGTCTTCTACTAATTATTCTAGATTCCACTTGCCTTGGGCTAGCAACTTCTTGTCTAGATGGCTTGCTTGCTGGAATGACTTAGAACCTAACCTCAGTGAGTCTAAGCCCTGGATAACATGTTCTTTATAGTCTATGACTATGAATTTGTCTGTTATAGTCAAAATTATGACAGAGAATACTGAGAATCTGGATGTCAACAGGTTCTTCCATGCCTTTACAGGTTTTACAGCAGTCTTTCTTCTTCCTAATGATTGGGCCAATCACTCCTGCCAAGGTGTAACTCCTTTCCTTGCCAACTGGTCTCTTAGTCCAAGAAATATAAACAGCCAGCATCCATTGCCTAAATTTCAATGGCACTTTTTCTGTATCCCATGGTAGAAGCATTTCTACCTCGGAATTAGAAATGTTAACCTTCAGAGCCTAGCATTGAGGGGAAGGGAGACACACATTCCTTACTTGGGTCATTGAGCCTGAGGGTAAGCTGGGCCACTCCAGTTCCCACCCTTTCATTGGACTCATGTCCTACCTAGTGGGAAGACAGCACTGTTAAAAGGTCATTAACTTAAGTATAATACAACAACGTGGAGGACGATACTCCATTTTTGCAGGGTATTATTTGCAAGCTGGTGCTTTCACTGTTCCACATCAGGCCATTCCATTGCGTTGCTAGATCAGCAACCTCCAGATGGCATGGTAAATGATAGAACCAGTGGATTGTCTGATCATGTGATCACTGAAAAGTATGTAGGATCCAGTGTCAGTGGATCAAACACTGTATTGTTCTTGGAGACTGAGTCTAGGTAGGCCCTTCAAGCAGGAAAGACAAAACTCATGGAAGGTCAGCTGATTTCAGCCAAGTTTACTTGCTGCCCCTTCCAGTGTGAAAATTAAAAAAAATCCAATCTTATCAACTTGCCAAGAGGCTACCCAGTCTTCTTGAGGGATGGTGGTGTATAGGAGCTCAGATATGGTCTCTTTGTTAGCATGTTGGACATTCAACAGCAGCTGTAGCTAGATTAGCCTTAGTGAGTGGGGGCTTGTGCTATCAGAACCGTACATCGCCTCCTCCTTGCCACTAGGGCTACTCAGCTCATGTATCCTCTGTGTCAACACTAGTGGTTGATGACAGAAGCTAGCTGATGTCAACTGGTCAGATTTTTCTGTTTGGCCATTTAATGCCTCTTCTGAGGTGGACGCTCCTTGAAGGGTGTTAACATGTGATTACAGTTCTTGACACTCGTTCCTATTCTCCTAGGTCCAGCTATATGCCTATTTCTCACACCTTATTTATGATCTTCCAGTGTGCATCTTTAGGTGCCTTATTGCACTAGAAAAACCATTCTTTCAGCTGTCCATGACTCTGTGTATATTCTAACAGCTGGGTACTTCTCTTTCCATATGAAGTCAATAACAAGGTTTATGGCCCAAAGAAACTGATTACTCCCAGGAACAGCCATCTGGTTTCATAGTCTTTATAATTATTATCTTCTCTATATATATTTTTTTTGTTTTATTTATTTATTTATTTATTTATTATTTATAGTTTATTGTCAAGTTGGTTTCCATGTAACACCCAGTGCTCTTCCCCACAAGTGCCCTCCTCCATGCCCATCACCCCCTCTATGTGTCCTAAGGGCTGAGATATTACACCCACGAATGCATTCTTTTCTACCAGTTTCCTTTCAGCTCATGATTAGTGGAAGTTTTAATACTGCCCCACTACTGCATGCTGGGCTCTGCCAGTGTTCCATCTACTACCAGAGACAAAGTTTTTATTGCTAACTTATCAGCAGGTGATATAGCAGTGAAATCCCATTTTGTAGATTGTTTCTTTGGGTCACTCCTGGCATCAGTGATTGTAATTTGGGTTCTCCCAGAAAGAAAAGATACTGAGAAGGGGATGTTCACACAGCTAGCTCCTTAGGATGTATTGTTGGAGTCAATATTCCTCCTTGGTTGAAGTAAGAAGATGGTGCAGAGGAAGAAGTTGAAATGCGATACCATTGTAAGAAGTCTCAGCTGATCTTACAGGGAGCTCTGGAGTTGGGATGGTGCTTCAGAGTTGAATCACCGTGAGGGTCTGGGTTTTCATATGCTCTAATATGTCAGTCACTGAATGTCAGCTGTTCTTGGGAAAGAGGCAACTCTGGATGAGGCAGCTGTCTTCAGGCCAGGACAGTTTCCAGAGAAGTGCTCACTTGAGAGCTGTTGGTCACCTAGTCTCCTAGTAACTGGGGGCAGGAAAAGGAGCATCAGGGCTTCAGTCCTACGAGAAGACCGGGGGACAGCAAATCTGGGGGGGTACACACAGCATGCACTACTTATTCTATAACATTTAGAAAATATAGGAGCACCTGGGTGGTTCAGTTTGTTAAGCATCCAAATCCTGATTTTGTCTTTAAGCCCCACGTTGGGCTCTGCACTGACAGCAGAAAGCCTGCTTGGGATTCTGTGGCTCCTTCTCTCTCAAAAATAAATAAATAAGCTTAAAATAAAAGATGAAAAAAATTAGAAAATACAAAAAGTGTAAAAAGAAAGATAAAAGTGGTTCATAGTACTATCACTCAACTTTAACTCTTGATACTATTTTGGTATAGTTCCTTCACTCCTTTTTCCTGAGTGTCTATAGTTCCTACATATTTGAAACTATGCGCAAAATGTCATTTCATAGGTTGCTGCATCAATGAACATGATTTAAGTGATTCTTCATGTAAAAAATACTGTTGTATCCCTAATTTTAGCAGCTTTAAATATTTCATCTTGTCTATGTACAAAATTTACCTAACAGTTTTTCTTTCTTTTCTTTCTTTTCTTTTCTGAGAAGGCACATGTGCAAGCACATGTGAGCAGGGGAGGGGCAGAGTGATAGGAGGAGAGAGAGACTTAAGAGGCTCCACACCCAGCACAAAGCCTGACCTGGAAGACTGGATCTTACCACTGTGAGGTCATGACCTGTGTCAAAATCAAAAGTCTGATCCTAACTGACTGAGACATCCAGGCACTCCATACCTAACAATTTTTCTGTCGTTAGTTGTGGGCTCTTATATTTTGCTAATACAAATAATATTAGTATAAATTTAAATTTTGGTCTGTAATCTAAAAGTGTCTGTTGGAGCTCTCTTCCTTTTTATTCATTGGAAAGTTAACAAATCTTTGTTGGAAAGATCCTCTCAACATTCCTTTTCTGAAATTCTTGGATTTGTTGTGGGGAAAAGAAATTACAGCTGGTCCTCCTCTGGTTTTCTTGTGTTTTTATTTTAATTCTGCCACTTACAACTCTGTGATTTGGGGCTAATCAGTTAACTTCTCTACCTTAAGATTTTGTATCAGTAAGTGCATAATCCTTCTTCACACATGTATTGTGAGAAACTCAGACACTCTACTCACATGGAAGAGATAGTTTGGTAGTGATGTCACGTCTACAGATAAGAGAATAGAACAACAGGGAGAACTAGAGGAACAACGAGACAAAAACAAATATTTCCTTTTTCTTTCAAACATATTCCAATTTGCCTAGTGTCAGGATCATATACATTTTACAGAGAAACAAGAAAAATGAAACTCATTAGTTTTGTTTCGAAACAGGCAGGGCTGTACCTGCATAGCAACCAGCAAAAGATGGAGGGCAGGTTTCGGCTGATGGTCCAGATGTTTGCTGATATTCACAGTGTAAACAAAGCAGCAAGTGGCTGACTGAATCTCCCATTCATCACCAAGATGCTTGGCCTTATGTAGACAACATTGAAAGTTGGTGACGGGGAGGAAAAAAAATCCATATAGACAGAAAAACCTAAGTATATGTGATTCCAGTCTAGTATGTTTGAATGTAAATGTCTCTCTTTGTTCTATCATAGTAAGTGGGAAACTTAGGCAGCCTATTACTAGAGCAGGGGAGCCATAAGGACAGTAGGGATCCTGGAGACAGGATAGTCTTCCCTTCTACTTCAGATAATCAGAGGTGAGCCTTTTAAAGCAGAGAATTCTATGAACCTTCCCATGTTGGTGTGCCTTTACTTATTTCATCTTATGCTTTTTGAAATCATAGTCTCTCTAGAAAGCATAAAATACTAGAGAAAGGACCCTCTTCGTATTGCTTGTTTTCATGGTATCTGAGAACAAGAAAACTGGAGATCCCTTAGGAGGTGATGCTGATGAGTGAAAAACTGTAAGCCCTGCCTTAAACCTTGAATCAGTGCCTCAAGATTCCAGAGCAGAATGCGATGCTTAGGGGAGTTAAGTTCCTTTATCCCCCACCTTCAACTATGCAGAGGGGAGGAAAGCCAAATACTTGTCTAAAAAGGAGGAAACAGCAAGTTTTCTTACTTCCTCTCTTTTTCCCCTCTTCTGCTTCTAGAGCCTTGTGGGTAATTTGGAAATGCGATTGCTTATTTTAAAAATGAATTTCATGGAGGGCACCTCGTGGCTCAGTTTGTTGAGTGACCAACTTTGGCTCAGGTCATAATCTCTCAGTCCATGAGTTCCAGTCTTGCATTGGACTCTGTGGTGACAGCTCGGAGCCTGGAGCCTCGTTTGGATTCTGTATCTCCCTTTCTCTCTGCCACTCCCCCTCCCTCAAAAATAAATAAACATTAAAAAAATTTTTTTAAATGAATTTCTCCAAATGCTTAGGTGGCTCAATCAGTTCAGCATCTGACTTTGGCTTAGGTCATGATCTCATGGTTTGTGGGTTTGAGCCCTGCATTGGGCTCTGTGTTGACATCTCACACAGGGGCCTGCTTGGGGCCTGCTTCAGATTCTGTGTCTCCCACTCTTTCTGCCCCTCCCCTGCTCACACTCTGTCTCAAAAATAAACATTAAAATATATTAAATAAATAAATAAAAATTAATGTCTCCACGGTTATGATTAGCCAAATATTTATCAGGCAATCTCTTTTCTTTTGAGGTTTTCATCTGCTTTATATTTGTTATCTATCATGTAATCCATGTGTAATAACTTGAAACAGTATAACACTATCATAAGTATGTATTCATAATTCAATGTGTGCTTAAATATGTATCAGGCACCCAAGAATCTACAAAGTGCCTGGAGAGGTAGTTCCTGGTACTTGGTGTCTCCTTATGCCTCATTAGCTCTTCCTCATCCTCCCACAATATGACTTTTGTTCCTACAAGTTGACTGAACTTTCTCTTGCCAAGATCAATGACCCCTTTCTTGATAAACTCAATAGAAAGTTAGTCCTTGATCTTATATGGTCCCTCAACTGCTTTCTGCAATGCCACCTCGTTTCTCCTTTTTTTTAAGTTAATTTATTTTGAGATGAGAGAGAGAGAGCGGGAGAAGCATGAGTGGGGGTGGGGCAGAGAGGGAGGGAGAAAGAGAGACTCCAGGCTGTCAGAAACGAAGCCCCCACCCAGGTGCCCCTAGTTTCTGCTCCTTGAAAAGCCTTTTCCCTGGCTTCTGGCATACCATGCTACCTACTTCTCTCTGGTGCCTCTTTCTTTGACACTTGGCATATTTCGCCCTCCTTGGCCAATCCCTAAAATGTTGAGGTTTCTCAGGGTTCTTCTATATGTTTAAAGTTTTTTTTTAATGTTTTATTTATTTTTGATATGGAGAGAGACAGAGCATGAGAGGAGGAGGGGAAGAGAGAGAAGGAGACACAGAACCGGAAGCAGGCTCCAGGCTCTGAGCTAGCTGTCAGCACAGAGCCCGATGCGGGGCTCGAACCCACAAACGTGAGATCTGACCTGAGCCGAAGTCGGAGGCTTAACCGACTGAGCCACCCAGGCGCCCCATGGGTTCTTCTATATGTTTTCCCCTCTTCTTTCCTTTCTGTCCCCTCTTCTTCCCCATCCTTCCCTCCCTTCTCTACTTCTTATTCCACTCAACCTCCCTGACTAAACAGAGCCATTCTAGTGGCTCTGCAATCCCTGCCCTCATATCTTCTGTTCAGCTCCTCATATATTTGATTGCTCTTAAATTACACTTGTATGTGAACCTTTACACCTAGACACTGTCCCATGTAGTAGACTGTCCCTAAAGTATCTTGATTTTGTTGTCTCACAGGTCCTGCTAGTTTAGTACAATCAAGAAAAAAACCCTCATCATCTCCTTCCACGAATCTGACTCATCAAATTTGCCGTTTGGCTGTTTTTTACTGAATGGTGCTTTGTCCAACCCAAACGTGGATGGCATTATTACCTCTTCTTTCTCTCATACTCCGCACATTGTATTAAGCACCAAGAGCTATGAAATTTAACCTCAAAAATATTTTAAATATATTCACATCCCTCCATTGTCTTACTAATACTCTAATCTGAGTCCCATCACTTCTCCCAAGATTACTAGGTGACTACGCATGCAAGTGTACAAAATTTAAAAGAGAGAACAGATACAGTGAATTAAAAAAGTTTTTAATGTTTATTTTTGAGAGAGAGAGAGACAAGAATGCGAGTGGGGGAGGGACAGAGAGAGAGGGAGACACAGAATCCAAAGCAAGCTATAGGCTCTGAGCTGTCAGCACAGAGACCAACACTGGGTTCGAACCCATGAATCTTGAGATTATGACCTGAGCCGAAGCCAGACACTTACCGACTGACTACCCAGGCGCCCCAGTGCATTTTTAAGAAGGAAGTCTAATGTTAGCCAGACTAGAATAAACAAGGGTCCATAAGATGGGTCACAACATTTCTTCATATTTCTTTCCTGGTCACCTTTCAGTTCACATAGACAAGGCTTCATGTAGAAATGTGAGACACTCTTCCACTTTTGATCTCTCTCCTTTCCTCTTCCAACTATCCATTTGGCTCTTCTACACCCTCTTCTCAAGTGCCTTAAATCCTGTGAGGTTCTGATAATGCCTCTCATTTCCATTCTAAGGAACTGTAGACTCTCACTGCACCATAGACTGAGATGTTTAAGTATTTCAGATGCTTCAGAGCATAAACAAAACACATTTTTAAAAATTCATTCATTCATTCATTCATTCATTCATTCAGTCTGCATGGAGTGTGTCTCTTGGCATGACTTTTACTGACTAGTATTCTATCCAAATCTTTCTCCCTAGGAATCAGAGAGTGAGGAAGGGATGTGTGACTCTGGTATTCTGTTAATGGCTCTGCTCACCTGCTGATGTGCCCCTGCTCGTCAATATTTTCTCCCCTCTGGGGGCAGCGGGAGACTTCCAAAAGGTGTGTCCAATCATACCACTTCCCTGCTTAATCACTTCCCATTGCCATTAGGGTAACTATCAACTTCTTATCATGGAGGACCTGTCCAGTTCCTTTCACGGGTCCTTTCTAGCCATGCCCACTTTTCCTTCCCACCCTCAGCTAACCTGGGTTTGTTTCATGTCCCAGGCCATCTAGTTCTCTGTTATCTCTAGTTCATTGCACATGCTCTTCCCTCTGTCCCAACACAGAGCTTGGAATCTTCACAGTGTTCTTTCTTTTTCATCTCTAGTTCTCCTTTGTCTACAAGCAGATAGATGAGAATGTGAATTCGAGTCTATATGGGTATTTGTTTATATTCTGTTTTCTGTTTTGTTTTGTTTATTCAGTCCTCCCCGTAGCAGCAGACCTGAAATTGATTTCTAAGTCTCTATGAATAAGGAAAGAAGCTCCTGCTTAGGTAGTGTGAGTCTTGTCTGTGCCTCTGTTGGCTGATAATTGTCTTCAGGTGGAGGATGGTGGGATGTGATTTCTAGTTAGGGTCTCCCAGCTGTGGGAGTAAAGCAAGGGGTCCTCCTGTGCAGGTGCATATGGGGACAGTCACAGTAAACTGAGAACTGGTATTTAATTTTCAGTGTTGGTATCACAGAGACATGGATGAAGGCTTTTTTTTAAGCATAAGGAATTAAATATCTTTCAAGATCCTCTGCAGTATTAGTATGAAAAAATATTCACTCCTAGCAGTTTTCTAGGCTTAGATTCAATGAGTAGTTATTGGCATCATTATTTAGTAGGAGAATTTCTGTCAACAGAGTTGATATATCTTTGATTCCTAATTTAAATGATGTTTCCCCCCGTTAGTAAGAAGGATGTTGTTATCTGTTAGATTTGATGGTGGAAGCAAAGCATAAGGAAGCAGAGTATGAAATTGTAAGCTCCAGCAGTAACAATATTTTAAAAATGAAAATACTCTCAGGAGAAATTGATAGGTTTCTATCTTTTTCACAAAAGTATTCCTACATCCCTAACTAATTTTGTTTTCTCTCTGACACCTTTTCTATGGTATGCTTTAAAAATCACTTTAACCCTTAAAAAAGCAGAGTTGGCACAATGGCCACTAATATACAAAAATTTTTATGAGTTTTAGAAGTTATGCTGATATTTTTTCCAAGAGTTACAAATGATCTGAAGGAGTTGACAGCAGAAAAAATAAGAGATATCACTTTACATCTAGGGAAAGGCTTCTTTAAATCCTTACTTTTTTTTGTAGCTATGATAACTTCTTTTGGAGGAGGTATTGGAACATGAAAAATAAATGAAGACTTTTTACATATATTTTGGTTTGTTTGTTAACCCTTATTTCAGAAGGTTGTAACGAACCCCTCAGTAATGGGTGTTTGAGTCCTGTTAGGTAGCATGGGTACAGGCATGGGCTATAAAAATCTTAGGTGTCTGTTCCCCAATCAGTTGCAAGTGATTTTCAAAGCTCCCATCCACCCACTGAAAATTTTGCAGAAGCGAAGTTTGATATCCAGTTTTACTCAGAGATACTGAGCTAGCATGGGAGTAAAGTTCAGAGGCAGTAAGCATGTTCATTTAGGCAATAATTTCTGTGTCATCTATTAGCAACGTTTATCAGAGTGGTTAGCAAGTAGTTAAAATGAGACTGATTCTAGCTTAATTTAATTTCATTTCCCTTGTCTCCCCTTAAATAAAGGGCATTAACTAGCAATGAATTGACCAGTCCTCTGAGATAGGGTGGAAGGAGAAAGAAGAGCAGCAAATGTCCAGTTTCTCCCTGAGACTGGACAGACCGCCTCTAGTTACAGGTCTTGGCTGTCTTTCTGGGAGAAGCCGCAGTTGCATCGGAGAGTACGGGAAAATGCATAATAAGGAGTAAACACCGTATACTGTTTTCATTGCAGTTGAGTCTTGATTGTCGTCCCTGCACTCCCAAGGCTCAGGGCTGGAGGCTGAGACTAGGATGGGGCATCTGGGTTGTGTGTACACAGCTTTATGTGAAAGGCTCATGTACCCACACTTCAGACAGTTTCTGACGGCTGCTGGGACAAACTATTTTCCAATATAATTACACAAAGCCAAAAGCAGTCAGCAATTGTATTTACCATTGTGAAATGCATTTCAAATCTTATTCTCCTTAAGATATTCATTTTAATGAGCCAGAGATGCTCACTTAAAAAATAAATGGTCTTGCGTGTAAGGATCTTCAAAATATTTTTATACTTTCTGGTAGCATTACCACATTTCTTCCGGAACATATTTTGATTCCTAACTTAGATCCTACTATAGCCAAAACTCAAGTCGGCGAATGGCAAAAATGCTTTATTATAGTTAGTTTTCGAGACCTTGTTGTCTTGATCCAGCAGGAATAGACTGAATTTTGGGAATCGTGGCAAATGGATAAAATCTTTTATGATGTTTGTCTTCAATCTTTCTGAAGAACATAGGTTGCCAACTGAATGAAATGACATAATGTTAAAGTTGAATTTTTTCAGCTTAACTTTCTGAAAGCAAGGATGATATAAGGCAGAGGAAACTCAAAAAATTGAAACTCTGACCGAATCCAATTTTACTCCCATTGAATTTCTTGTTTTTTTCTGCCACCTTGTTGAAGTGCTAACCAATGGTATGAATAACTAACAACAGAAGCTGGATGAAGTAGCCTTCTCTTATATGTGCACTGAGACTTGTGCATACTTGTAGCTGTAAGTTCATTGGTTTTTAATTGTGTGTCTTCCCTCTGGACCAGGGATTAACACACTACAGCCTGCAGGCCAAACTATGGCCACTCCTTGTTTTTATAAATAAAGTTTTATAAAATAGCTCTATGCATCTGCTTATGTCTTGTCTGTGGCTGCCTTTGTGCTGCAGGGGCAGAACTGCGTAGTTCTAACAAAGACTGCAGGACCTGCAAAGCTCAAAGATTTACTATCTGACCTTTAATAGAAAGTGTTTGCTTATACCTCCTCTGGACTATGAGTTCTTGAGAGGTCCAGACTCTTTTATTATCTATAAATCTCAAGTGCCTAGCATAGTACTTGGTGTGTAGTAGTAGCTACTCAATGCCATTGTTGAGAAGCCTCAGTGGCATTGAGATTGGCTTACTATCTCTTAAGCATTATGTAATAAGTGCTTTTGATGAGGGAGCATAAATGGTAGGGTTTTGTGGTGATGGTAGGGTTTGGAGTTGATGGCCAAGAAAGAATTCTTGAAGACATGTTTGGTGCAAAAGGTGATTTTGCTAAAGCACGGGGACCAGACCTTTGGGTAGAAAGAGCTGCCCTGGGGTTGTGGTGGGTAACTGATTGTACTCCTTCAGGTTGAGAGGGGGTTAGGGATAGAGTAAGTCTCTAAGGTATTCTGGAAGCAAGGTTTCCAGGACCTTGAGGGGTTAGGTGTTATCAGGAAAACACAATTTCTTACCATTTAGTATAACCTCAGTGATGAGACCTTTCAGACGTGTATCAGGAAGCCATAAGCTTAGAGTATGATTGCTAGCATACATCCTGGGGGAGTTGAGATCGAGGAAGTTTCCAAAGGAATTTTTATATGTTAAAGTAGACTTACAGGATCCTGGAGGGTCAGGACAATGTGAAGCTGAGATTCCCTTTGGCCCCTAGCAAAGTGTCATCATCATCGAGGCAGCTGAGCTCCTAGAGGGAGGTCACTCTGTCTGCTCTAAGGACTTGTTAATGGGCTGGAGGCAGTAAGGGAATTTAATTTTTTATTTGCCTTGGTTTCCCACCTCAACATGGCAAGCACTTAAACTTCTTTCCTTTGTTCTTGGGTAGCCAGGAGTGTCCGAGCAATATCACACATACTCCACCTGGGGGTGGGGGCAGGTGTTGGCTTTTACTATGCCCTCAGCTTTTAGCTGCATTATCTTATGTATTTTTTTTACAACAACCCTATGAGTGCTTATGCTATTATTGTCTCTGCTTTAAGGCAAAGAAATTAAAACAGAGAAGCTTAATGATTTTCAAATATCACGCAGCTTTTGTGTAGTGGGGTCAGTATTCATGAATTCAAATCATAACAAGTGCTCTATCTAAGTGACCCTAGAAAGGTTAGTACAGCAAAGCAGAGGGCCTGAGTTACCTACAAATTACATCAGAAAGAAGGGTTCCAAGAAGGACATATGCTAGGAGCTGCCATTCTAGAGGGCTGAGCCTTTGTGAGAAGATGAGAAAATGTTTCTTGTTTCTACATTTTTGACGCCATCTTTCTGTGGCAGTGGTATGTTCTGAGTAGGTTTTTTTTGCCAAGCAGGGCTTAATGGAGGGATAATCTGGGCCAAGATATGTACTAAGTGGGAGGAAACAAGGAAGACTGTTGACTATCTCTGGGTCAGGTCTCAGGGCTCTTTGGATTCTATGCCCTTCAGCTTGGGTGGGAAAGGGGCAGGTGAGTATTTAGAATGGAAGTCCTAGCTGTGGTAACAATCACACACTGGCTGTTTTGAATCCTGTGTCATGTCTTGTGGGAACTGCATTGAGGCAGTGAGGATTTGGATTTGGGATGGTATTGACTGAACCATGGAAGTCCAAACATCTGTCTGCCAAGCAACAGGAAACCTCAACAGCTGGTGAATGACCTGCAAACATTGCCTGCCTCAAATTACAATAATAGTGAATAGATCACTTTTTCACAAAGTGGGTAGTAAATATAAGGAATTTACTGACTGTATTAGCCTCCAGAGATTTTTATGAGAAGAATAAAAAGTGACAGAGATCCATGAAATATTTCAGTACTATAATCAGTTATTAAACGGGAATTATGTATTCAGAATATACTTATGAAATGAATAGATAGTCGGGTCACTGAGTATATTGACTGTGGCAAATACTCAGCACCCAACAAAATATTATTATTTATGTAGCTAAACATATATACTAGTGTGTATATATATATATATATATATATATATATATATATATATAATGTCTCATTGATTTGGCTAAGCATAGAATTTCATTTTCTCTTACATGTTTTTTTATTATTAAAGATGAACTGGGGTTCTATTATTATGAGTCTTGAACAGGAGTCTGAAGTATTATTATCAAATGATTTGCTAGTCTCAAATAACCTAAAGCTATTTCCTGATTGTTTATTGATTTCTTCTGGTTTATTTCCTGGTATTGTTATTCTTCCCGTCTTCCACTGTTCCCCTAACCACAGAGTACCATGGACCAGCGTATATCCACAAATAAGCTCTGAGAATAGATGAGAAACCTGGAAAGCCTCATTACATTTCCAGGACACCAGTGTAAGAATCACTGTGCCAGCTTAGTCATTTACTGAAAAGCAAAACCATTTTACTTTAGATTTCTCTTATTACCACCTCAGGGGGCCAGAGAAATCTTCCGAGTCCTTTGTTGTCCTCACTTGTTCTGTTTTTCTTGAAGGATGAATGCACTTGGTTTGTTTTTATGTACAATTTTACTCAATAAACTCTGAAATTACAATCTGGAAAACATATAATTATGGAAGCAAGCAAAGCAATAATCATTTTGCACAAAATGCCAAAAGACTGCAACTGTGGCAATTAGTGTGGCACACCTAGCTGAGACCAAATTTGCATAGTGTTAATGGCATAGTGATGATTCCATGTGGCTCAAAAGAATAGAAGTTCTCCTAATCTGAAATGACTTGCAAGTGAGAAGCCAGAGAAAGCCAGTAGGATTTCTTCTGTGACCTGGCAGATTTGTGTGTCTTCTCCTCTGATATCACTTGCTTAATTTTTTCATTTATTTGTCTAATCATCAGTGAAAGGCTTTCATAGTATTTCTACTGTGAGTTTTTAAAGCATTGTTCATTCTGATAAATGTCATATGCTTCATTTTGTTCTCCTAACATCTCGTTAAGGTGAATATAAAGTGTGTATTTTTCTTTCGAATAGTGTGTATTCTATATTAATTCGAATGATTTACTGAATACTGACTGAAAATGTTATTGCCGAATGGCACAAACTCAACTTCTGAATTTACGTTCAGAAGATCAATTTTTACCTGCCCCTAAAGTCCTCTATTTTCTTTTTCTTTTTGTATCCTAGCTCAGAATACCTACAATTTAAAAAATACTAGATTATATTTAATCTCACTTTTACAGTGTGAATGAAACAGATTATATCTGAACCCTTCTCAATTTTGATTCAATTACTTTTAAAGATCTTTGGAAGGTAATATCTGCACACAGTGAGAACATGTCATTAATGACAGCAATAATTAGAACTTTGGAATCTACTGCTTGCTAAATACTCAACTGAAGGCTATAAGAAAGGGTGTATAGATGAGGAAACTGAAGCTCAAAGACATTTAAAAAGTTTATTCAAGGATACATGGCTAGTAAGTGGAGCCAACCCCAAGCAGTTTGGTTTTAGTGGCCAGACTGAAGATTTCATTGCTATAGCATGTCTGCATATTTTATACCTAGGTGGACATGAATGTCTACTTAGCTCTGGAGATATGGACATGGCATACAGGCCACAGGGTGTACGGGCAGGTGGGAGCATATGGATTCCCAGCCGGTGGATGCAGAAGTAGGGGACTCAGAGTTCTACATATTTCTGTAAAGCTCTCCTCAATCTCATGAACATTTTGGAATCATGGGAGGAGATAATAAATATCACCTTTGTAGCTTCTGGATGTTTTGTGTTTATAATCCCTACAGCAGAACATTGTGCTTTTCAAGGATTGATGTTGGTCTTACAAATTCTCCTTTTCCATTTCCACTGAAATGTGACCAATGTGGTGGTTTATGGCCAGTTAACACCTTTGGTAAGTGCCTAAAGTCTGCCTTCTGTTTCAGCAAGGTCACACAAGTCTCCGACTTATTTTTTTTTAATATTTACTTTATTTATTTATTTATTTATTGAGAGAGAGCAAGCAAGTGAGTGGGGGAGGGGCAGAGGAGAAAACTCCCAAGCAGGCTCCATGCTCAGTGCATAGCCAGAGATGGGGCTTAATCCCATGAACCATGATTTCATGACCCAAGCCAAAATCAGGAGTCAGATGCTTTACCCAGGCACCCCAAGGTCACACTGGTGTACTTGATGATGGTGCATTTCTATGTAGTCTTATATCTTATTTTGTTGGCTTTTCCATTATATTCCCCTTCTATTATTCTCTCTACCACGTAAAGCATATGTGCTAAACAGTAACAAGAAAGTGAAAAGAATCTGCAAGGCCTGTGTAGCCACCAGGATAACTCGAGCAGGCCATCATGCTAAGGGTGCTGGACATGGTGAAGCCATGGACCAGACATAGGGACATGAAACTCTTCATGCCGATCGAAGTGTGGCCCAGTGATGACAGTACAGTGATCTCATACATGTAGGACACTGAATAATTACTACCGGAAAAAGTAAACAAAAAGTACTTGAGGCCGTGGAAAATGAATGCTGCTCTTAAAAAATGATATTCATGATGCCTCTTGGTCAAACCAAGAATGAAAAGTCTCATTTCCCATTTCTAAGCTTACACAGCTCTTTGAATACTGTCCTGGCAATCACGAAATTGAGTGTACAGTGGATCTCTCCTATAAAAATTAAGCTCTCTGATTTCATCATGGGATACTGTCTGAGCCATAGAGCTATTCTATAATTACCAGTTAGCAAATTCCTACCCTGCTGTGCAGGGTATTTACCTGACCACAGGTTTTCTAAGAGGCCAGAAAAATACAAAACATCCTCAAAATGGTCCCAGTTTGATGCTTACAAAGACAAATATTTTAATATGATTGTTTAAAGAAATATATACTCTTAAGCCTTTAATTGCACTGGACTTTTTGCCATTCCAATTGAAGCCACAAAATAAAAATACCTATAATTTCTTAAGAGAGTAAACTTTTATCCCTGGGGGAGTTTATATAAATCATCTCTGATAACCTCTGATAACCTTGTTATTATGGCTCCTGAAAAGTTACATTTACCTTGTACTCAAAACCAGATTGTTTTTATGCCAAAACATTGCTCTGTCATGATTTCTTATCGCTAATACCTGTCTGTATTAGTGCTATTGTTTTGTATTTTCCTGTTTTGAGGAGACAATTGCTGTCTTATCTTTCAAACCTCTGAATATCTAGGTTCATTTAGCTATTTGGGTACCTAAAGTGGGGCTCTAGTCTAGACAGTATGTATTTGTCATTGTAAGTTGTTTAGATCAGACCATTAGATTGTTTTAGTACAAGTCTATTTATCTGGAAGTTTTGTGACTCTATTTCTGGGACATGAAAGGGTTTAGTAGGAGCAGGGCATACCCTTAACACATTGGAAATTTCTAAAAATTTATATTTAAAATCTTTAGCTTTATATTTCTTTTATTCATTCAGTAAGGCCCCTTCCAAGTCACTGAGATACATCAGTGAACAGAGATGTCTGTTATGTTGGCTTCCTCATACACTGTTTTCATTCACTGCCTTTACTCCCTCATCTTTGTCCCTCTTCTGAGTTCATCACTCATGAACAAATATTTGAATTTCTATAATGTACCAAATACAATGTTGGTTCTTCAGTGGCCTTGTAGCTTTCCTAAAGTGCCCTTGAGAAAGGCTCTGCAATAAGTTGTATGTTCCCAAATGTGAACTGGAGCCTGCGTTACCTCTTTCTCTTCCAGGGGTAATAACTTTGAAGTTTTATTTGAGCACAGAGGTACTGGGTTTTATTAAGGGAATTTGGTATAAATTAGGGGATGGAGAAATTATTGGTCTTAGAACCTACTGTCTATGGGAAGATATACAGCTTCCTTGGTGCTCACATCTAATCAGAATATTGAGTTAAAGTAATCTCAGGAGGCTTGCTCTGTTTCCACGTTTTCTTAGCAGGTAGAAAAGCTGGGCCACAGAGGTTTTTGAATTGCCAAAACCTCCTGTTAAATTTCCATCAAAACCCAGATCAGAACTTGGCTTTTCTTGTCAATTTCATGACATTTACTTTACCATGATGAATTTAAGGAGATCTGAAAGCAGACAAAGCCCAGAGAGGGACCAAAAGGCTGAAGATTAGACCCAGTCTGGATTTTCTAAGTATTTGGCCTGGACAAAATGAGGCTAATGAAATACTTTATTGCTAGCTGCATTGAAGTGTATAAGTAGATTTTACAGCAAGAATTGTGATGGTCAACATGTACTATTGATAAAGGTATAACAAACATCTTTGTTAAACAACAAATATATTTAATTAATATGCTTAAGTTGTACTGTGAAGATTTGGGTGAAGTACAGTTTCCTAATGTTAAATGTAGAAGATACTCTGGGGGAAAAAAGGACCTGTAGTTTTAAAAGATATTTTTAGAAATAACCTCAATTCAGATGTGTATGTGGACTGGTGAGGGTGTGTGTGTGTGCATGTGTGTGTTTAGTTGCAAACCTCCTATGCAAATGGAAGAAAGCCCGTTTCATGAGTCAGGTGAAAGTGGCATTGAACCCACCTGCTCACACGGTCCCTGAGTTCCTCTGAGTGGAAAGCACTGAGCCAGGAACATCGTTTGCCCAGAATGGGCAGATGAGTAGCTGTGCAAGTGCTCCAGCTTTGACGTTCCAAGAAGAGCTCTCCACCTGCATATTAAGAGGTCGTTTGGCAATGTATGTGATATTCAGCAGTAATTGACTCCTGCCTTCTCATTTCAACTAAATGGATTAATGAATGTTCAACATAAGGCCCGGCACACCGTGGGTTCTTGACAAATATTTGTTGAACAAAACAAATGCTGTTCTTTGGTCCAGTAGAGAGATTTCATTCTCTACATGAGTTGGTGGAAAGCAATGACAAGTCAGTGGCACTGAGTTAATTTTGGCTTCCTACCCACTCTAGAGAGTACATTGTATTTCATCCCATGGGATGACTGCCAAAGATACAATTTTCCCAGCTCTCTTTGTGCTTATAGCCTGGGTAGAAGCTGGGATGGCTGTGGCAGCAGAAACATGAGACACAGACCTGGGGCCAACCTGACTCAGTCAATATCTTTCTGCTCAGCACCTCAGAAATGTTTCCTGTGCTAATCTCTTTGGATGGTAATGAAGGAAGAGAGAGAAAGGATATTTTAAAGAAAGCAACTATCAATATGAAAGAGATACCCAACTGTGTTCCGGATTGGATAGTGGACACCAGAACTCTCAAAACTGATTTTCTTTCTTTTTCCTCACTTTGCATAGTTGTAGGGGAAGTGATACCAAAACATTAGGATTTCTATAGTCAATCTACCATAGAATGTGTGGCTTTGAAGAACAGTAAGTTAATTTCCCTGGGTTCACAGACTTGTAGGAACCTGACAAATGTTTTCAGAACTGTCATATAAAAAAGATCGTGTCTTTATAGACAAAAAGACATTTTGCAATCCCCCGCTCTCTGCTCTGCCCCCATAAAATGTGTTTTTGTGGTGCTTTCTTCAGAATTTTTTTAAAATTTTATCATGCAAATAGTATAAAATATCAACTCAGATGTAAAGAAAAAAGAAAAAAGTTGTCCAAGATATCATCGCTCAATTATAGGAAATGTTTTAATTTTTCAGGTTTTTCATATGGTAACTGTGTTCACACAAATACCATGTAGTGCTAATCAAGATGCAGATAGAATTATGGTTTCCAATGTATGCCAAAATTGATGTTAGGTGTATTTTTCACGTTGAATAATTTTCATAAGTGATCATATTAGCGGCTATATTCTTTGGTGGATGTATTATATATTAAGACTTGCTCTATTATTTGACACTTAGAGAGTTTCCAAGTTTTTCTGCTATTAAAACAACTGAAATGAATGATGTAACATGCAATTTTTTCCTTCCTTTAAAAGCGGCACAGCATAGAGATCATCCCTTGCCTAGAGAAATGTATATTTTAGTGGGGAGAGACATGAAATAAAACAAATGGGTAACAGTTGCCATAGCAGCTGAGTACAGTGAGAAAATGACAATGGTGAATTCCTGATGGCTCAGAATTCTTTTAATATATAAAAGAAGTGATCCTGTTATGAAGTTTCAAAACTGTGTAGATTATAACAGAGTATGTGAAAACAGAAGGAATTAGAGTCACAGGGAAGAGTGGATGCAAAGGCGTGGAGGTCTGATAAATCCTGGGATTGTTAGTCATTAGGAACAAGTGGACATTAGGGGGAAGGCAGTTCAGCTGCAAGGCTAAGATGGGGCTCAGATCATAAAGGGCCTTGTGTGCCCACTTACCAAACTAGATTTTGTCATGGAGGCAACCATATTGTTACTGAAGGATTTCAAACAGATGTATTGTAATTTCTACTTTAGAGAAAAATCTTTCGTTAGTCTTAAGGAGGAGAGATATGAGAGTGGCAAATTTCTGGAGTAGAAAAACCTACACTTATGATGATTGTTCAGGTAGGTTGTGAAGGGAACTTGACAATATTGAGTTTTACATGTTGGCAGACTCAGGAGAGAACTAAAGATTTTAGTCACTTATATACGTGGCATTTGAAAATATTTGAATGGATGACATCACCAAGGGAGATTGTGTAGAATGAGAGAGAGTCCAAAGACAGAGAGTTGACAAATAAGGCAAGACAAGAAGGAAGAGGCAGAAAAGGGAAAAAGTAAAGGCAAAGGGCAACCAGTGACATATGGATGAATCAAGGTTAAAGAGTCAAAATATTTATTGGATAAGTGCATTTGAATAAAAAAAGAAAGATCTCCTTGAATTTTCCCCATTGAGTTCTCCCTGGATTTAAACACTTATTATCAAAACATGTGAATTTTCCATATCATGTAGATATTATGTCTTAGTAAAAGTTGTATTTGACATTTATTCTTCCTAGTGCATTTTTCTATTTTTGAGTTTTCAATTCTATCTATTATGGTTTCAACAGTTTTAAAACAGGTGACTTTTGATGCTTTTTGCTCCTGATTTTTTTCCTTTGCATTGAATCTAGGCAGGTAAGTTAAGATTGATTAAAGGGCTGAGGGCTAGAGATAGGGAGTCCAGCGAGGAAGCTCTCATGACACAGACACGATATTCTGAAAGCCTGGAATCATAGAGGCAGCAGTAGGGATGGAAAAGAGGAAGTGGATCAAAGAACTATTACCCAGGTAAAATTTACATGCCTTCATAACCAAATGAAGTTTTAGACAATGGTCAAAGAGGAAAGAAAGAGAATTTTAAGCTTTTTACCATATTTTAGGAAATTTCTACATGTTCTTATTTCTAGATGTTCAATAATTCAAAAATATTTATTGAGCACCTACTATGAGCCCAGCAGTGTCCTATGTGCTTGGGATGTATTTGTGACCAAAGCAAAGATTCCTGTTCTTGTGTAGTTTATATTTTAGGGGTGAATGTAGATGATAAGCAAGCAAAAAGAAATAACAATAGTACATAAGTAAAATAATGGTCCATTGAAGTGAAGGTGACTGATATTCTTTTTGCTTCTCTAAATTTATTTCAATCTTTCCTCTTCTTTTCCAGAGCTCTGAAAGTCTGACTTTTACAGATTAATCAATGGGCAGTGTTACTCTCTGGTCTCCAGTTAAGTTCACCCAATAAGAAGCAACAAAAAGAGATCAGAGACTGGGAGGAGCATGAGAATTCTTCTGTATTCCGACTGGTCAAAGTATGGATAATGGTTGGGCTTTCTAGCGACTAACTCAACCTCTGTAAAGCTCCTAAGGGTTTCACAAGTGTCAAGAAAACTGTCGCTCTTTCTTTTGCCCTTTTAGCCCAGACTGGTCCCAGGATCTTGATGTTCTAGCTCCGGTATGCTTTACTGTTTATTCACTTTCCACTTATTTTCCTAATAATACCTTCAATCTCTTTCATTCAAGCATGCCGTTAGCTTTCTACTAGCTTTGGCTGGTGTTAACTGATAAAGGTTAAAAACGAAAAAACAAAAGCATGGTAAGGGAGATCAGTATTGACAGAGGTTATAGGATAATTTCCAATATTAAGTAGGATGGTTAGCTGGGTTTCATTAAAAAATGACACATTTAAGCAAAAACTGGAAGGAAATGAGGGCACTCTTCAAGTAGATATCTGGGATAGGATCATTTCAGGCTTACTCCAAGTAAGGTGCTAAGGATGGTGTGTCCTACTATGTTCAAGAAAACAGACAGTGTGACTGGAACACAGTGAATAAATTGGCTTATAGTCATAGAATAACAAAGACCTTGCAGGAATTGAATGCCATTGAAAATAATTCAGCTTTTATTCTGAAGCAGAGAATCACTGCACAGTATTAAACATTGGAGTGTCATAATCTGACATATTTAAACAGGATGGTTTTGCATACTAAGAATAGGTGTCGGTGGGGAGAGGCAATTGAAGGTTGGATAGTAGTCTTCTTGGAAGAAGATGGTGAGTCTAAACCCTGGTGATATCAGAGAAAATGGTGCAGATATACTTTGGAGTATGAGAGAACAGGAGCAGTAAAAAATGACTCCAAAATTTGTGTCTTGAGCTACTGGAAAGTGGACTTGTATCACTTCAGATGGAGTAAGGGGGAGATTAGTTCAGTTTTGGACATGCAGAATTTGAGATGTATATTTGGTATCTCCAATTGGAAATCTCAAGTAGGTAGACAGATATACGTTCGGGAATAATGCATTGGGAGTCATTATGTAGAACTGATCTGTCCAATACAGCAATGTCTAGCCACATGCACAGCATATTTAAAGTGCTCAAGCAGCCTCATGTGGTTCGTTGTTACTGTATGAATAGGATAGTGCACATATAAAATATTTGCACCATGGAAGAAAGTTCTGCTGCATGGCACCAATCTAAATGGTATTTCAAGTGATTAGACTGAATGAAATTACCAAGGGAATAATAAGAGAAGATAAGAATGAACTTTGGGGCAATCCAATTTTAAGGAATTGGAGAAAGGAGATGGAAGCAATAAAGATTTGAAAAGGAATGGACAGTATGTATAAGACACACCAGAAGTATCTAATGAAAGTGGATCATCATCCTCATGAAAAAATTAAGAGGTTTTAATTATTTTCTTTTTTTTAAAGCTTATTTTAATTCAAGTTAGTTAACATACATTGTTATATAAGTTTCAGGTGTACAATACAGTGATTCAACACGTCCATACATCATCTGAAACTCATCACAAGTGCGCCCCTTATAATCCGCATCACCCATTTCGCCCATCCCACTCGCCTTCCCTCCCCTCTGGTAACTATCAGTTTGTTCTCTGTGGTTAAAAGTCTGTTTTTTTGGTTTGCCCCCTCTCTTTTTTCACTTTTCTAATTTGTTTTGTTTCTTTTTTTTTCCCC
>NC_043703.1:101939935-101946028 GCF_006229205.1 Suricata suricatta
GCGCAGCCGCTTCTCACAGCCACAGATGCCTCTGATTCCCTGCCGAGATGGCTTAGGGCTGGAGGCTGTTCCTTCTCTTGCGCCACCCCATTTCGGGATTCCGGCTACCCAGCAGTTATCTATGGAGTGGGTTTCTGTCTCCACGCGCAGCCAAGCGTTCTATACCTCTTCCCCAGAGACAGTTCTATGAGCGTGTTCCGACTCTGTCTCTTCCCTTTGTCTCCCGGGCGCTGCGCGCTTGCGCCACGTTGGGCTGGGGATCTTACCTCCCCTGCCCGTCCCGGGCTGGCTCATTTTCGGATCTCCCCCTTTCGCCCCCACTCACTCAGGTATCCTTGAGGTTCTATTCCTTCTGGAGTTCGTATTTTCTCCTTCCACTCTCGCAGATGAGCATAATATCCTTCTCAGTTCGATAAATGGTGCAGACGGAGTTTACAGAGCTCCCTTCCTCTCCGCCGTCTTGGCTCCAACCCCCGAGGTTTTAATTATTTTCAGTATTATTTGGGAGAAGAAACTGAGGTTCACAGAATAAAAGCCATGCTTTTTATCACACAGCCTAGTATTGCAAGAGTTGGGATCTAGTTGTCTGTGAATGTGATGATGGTGATTTCTCTGTGACTGACAGCTGACTCAGCAACGACATCTATTCTGGAATTCAAGGACTTGCCTTAGATCTCAGTGATCCATCCAAACATGCAGATGTAATGCACTGACAAAAGTAGCTGCCGATTGTGATCAAGGTTCTATTTTAACCTGTCATGGTTACTAAGAGATAGTGTTTGCAGTTTTATTTCTAGGTGTATTGAGATATAATTGTTATATAACATTGCATTAGTTTTAGGTGTATATCATAATGATTTGACGTATATGTGTATTGTGAAGTGATCACTACAAATCACCTTAAATAGTTACATATATTTTTCTTGTGATGAGAATTCTAACGTCTACTTTAAAAGTAGTAACTTTCAAGTATATAAAACAATACTTTTAACTATAGTCACAATCTTGTTCAATACACTCCCATAGCTTATCCATCTTGTAACCTGAAGTTTGTATCTTTTGGTTATCTTCATCCATTCCCCTCTCAACACAATCCCCCCCTCACCACTGGCAACCACCAATTAGTTTTCTGTATCTATAAGTTTGGGTATTTTAGGTTCTATATATAAGTGAGATCATATAATATTTGATCTGACTTATTTCATGTAGCATAATGCCCTCAAGGTCCATCCATGTTATCACAAATGGCAGAATTTCCTTTTTTTATGGCTGGAAAACATTCCATTGTATTCCATTCCAGACATACCACGTTTTCTTCATCCATTCTTTCACTGATGGTCACTTAGATTGTGTCTGTGTCTTGGCTGTTGTGAATGTTGTTGTAATGAACATGGGGGTGCAGATATCTTGTCAAGATAGCGATTTTATTTTCATCAGATACATACCCAGAAGTGTAATTGCTGGATCATATGGGAGTTTTTATTTTTTAAATTTGAGCATTCTTTATACTGTTTTCCATGGAGTCTACACCAATTTACACTACTACCAACAGCGTGTGTTACTTTTTCGCCACATCCGGCCGACACTTGTTATCTCTTGTCTTTTTGATAATAACCATTGTAACAGGTGTGAGGTGATATCTCACTGTGGTTTTGATGTGCAGTTTCCTGATGATTAGTGATGTTGAGCATCTTTACGTGTGCCTGTTGGCCATTTGTATGTCTTCTCTGGAAAAATGTCTATGCAAATCTTCTGCCCATTTTTTAAGTGGAATCTTTTTTTTTTTTTTTTTTTTTGCTATTGAGTTATATGACTTCTTTATATATTTTGGATATCAAACCCTTATCAGATACATGGTTTGCAAATATTTCCTTCTAGTTACAGATTATATTTTGTTGGTGGTTTCCTTGGGTAAGAACTATTTTAGTTTGATGAAGTCCAACTGGTTGATTTTTTGTTTTTGTTGCCCTTGCTTTTGGTGTCAAGTTAAAAAAAAAATTACAGGCAAGACCAATGTAAAAGGTCAGTGTTGTTTTTGAGTGACTTATCTTCTCTCTGTCACTTGAGAGGCAGTAGCTTGCATCTTATCAACTCATGAAGTCCTAAGACCATTACGCAAGGAAGTTTCTCTTTTTGCTAGATTTGGTATTTCTTATGCAAAAACCATAGCATCACTTACGTTTTAGTTTGAGTTCCTTTGAAGGCATAGTCTGAAGTAAGGATTTGGATGCAGGTAGCTTGTTTGGCAGAAGATCCTGGGAAACAGAAGTGAGACTGTGAGGAGAATGAAGCAGGGAAGGGAGAAAAGCTAGGCAGCGTTGGTTACCTCCACGGGCAAATGGGGTTTATTCTATCCGGGGTCAATCTCATTTCCTTGACTCCTACCATCTTTGGCTAGCAGTTGCCTTTGGGGAAATGAACTTTCCAAAATTGGGGGGTATACTTGTGCAGTTTTAAGTGGTATTCCCAGCTTCTGTCTGAACCAGAAAAATTGGAGATGCTGCAGCTTATGTTTGAGTCAGGACTCAGGCATTATGCATGAAAGTGTCCACTGAAGCCATGCTTAAGTCAGGGGCGGGGGGGGCAGCTACGGCACGGAGTGAGTGTGTAATGCAATTGAAAACTAGTGTAATTTGGCTATTATAGTTACTAATGAATATGGGGTTACATTATCCTCCCCTAAAGTGGTTTTTTCTTGAGGTAAATATACTGGATAACACTTCATTATTTATCTCTAAAGACCAAATAATTATAAATAAACTTTAAAAGAAACTCCCTTCACTCTTTCAAATTAGACACATCACTTTGGAATCAGAGAAATTAGGTTATAGTTTTAGTTTTGCTGCTTATTTCCTGTCTGACATTGGGGGGAGATAATTACTATTATTGCATCTCATTATTGTAATCTGTACAGTGGTGGTAAACATATTTAACTCATGGGATTATAGAATACATGCATACAAATAAACACATGCACATACATGCCAGGCATGGATTAACTACTTAATAATTACTAAATTTCCATTCTGCTGAAAAAGAATTTATTTACATGATTCATTTTAATTCCTTTATTCGTTTTCTCCTTTTTTGAAAGCAAACTAGAGATGTATGCTGACTGATACATCAACAGTGAAAACAATGGAATAAAATGATATAACATTCCATTAGGTTAAATAAAGAATGTTAGCTTTCATGGAAAATTTTGGCATTTAAGTTATGACAAAATAAAATATGAACAAAGAAAAATATCATTTTATCTAAATTTCTTACTAAAAATTCATGTGCAGCCTAATTTTCCTTTTTATGAGATTTGAAAGATGCAAGATGAAAATTAATCTATTTCTACTTTGGTTTACTGCAATAGGCATATTGCTGATTATAAGTTTTGAATTTTCTATTAAATATCGTACCTGCCTTGCTGTTTTCATACTCATGGCTCACTGTTTTTGATTACAACTTTATCATCTAATGATGAAGGTGAGGAGAAATGCCAACATGTCTAAATACTGAAAGGTCAGGGTATCCACACATACATATTTCACTTTTCAGAATGTATTAGCCATTGCAAGTCTGGTATCTCTTTCAACTTTCACATATCAAATTGATGTTGTGCCATTTTCTCTTCTGGAGGCAATTTTTGAGATCATAGGAGTGTGCAAGGGACATGCACACTGGATGATCTGGGACTGACAGAATTTTCAGCTGATGGGTACTGAGAGAGAACAAAAGCTGCTGGTCTCACTGGCTGTTTTTGTAACACTTCAAGTAATAAAAGTATCAACATAAATCCTGGGTTGGTTTTGTTCCCCATTGATGTTTTGTTCTAGGGACTGAGGAATCTCTTTGTACAGCTGTGTAAATACTAAGTTACCATTTGGCACAGATGGGAGGCTGGTCTTAGAAATCTTCACCTATGAAGAAAGGAAGAAGCGCAGGGACTAGAATGGGTGTGGGCTGGGAAAGGAAGAGAAGAGCAGGGACTCCCCAGTCTGGGATTATTCTGTCATAGATATTTGCTGATACTGCCCCCCACTCCCTGGCAAAGTTTTATCGGGATTCTTGCTCTTTTCTACCTAACAGTTTTGGTTCAAGCACAGTACCCTGTCTTCCATCCAACAGAGTATATACTAGTGGTTCAACAATTGTAAAATGAGAAGCAATAAGCAAAAAACAAACAAAAAACAAAAAACCCCAAAAAACAGAAAACAAAAACTTGATAAATTTGACTATACAAAAATTATATAGCATGAAAAATTGTAAGCAATATCAAAGACATTTTATAAAATTGGAGAAAAATATTTTAAGATATATCACATATAAAGGGTTAATATGCCAGGGCACTTGGGTGGCTCAGTCAGTTAAGAGATCATCTTTGGCTCAGGTTATGATCTCCTGGTTCATGGGTTTGAGCTCTGCATCAGGTTCTGTGCGGATAGCTCAGAGCCTGGAGCCATCTTCCGATTCTATTTCTCTCTCTCTCTCTCTCTCTCTGCCCTTCCCCTGCTCGTATTCTGTCTCTCTCTCAGAAATAAAGAAACATTAAAAAAAAAAAACAAAAAAGAATTAATATCCCAACAATTTAAAAATTTTATTTTAACTTTTTTATTTTAGAGAGTGAGAAAGAGCACGAATAGGAAAGAAAGACAGAAGGAGAGAGAGAGAGAGAGAGAGAGAGAGAGAGAGAGAGAGAGAGAGAGAGAGAGAGAGAGAATCTTAAGCAGGCTCCACACGCAGCACTGAAGCCTAGGTGGGACTCGATCTCACCACCTTGAGATCATGACCTGAGCCAAAATCAAGAGTCTGTCACTCAACTGATTGAGCCTCTAGTATCCCTAATACATAATAAACTCTTAAAATTAGAAGGGAAATTAAAAAAAAAAACTAGTAGAAATTAGGAAGAAGACATAAACAGATCATTCACAATAAAAATAGTCCTTAAACATAAAGAGTGTTCCAGTTTTTCCACATCCTTATGGATCCTGTTATCTTTTGTTGTTTTAGTCAGAGTCATCCCACCTGGTATGAGATGATATCTCACTGTGGTTTTGATCTGTCTTTCCCTGATGATCAGTAATGTTGAGCATCTTTTCATATACCTGTTGGTCATTTTTATGTCCTTTTTGGAGAAATGTCTATTCAAGGCCTTTGTTTGTTTGTTTTTTTGCCACTGAGTTGTAGCAATGAACGTGGAGAAAATTGTGCCAAGTGAAATAAGCCAGTCAAAATAAAGCAAATACTACATAATTTCACTTGTATGAGGTGCCTAGAATAGTCAAACTCATAGAGGCAGAGAATAAAACAGTGGTTACCAGGGCCACGGAGAGGGAGAAATAGTCCTTCAACTGGTATAACATTTCAGACATGCAGGATGAACTAGTTTTAGAGATCTGGTGTACAGCATCACAAAACTGTGATGTGCACTTAAAAATCTGTTAAGAAGGTAGATATTATACTAAGTAGTCTTACCCCTAAACATAAAACAAAATAAAATACCCAAGGAAGTACAAAGACACTTTTGGAAACGGGGGACATGGCTATAACCTTGATTCGTGGTAATGGCGTCATGGGTATATGCATATGTCCAAACTCATCACATTGTATACATTAAATATGTAAATATATTTTTGTATCTTAATTATACCTCATTGAAGTTACTCAAAATAACAATGACCAACCAAAACAAAACAAAATCATTAAAAGGCATCCAGCTTCAGGCATAATTAGACAAATTAAAATAAAATTATACAGATACCATTTATCACCTCTTCCAATGGTGAAAATTTAAATTTTTTAAATGTTTTTCTTATTTTTTAATTTTTTAAAAAGAGTTTATTGTCAGATTGGTTTCCATACAACACCCAATGCTCTTCCCCATAAGTGCCCTTTTCCATCACCACCACCTCTTTCCCCCGCTTTCCCTTCAACCCTTAGTTCATTTTCAGCATTCATAGTCTCTCAAGTTTTGCATCCATCTCTCTCCCCAACTCTCTTTCCCTCTTCCCCTCCCCATGGTCCTCCATTAGGTTTCTCCTGTTCTCCTGTTAAACCTATGAATGCAAACATATGGTATCTGTCCTTCTCTGCCTGACTTAT
>NC_043703.1:101946128-102075778 GCF_006229205.1 Suricata suricatta
AAAGGAAACAATCAAGAAAACTAATAGGCAACCGACAGAATGGGAAAAGATAGTTGCAAATGACATATCAGATAAAGGGCTGGTATCTAAAATATACAAGGAACTCACCAAACTTCACACCCACAAAACAAATAACCCAGTGAAGAAATGGGCAGAAGACATGAACAGAAACTTCTCCAAAGAGGACATCCAGATGGCCTACAGGCACATGAAACGATGCTCATCATCACTCATCATCAGAGAAACAGAAATCAAAACCACACTGAGATACCACCTCACGCCAGTCAGAGTGGCTAAAATGAATAAATGTTTTTTTAAATTTATTTTTGAGAGACAGAGAGAGACAGGGCGAGCAGGGGAGGGTCAGAGAGAGAGGGAGATTCGGAATCTGAAGCAGGCTCCAGGTTCTGAGCTAGCTGTCAGCACAGAGCCTGATGTGGGGCTCGAACCCACAAACTGTGAGATCATGACCTGAGTCAAAGCCTGACGCTTAAGTGACTGAGCCACCCAGGCACCCCCCAATTGATGAAAATTAAAAAGTGACTTGATTATGTTGGCAAAGCTGAAAAACAATCAGAATTCTCATATATTATGGATGGGAATGCAAATGTATATAACTCTATTGGGTGGGAATTTGGCAATATCTAACAAAACTACTTGCCACTTGATAAAACCCTTGATAGGATTTATCTGAAGATATACCTCTACTAATATAAAGATACAAATGCACAAGTTTATTCAGCATTGTTTGCAATTGCCAACTATAGGACTCAACCTAAATGATACTACATAGGAAGTTGATTGAATAAACTATGATATATAGTCACAATGAAGTGTAATGTTCCTGTAAAAATAATGAAAAGATCAAGAATATATTATTAAGTTAAAAAAAAGCAAAACAAACAAACAAAACCAAAACCACAACAACAACAAAAAAACCCAAAGCAGGATATATTATTAAGTGAAAATTTGTGTTTATACAAATTAATATGTTCTCATTCGTGTAGGAAAGAAGGATAAATAAGAAACTATACATGTGTTTATTTGAGGAAGAATAAACAAGGAAGATATAAAGGAAAAACTAATGATATAAACTTTATAGGAAATAAGTGATAGTAGAGTAGATAATTGGAATAGGGTTGAAAGGGTGGGGGTGATACTTCTTTCTGAATATGCCTTTCCATTTAGTTCTGACTTTTAGAAACATACGATGCTTCATATAATCAAAAATAGATTATTAAAATTAACATGGATACAAGCAACCCAATGTGGAAAAGAAATAGAAACAAATAAACCTATATATATATATTACAGTAAGTAGCATAACCACAGTGTAGGAGAGAAGGAGAAGAAAAGAATTAACCTAGGAAATTTTGAAAAACAAGGGGCGCCTAGGTGGTGCAGTAAGTTAAGTGACTGACTCTTAATTTCAGCTCAGGGCATGATCCTGTGGTTTGTGAGAACCATCCACGCATCCGTCTCTGTGCTGACAGCACAGAGCCTGCTTGGGATTCTCTCTCCTTCTGTCTCTGCCCCTCCCCAGCTTGTGCTCACTCACACTTTCTTTCTCTCTTTCTCAAAATAAAGAAGTAAACTTTAAAAAATTTGAATAACACGATTCTCATTATCTACTGTAAAGCTAAGGATCAAAAGAATTAAATACACATACCGAACTTGAATTAGTAGGTGTGTTTTTTTAACAGGTGTATGGATTAGCAGTTCTGAAATTATTTTGTATGTATTCTAGATGTAAGCAAATAAGTACATACATTGTGCACAGTGACAGCCAAATTTTTTTACTGTCCAAAGGAGGAGCTAAAATAAAGGAGAGGTGGAAGCTAGAGTAAATCTTATTGCTGTCAGAGCCCTTCAGCTTCAGACCACCAGGAGCACACCTGTAGTTGGCAAGTTGGGTTTGCTATTCGTTACAATGATGAACATGTACCATGAGGAATGGTAACATGTTTCAGAGAATGTTTAGAAAAGGCCTATCATAGGATAGGCTTTTTGAGGGTGTGAAGAGCAGAGCGAAAATCTAAGGAAGTGGAGCTTCCCTCTTGATGGAATGCTGTCAGAGTGAGGCAGTCAGTCTCTGGGTATCTGAATAATGGTATTTACAGGGAAGATAAACTAGAATGAGAATGATATTATATTTAGAAAAGAAGTAGCAACCATTTATTTCAGCCTGGAGAAAGGGATATTTGGTATTTGGTGGTGGCATAGTGACCTTGTGTTTGTGTTAAGAAAACTGATGAAGTGTTATTGTTTTGTCTCATTTTATCAGTGGTACCTTTTTGATGTTGGTATTCTGTATTTATATTCAACAGAATAAGGTGGCCTAGTTGTGAGTGCTGTGCCATCTTTAGTAGATTAGAACATTTCCTCGTCTTTTATAATCTGTTTTAAAAGGACACTGATATTTTTTTCTCTATGTTCCCTATTACCAACCTGGGCAGGTTAAAACATTCTCTCTTTATAACATCTCATATATTGTTATTATTAAACTCATCAAATTATATTGTGATTATTATGTCACTTTTCCTCCAGTAGGACCTCGCGCAATTAAAGGGCCCAGTAAATGTTAAGTTGATTGAATATAAATAAGTGACTACATGAGATAGAAGGAAGTATTTGTGCTGGAGAAGAAAAGACTCTGTCACCACTCAAATGAACCTTATTACCAAATAGTCTACTTTGGTTGTGAGGACGACTGTTCTCAAATAGTTCATGTGACTTCTATCTTGTAAATCTAAGTTCATTCTTGGCGTACATTTTGCCAAGAACAGTTCAGATTAAGAAAATTCTAAATTCTAAGTTTTAAACTACATGCTTGTCATTTGGTCTACACTAATCATATAAAATGTCTATAGGAAACTGTATATTTAAATATTAACTTAAGTCAGGTAGTGACACAAGAAACTTTATTTTTTAGGTCCAGTTAATTTAATAAGCTTTTTAGTTTTCCTAATCTATCATGTAAAATTTTATTATGTGTATAGTTTTTAATAATGTATACTGTGTAACATTTCACTTAAAAAAACATCGGTGATGCTTGTGAGTATAAGTTACTATGAATCTAGCTGGAAAAAATTGACTCCCATTAGAGTCTAAGTGTTGAAAAATTTTTTTCTTTATATAGAAACTACATTCCTATATTAGAAATAGATGACACCATTTTCCAGTTTGAAATTAGAGCCAGTATACCTCCAGACATTTCTCGATGGGCAAACTGAAAGGTAATCACATTTGTACAACTTTATGTGGTATAAGCTTGACAGATTTGAGCCGACTGTTTTGTTTTCTAAGAAACGATTGTACTCTTATCTGTGAGATATGGGGCTCCTTACTCTAAACTGTCTTTTAAAGGATTTGCACCGGAACAGCAATTGCATCTGTAAAACGTGTAGGGAGGAAAGCCAGGTTTGTTTAGTCCCTTACATGCTCTTAGGTTACTTAGAAAGGCAGACAATGCATTTTTCCATGTGTCTCTTTGTTTACGAATGTCTCACCGTTATGACTTTATATATAAACATTATGACTTTGTTTATAAACATGTGTGTGTGTGTATTCAAGACAACACAGATGTGTGCATGTTGCTACAGAAAAAATAATGTGAAGTGCTGTCTTACATTATTAGCCATCAGCCTCTGCATTTGTATTCTTCTTTTTACAGTTGAACTTGTGATAGAGAAGAGCTGTATAAAGCGGGAGGGGCATGCTGGATCCTTGTGAGAAATGTGATGGTAAAATTGTGATGGTTTAAAGTGATATTCATCACACTTAATTCTTTTGGCTCTAAATCAGAGTCATACATTTCTTATACTTGAGGAGTGGGAAAACATTTAATACGCCTTTATGTTTTTTCTTCCTGAGAAATAAACCAAAATAAGCGTAGGGAAAACAAATCTGTTGTCTTCTTTGTCAAAGGGTCCTCTCTAAGAAGGTATGAAACCTAATTCCTTTGAATGAAACAGTGATCACCATACTAAAAAGTGAAACATCCAGTCAGTTTATGACACAAAATAGCCCAGTGATGTGCTGCAAAGGGAATTTTATATACTTGGAGTTTTCTTCACATTCTGAAGAATGTATTTAAGAAAGGAGCCTTCTGTGTGGTTGCAGAGATAAGATCAAAGACACCTCCAGGCTTCCTAAAAGTTACAGTGACCTGAGAAGTTTTCTTCACTTTTCCTGGTGGTATTAGTGTTTCTGCAAAGTACCTGAATCTTGGGAGCTTCAATGACCCAGAGAAACAGGAGGCCAGATCCAGGGATTACATTTTCATTTTTATGAAATACTTCATTTTTTCAGGGTCTGTCTGAATCTGTGTGTGCTGGATGATCTCAGCAGACTGAAGCTTTCTAGAAGGGTTTCGCTGAGGAAGAGGTTTGGGATGTATATTTTCACCATCATCAGTGTTTGAAAGGATGCTGATTTTCTTCTGAAGCCTTAACATGCATAAATATTTACTTAGCTTAGTGTCAAGAAAATACCACCACCTCATCCTTAGTGCAAAAATTAATTTCAGTCAGAAAACGTTCTCTTCTATAATGAGAAAAGAGAATTAGACACATGAATGTCTCTGGGGCATGGAGCAAAATATAGAAGATCTCTTCCCAAGAGCAATTTCTGATGGCCGGAAGGAGAGTGATGCTTGATGGGAGAAGGGCAAAATATAAAATTGGGAGAAACAGAAATGGGCTGAGAGGTTGGAGTGCTTGCAAGATGGCTTTGATGACAGTTTGGTATACAGGTCGCCTGGCCTTTCCACTGCTTACCCTTAAAGCTGGCTCTCAGCTTTGCGGCTGTAGCTATGGCTGTTATTTAAATATTAGCTTCATAGATGGGTTGAAGTAGTTGTAAAATAGTGCTGGATTGGGTTCACTCTGGTAGGTTTTTTTTCGCCCCACATAGAAACGGGACACATAGTTTTTGTTTTATTTATTTATTTATTTATTTATTTATTTATTTTGAGAGAAAGAAAATGCACATATGCAGGAGGGAGGGAAGAAGGAGGGGGGAGAGAGAGAGAGAGAGAGAGAGAGAGAGAGAGGAGAGAGAATCCCAAGTAGGCTCCATACTGTCAGCACAGATCCAGATAAATGCCAGGCTCAGATCCATGAACTGTGAGACCATGACCTGAGCTGAAATCAAGAGTCAGACATCTAACTGACTGAACCACCCAGGTGCTCCTGGACACATTTTGAATAATCATGCTTGAGGACATTCTTCTAAGTACTTCTTTCTGGTTGAATTTACCCTTGATAGGACACAGCAATGCCTAGAAAATTCATAGTTCTTCTGACATAGCAGTGATTAATTATAGTTAAAGATGGGGAACATGATTTTTTAGACCTCTGAGAGCTACTTGGAGAGGAGTGAGAATTCCAGGAATCAATGTGTGTGAGAAACATAAGAATAAAAACCATATTTTTGTTTTGTAACATAAAATGTAATAGTCTTAGTTTTATTTATTCACAGTCTTTTAAATGTGATGATTAACCTTAAATTTTTTACAATTCTGTTCTCATTAGACACTTTTCATAATCAAGCTGTCAACTGACTTTCATTTTAGGGGACTAGAAATCATGGACCCTGGAGCCTATGGTAAACTTTTCACCAGCTTCCCTTGAAGCCTTCAGTCAGTCCCCTTAATTCTTTTCTTTCCAAACACCTCAATAGAAAACTGCTACTATCTCTTTTAAGCCACTCTCTGTGAATTTGTACACATTTTGAAGTGCATAAGGCGCTGCTCACTGATCGACTTTACCCATTTTCCTAGGAGACGTTAGCCTGTTGCCTAAGATGCTGCTAATGGAAGGAAATCTTTGTTTCACAATTTTTTTGAGTGTTTGCTATATTTAAAGCCTGATGCTAGATGTCCAAAAATAGAATATTCTTGTTTTCTGGGAGCTGGGAGCTGGGAGAAGAGGCTAGTTAAAATATTCATAAATAAGTTGGACATGATACAGAAAAACCAGATATTTACTGAGCATCTGTTATGTACTATATATTCTGCTAGATGCTGTGTGTGATAAAAAAGAGTGGAGTCCATGATTTAACTAGGAAAGTGATGTATGTGTACATGGGAAACACGGACTGGTATGAACCAGAATAAGTGAGTAGAATCTAATGAGAGGATCTAAGAGAGTTTATTTATGGGAAGTATGTCATAAATGTTTAGAAATTGTTTATTGATGGCCAGGGGGTAACCAAGGACTATGGAATTGCTTCAACTGGTGCTTTAAGAAAGATGGTGTGGTAGAGTAGGAGGAGAGGAGGAAATGCTCTGAGTAGATCAGTGATATGTGCAAAGTAAGGGAAGAGGTATATACTGGCATGACTAGAAAGGAGAGGTCAAGAGAAAAGTATTAGTAGAGTGCAAGAACACTAAAAATGAACAATTGGGCTTTGAATCTGGGAAGTCTGACTCTGACTCCCCAGGGAAGGAGGTAAGACTGCACACATCAGGACTGTAGAAGCCTTGAATTTGGGCTTAGTTATTTGACTTTCATTTTGTAGATACCCGGGTATTTATTGAATGCTATTTTCTTATATTTCTGCTATGAATATTAGCAACTGCTTCAATAATGAAGCAGAAAACTCCAAATGGAGAGAATTTTGTTTTCTGAAATAAGGGTCTTGTAAATGAACCTAAGTATTGGAAAGTAATTTTTTAACTTTCAAAATTCTAATAATCTGATATGTGATAATATACACATCTATGCTATTATTTGGTTTCTGCTGAAGTCTCTATAGGCTCATAAAAGGGGTGCTTTCAAGCTCAGATATAACTTGTTTGAGATTCTTAATATGTGGAAAACTTATTTCTAGAATTTAAAACAAACCTAGTAAGTGAGTGTAATGGATTGATTTGTGTCCTCCCAGAGTTCATACATTGAAGCTCTAACCCCCTAACCCCCAATATGATGTATTTGGAGATAAGGCCTTTAAAGAGTCAATTAAGACTGAATAAGGCCAGAAGGATGGGGCCCTAATTTGATAGGATTTGATGTCCTTATAAGAAGAGGAAAAGACACCAGAGCTCACTCTCTCTCTACCCGCTCTTGCACAGAGGAGAAAGGGCAAGCCAGGAAGAGACCAATCCTGATATTGACTTGGCCTTGGACTGGTGGCCTCCAGAACTGTGAAAAAAGAAATAGTTTATGATTTCAGCTACCCAGTCTATAATATTTTGTTATGGCAGCCCTACCTGACTAAGACAGTATTTGTGAGGAGAAAAATGGAAGGAGAAAAGAGAATCTTACCTCCTAAATTAATAAAGGGAAATGGAGGGGATAATAGTATACTTAGAAATAAGTTATCATCTAAGGAGGCTTTATTTGGTCCTATCTTGGAAAGAACATCTTCATAGGGGTCTGGATTGACATACTGTGAAACATCAGGAAGTAAGTGGATGGGTCTTCTTGGAAAGAAAACCTAACATGGAAATTATGGATGGTGTCACTGGGGTTATACATGTTTAAAAATAAATGTAATTGCTGTCAATGAGAAATACTGAAAACTATTGGCCATCTTTTGCTTCACTGTGCTGTAGTTTATTAACACAAGCTTTAATTAACTTCGTTGACAGAGTTATTTTTTCTCTTACAGCAGCTGACTAAAAATCTAGGGCAAATTCTAGCAATAATTGTGTTGAATTTCTTCAGGGAAAAAGTAAGCAATAATACTTATTAAACTTTCCAATGGTTTGCGTTAGCAGATTTTTTTCCCCCTAAGATTGAGTATTTTCACTTTTTGTTCATTTGAAAGCAAGCAAACTAGAGTTGTCTGAACTGGAAGAAAAGTTTCACTTTTCACAAGTAGAACTTCTTAAAAAGAAAGAAATTTTTTCGAAGAAGATGCAAATTCTTGGGTATTTGTGTGTCTAAGCTAACTTAGTACCTCAGTGTCAGATGATGTGGCATCTTTTCTATTCTTGTTTTCACAAACACGGAAACTGTGCCTCAGCACTGCAATGAAGACATGACAGCTTATGCTTTTCTGTACTTTCATAACTCTGGGAAAAAAATCTAGGTCATGTCCATATTTGATAAAAGCCCTTTTAAAAATTCATTCCAGATTCATATAAATCCAACTCAATATTTGGATTCTCTTACAAAAGTATTGAGAATTGAATTTCTGGCTCTATTATATTGATGATACATAAATTTACATGAATTTATAGATATATACAGTATTGATGATGAAAGCACTGATTGATTTTTTCCAGGTAGACCTTCTGGAGAGGGGGGCATTTGATATGGCTTCCTAAGGATGAATAGGATTTCAATAGGTAGTTTTGGGATTGGGAATATCTTCAAGGCATAACTGCTGAAATGAACAAAGGAGCAAAGTGAAATGTGTATGCTGGGAAGTCTTCAGGAGAAATCATGGAATTGGTTGTGTAGGAATTTAGCAGAAGGTGTGTCCTGAGTGAAGAAATAGACTTGGGACTTGATTATAGTGAGAGATGAAGAGGCCTTACTTTTGAAATTCATTGTTTAAGGCAGTAGTTTCTGAGCAATCTCCAACAAAGTTTGTTTCCCAGTGCTCATTTTTGGTGATCCTGATTTTTCTGTCTTGGAGAGAGCCTAGAATTTTGTTCCTAACAATGACAAATTCAGATAACATAGCTGGTCTCTGTACAAATTTTTAAGAACACTGACGTTGTCTGTCATGTACCCGTAACTTCTACTATATCTAAATGTATGGAAAAATGGCAATACCTCCACTATTACCCAATATTATTGCCAAATAATATTTACTCGTTCGTGTGTGTACCAGGTTGTATCCAGGAGCTAGAGATATAGGAAGGGACAAAATAAAGTTCCTGTAAGTACAGAGCTTGTGTTCTAGTTGGAGGTAGGGTAGAGACCATCTTGTACTTTGTATTTTCATTGTAAAAAAAAATAAAAACAAGGATGGGAGACATATTGTATTGATCAGGAAGAAGCTTTCTGATGATGTATATTTGAGCAGAGTCCTGAAGGACATGGGGAGAGAGTCCATTTGAGGGAGAATATTTCAGGCTGAATTCCCTGAGGTGAAATTTGTGGAGGAAGAATAAGAGTCCAGTGTGTTTAAAGAGGAGAGGAACTCTCAGAAAAGCAGATTAAACAGGAATGTGTGATATTTTATGACGTGGTAAGGCATTTGATTGTATTCTTAGAATGGAAAGAGGATTTCAAGTAGGTGATTTAAGTTATCACTTAGGCTGCTCTAGAGAGAAGAGATTGTTGAGAAAACAGAGTTGAGAGGTAAGAGTTGATGGTGGCCTTGACCAGGCTGGACAACAGTAACAACTATAGGATGGCTATGGTGATACTTAACCCCATTATGTGACACACATCTTCAAAGAAGTTTGAAGAGCTCTGTGGTGTTTTCCAACACCAACAACCAATTCTCTGATTCTTAAGATGTGAACTGGATGCCTTCCAGTTCAATTCAATTCTGGTGCTAACTACTCAGAGTTAGTGTCAGACTCTATAAGTTAAAGGACTCAGTCTCACCATACTGCCCTCACTTCAGATGTTAATCATAAGTATTAGGCCCAGGTAACCCACACTCTGTCCAGCTTGGCTACAAATTGGGGGTTCTCATACCCCCCTCAGATTTGATAATTTGCTAGAATGGTTCACATAATTTAGGAAAACAGTTTACTCATTATTACTGGTTTATTACAAATGATACAACTCAGAAACAGCCAAATGGAAGAGATGCATAGGGCAAGGTATGGGAAAAGGGCACAAAGCTTCATGACTTCTCTTTTCCATGCTTCCTTCCCAGTGTCTGGATGTGTTCACTAGACTGGAAGTTCTGTGAACTCTGTTATTTCGGTGTTTTTCTTTTAAATCTTTGTATTTAAAAATTTTTAATTTCAGTGTAGCTAACGTATACCCTAATATCTATTCAGGGTTTCTTATGAGGCTTCTATTATATAGGCACACCTGATTGAATCACTGGCCATCCGAGGTCTGAGGGTAGAGTTAAAAGTTTGAATCCTCTAAACACATGATTGGATTCTCTGGCAACCATTCCCCTCCTAAAGCTATCTGGAGGCCTACCAAGAGTTATCTCCTTAACTGAAAGGCGCTTCTTATGAATAACAAAAAAATGTCTTCTCACCCCTGTATCATTCAGTAAATTCTAAGGATTTTTAGAAACCCTGTGTCAGGAACTGGGGACAAAAACCAAATATGCATTTAATACAACTACAAATAATCCTTAGATTTATGTGTTGGCTACAGGCCTGCCAGCTCTAGGGATACATTACTTTAAGTATTACTTTTGACACCCACAGTTCACACTACGTAGATGCCTATATACCAAGGAAAAGTAAAGCTTTTAACATTCCTATATAAAGATATTTATAACTTGTATAATTTAAAGTTTAAAATAATGGGAAATATCCATCAGGAACTATATTTATCCTAAATCCTTCTTACTGAAGTGCAATCTATTGCTTTCTCTAGTACCATATGCTTGTTTTACAGGATATAATAAAATGGCTTCAAAATTACGTTAAGATTTCATTGCTTTAAATTAGCTAGTTCTCTTTATGGAATTAATGTCAGTGCCAATTAAATTAGAGAAGAGATCTCAAAATTATGAAGGTCAAAAATCTCCAAAGGAAATGAAGATGGCCAATAACATTTGTAAAGCATGAAGGGCAATTTGATTTAACTATATGTTAATGGTCATTGAATGTTAGGGCTTTTCAACAATGGCATAGGAAATTAACTTATTTGTGTGTTTTTAAATTCTTTCCACAAATGAGAGAAGTGGCATAAATTTTAATTGTAGAAATAGGTAAGCTTTTAAGACAAAGGGAATTGATAGAAATAAAGACAATCATATACTTCTAAATAAAGGATACTGTAAATACTTCTAACAAAGGAATGCATTTGCCAATGATAATGATTTCAATTTGAGAAACTATGATTCAGAGTTCACCACTTTGAAAAAGTGGGATAGTTTCGAAGTTAGGCAAAATAGCAATGACTATAGCAATGAGGAGTGTCTTCAGGATAATAAATCCGGAAAGAGAAGTATCTAACAAGATGTGGTTGCACTGGTACTTTTCCCTTGCCAGAGCCCCGGAGGCGGAGCAGACAAGACTGCGGGGCTAGAGAGGCAGTTCACGAAGCCCGCCAGCTGAAAGCGACCAGCCTGAGCTGGGGGCAAACTTCCGGCCCTGGTCTCGGACCTTCAGCAGGTGTGCCGAGTGTGTAGGAGTTGAGCCCAGCTGATCAGGAAGATCACAGAAGAGCAGCTCGCCCTCTTCGCCAACGTGCAGGCTCCTGGTTCTTCTTGTTTGTATTTTTTATCACTGAGTGGCGTCAGCTCCGCCAAGACCTGCACGTTGGCGTCTCCCCCACCCCTGGGATCCAGGACGTAGTCTGAGGCTGACATTTGGACGTAAGACTGACTGAGGGCATGTGGGGCCTTCGCACTTCACATCACCCCTTTCACCCATCAAGACATACAAGGTGACTACACCTGGATTTCCCGAACAACTTATTTCTTGAGAGTCTTATGTTCTGGAACAAGAGGCTGCCACTGAGTAGGCCCAAGTATAGGGGCCGCTTGCTTTTCTACTCCCCTCCCTTCAATACAGAATTATAGGTATATATTTTCTGTGGGTGAAAAGTGCCTATAATTCTTAATCTATTTAATGTGCAGTAAAAGTTTGGTTATAAGGAGCTCAGTAAAGGGTGAACGTGGTTAAAAGCTCAGCTCTGGAATCTGACTGCTGGGGTTTCAGTCATGGTTCTACAGCTTATTAACTGTGTAGCTTTAGGGAATGCTCTGGACTGAATGTTTGTTTGTGTCCTCTCAAAGTCCCTATGTTAAAGCCTAATTCCCAGTGTGGCTGTATATGAAGATACGTCCTTAAAGGAGGCAATTAAAATTAAGTGAGGTCATAGGGTGAGGCTCTGTCTGGCCCAACAGGATCAATGCCTGTCTAAGAAGAGACATCAGCTTTTCCTTTTCTCTTCCTTCTTCTCCCTGCTTTGTTTCCCTTCACAGAGCAAAGGCCACGGGAGGACGTAGTGAGAAAAGACAGCCGTCTGCAAGTAGGAAGAGAGTTGGAACTGAAAAAGAATCAGCTGGAAACTTGCTCTTGGACGTCTAGCCTCCAAAACTGTAAGAAAATAAATTTCTGTTGGATAAGCCCCCAATCTATGGTATTTTTTGTGTGTAGTAGTCCAAGAAGACTACTAATACAGGGAAATTATTAAATTCTCTGTACCTTAGTTACCTTACTATAAAATTAACAAATAGGCCCACCTCCAAGTGTTGCTTTGATGAGCTGAGTGTAATAATCTCAACTAATGTTAGTTATTCATATTATAATTATCAAGAATGCAATTAACTTTTCTCTATATGTATCTAGAATAGAATCAACTAATTTTATTTGGGGAATGAGTCTTTTTTAAAACGAATCAAGTGCATTAGGTGTCTTTATACTTATATTGTATGCAGAAGAATGTGAGCCCAAGACAGATTTAAAGTTGTGGCAAAGAATGCTAAATACAGAAGTCTGTGAAATGTAAGAAGAGTAAATTACACTCATTTTTAAGTATGAATTTTGGCTCTTTTTAAAGTTGTGATTCAAAGGTGACCAGGCTAGAGCAACAAATAAGTTTTTAAAGTTTTCAACACTCCTCAAAATGTACTCCAAGTAACTAAATGCAAATTGTTAGTCTGAGGCCTTATTTCAAACAATGACAACAACGAGAGAGAGAGAAAAAAAGCATATGCAGTATTTGGTTGATTTAGTTTAGCCCCAAACTTCAACATGAAGCTCTGACTGCATGAAACCATTTTAACCAATTTGATTTTTTTTTTTTTTGGATGAGTTGTTATTTCAGTGTTTGGAGACAGAGACAATTTAGTAAAGCAAAGGTCAAATCAATTATTTGATATAAAATAGGAAATGAGTAACTGATTTAATTTTGCATTTTTAGATACCAAATTGTGAGTTTTAGATAAAATCTTAATGTAATGTAGATTTCTTTTCCTACTGGTTAATACCTCGACCCAGAGACCCTTATTGTATAGGCAAATTGCTTACTGCATTAAGTGCCTGAATACAGTCTTTGGGATCCAGAACTGGACGCAGATGGACTTGTGTGGTGGGGGTGGGGACGGTGTGTGAGGAGGGGCGTGGAGGCAAACCAAGTGTCTTCATTCTTTTGACCGATTGGCCTTGTACATTTCCTACCATTCCTAAAAAGAGTTTCTGGGTTGTGGCTGATGTCTTTGAGGGCAGGATCAGTTCTTATAAGAAAATAAGAAACCTAAGGATGTGAAAGAATATTGATTAAAAATCAGAGATAAGCTAGGGAAAGCAGATTTTTCTGAAAAAAAATCTCTTTTTAATCATTTGTCTTTCTACCTCTTAATTAGCAAGTCTGGTAAGAAGAAGAAGAAGGTAGAGAGAAGGTTAAGACAGAATTTCAGCGTCGTCATAAATGTGTCCCCATTTTCATAGTTTACTATACTTCTATAAAACTGGGGTTTAGTAGCAGAAAATTCTGTAATGGATCATAAACATAATAGTATTTTCTTAGTATAAATTATATTCTCATGGTGCTTAGAATAATAAAGTCTTTTAATAAGCACTAGAAAATCATAAATATAAAACCAAGTAATGGAAACTATAGTTTAAAATAAAACAGTTCACTATAATATGTTTGGTATCATAATTAAATTATCTGAACTTAGTATTGTAAGTTTAGGGTGTAATTAGATAATTGCTTTAAAAAAAGGGACTTTTTAAAAAGTTCTTTCTCACTTAAGTTATGAGTAAGAAAATATTAATGTGCTTCACATGTACTTAATTAAGTGGTTGTAGGCAGGGGCGTAGAGGAAAATAGAAAACTTTAACAAGAATGCCTGTTAAAAAGTGATATAAAAGTTGTTTTGTATTGAATTCCCACCCAAGAATATCTGAGAGAGAATAGAACTAATATATCTAGTTTTGAAATACTGCATTAGGAATAGTTTTATTTGACGGAAAGTAACGAAAAGACAAGAACACATTTCTTAGCAACCTAAGGGAATATATTTGACTGTAAGCATTCAGTGTCTACAAGTGCTGTTTGTGGAGAATATTAATATTTCCAGGCAAAGCAAGGCAGTGTCAATGGGAAAACTATTAAAACTAAGAACATTTGGTAAAGTGACCACTTCTGAAGTGAATATTATAAATAAGTTGTTTTCTCAATAATAAACATTAAAAAGAACAAAATTACACTAAAATGGTAAAATATGAACTTTCTAGGAATAATCTCCGTAAAAATGTTTAAGACCGGTTGAACAAATTTAAAACCTCATGGAGGAAATAACTAAAAGACTGTTTTTTTCCTTCTTGTATCTCTAATGGTTTGAATTTGCTGGGCACATAACAGGCCATGACATATTTGTGGAACAACTAACAAATCAACCTTGTGGAATATGTACAATATAGCTTGGGAAATGCTCTCATGGTATAAAAATATTACATTGTTGACATTCAGTGTGTGTGTATATACATATAAAATATGTATATGTGTGTGTGTTTAATGTATATACTGAATATCAACATCACAATATTTTATATATATATTTATATAGATATATTTAACATAAAATATTCTTCTCAACATTGCATCTAGCATCCTACGTAACAGAAATAATAGAAACTTGTCATTCTAATATTTAATCAGAATTTCAAGGGTTAAAGATTTATTCTTTCATATTTACTTGTTTTTGCTCCTAAATTTTATTTTATTTAATTTTTTCCCTAAGGTTTAAAAAAAATTTACTTATCTTGAGAGGGAGACAGAGAGTGCAAGCAGGGGAGGGGCAGAGAGAGAGGGAGAAAGAATCCCAAGCAGGTTCCATACTGCTAGTGAGGAGTCTAATGTGGAGCTTGATCTTAACCAACCACAAGATCATGACCTGTGCTGAAATCCAGAAATGAAAGCCCAACTGACTAAGCCACCTGCTTCTGCTCCTAAATTTTAAACCCTAGATGTTATGCACTCTGTTTTCTGCATATACAAGGCCAAAATTCTTAATCAATAAAAACAAACACTTGCATACACATATATGCACACATACATAAATACACACAGTAGTTAACCAGCCAAACAGAAGAATATACAGAGAATAAAACTTAGTATCCCAGTTCAAATCAGTATCTTGTTTCACCCAACCATCTATCCATTTATTGATCCATTAGTCCATCAATCTATCGATTCATTGATAAAATCATCCTTAGATGCATACCTACATTAGAGTTTATTGATCTTACAAACTGGTATCATTAACCTGTCTCAGCCAAGGACACATAAAAAGTGATCAGAAAGATGGAAGAATATTGCCATAGGAAAATCTAGGAAAGGCAGAGTTTTGAGGAATTGGGTGGAGTCCATTGGGATCCTACAAAGAGATTATGTTTGATTCTTTTGAATTCATTGCTTAGGATGCTATTGATGAATTTCAAGATAGCAATTTTAATAAGTTCATCAAACCAAATTCAGTTGTACTGAAGGTAAGTGGAATGAGGTAGCAGTAAGGAGATGAAGCTATGGCATACTTATCGGTGTCACTCTTGGAACTGGGCAAGAATGGCCTCTGCCCTCAGAACTGTATTATAAAAGGACCTATGTATCACCGGCACACACTCTCACAAGTTTATTAAAGGACAAGTGGGCAATGCCATTAGTCAGGGATCTGGAACTTAGTGCTCTCATAGCACAGGCGGTGACCCTGAACATCCTCCTTTGTCATACACCATTCAGTCTCCAGGGAAATGCTTCTCTTCATCTCTTGTTCTATGTCCTTGAAACGGGAAGTGACCATGTCTGAATGCCATGAAGATTTGTGTGTCAGGCCATTGTCAAAATCCTAGATGGATATATCTTCAATGTGCAGGAATGATCTGAGCAAGTGGTTAGGTAAAAGAAAATAAAAAGATGTTAATTAACTTGTCAAATTCTTTCTCTTACATGGAAAAATGTCATAGATTCTTGCATGACAAAGTATCATTCTCAGCAGTACTGAGCAGTTAGTCTGTGCCTCTGTGTTCTAATTTCTGGTTCTGGAGGCACTCAAAAATAGCACAAAATTTGCAGCATTTTATGGCAGCTGAGAATTGGTTTATAATATTAAACCATATTACTGTAATGATTTTTTTGCTTTAATTTACATATTTGAGGAAAATATATTGAAAATTTGGATGCTTTGAATACAATGACATTTTATATTTTAACTCCTAGTTCGTTCCCATCACTAGAACAAAATAATATTATAGTATTGCTTATAAAAATAATTTGTGATTTTGATAAAATAAAGGCAAAGATGTTTTGGAATGTAAGTTATGAGTTAGGCGTGGGCTTGTTTATTACATGTACAACATTGCCCCCTCAAAAGAGAATGAATACTCAGATATACTCAATAAATACTGATTAAACTCAGTCATCATTGATATTTTGCCTAATTTCAGTCACATAAAAATGTATTTTTTCATTTCTAAAACTTTATAAAGGTATATTTATCAAGGTAGAAGAAAAATATTTTTATTTAAAAGTATATTAGCTTGGTTTCTAATTTTTAGGTATTCAGACATATGATATGTGGGCTTCATTTGTATTCTTGCTTTGGCCCTGCAAATTGTAGCATGGGTCTAATGTGATTACATTCTGGAACATTTGTCCACTCACATAGTTTCTGGAGATAAATTTGTAGGACAGAATTACAAAGTCAAAGAGAAAGCACTGTTCTGTAAGCATTTAGATCTGTGATGATTTCCTAGGAAAAGCATCTTTGATAAGTGAAGATACTATTTATTGCGTGCTGCTCATCCCTCTTCATTTTGTTATTGAATGTGTAGATTATTGTAGTGTTAAAACATTTTTGCCGAGCTCTTCCTTGGGCTCTGAAGAGACCGAGAGGAAATCAGAGGAGACGTGGGAAGTGGGGAAGGCAGCTGGAAGAAGCTCTCTTGCACATCCCCCTCTGCCACCCGACTCCTTAGTTCTCATTGGACACACTGAGAACATTCCTGTCTCCTCGGTGGTCTCTGTGCTGCGGTTGAGGTGAGAACCAGGAACCCCTCAGCCTAGAAATTTGTCTGTGGGCCAGGTTGCTTTTCAAAACAAATAGCATTTTAAAAAGCTGTACCAGAATATGTTTTTGTTATAAAATATAAATCAGAAAATTTATGGATGTATGGAGAGAATGGTAATTCTAGTTCTATACCTAGATAAAAATTGCAGTAGTACTTTTGTGTGTACATGTATGTATTTCAGATTTATGTGATATTATACATATAAAAATATATTTTATGTACTGTTGTATGTGTATACACGTATGTGTATATGCATATATGTTATTTTATTTTAATATTGCCCTCCCACTTAACATTCTGTGAACATCTATTCATGCCGATACATATCTAGGGTTACATTTCATTGGTATATGCATATACCTTAATATATTCATTTATAACTTATATCACATTCTTAGACATCTAAGATGTTTTACTTAGGGGCGCCTAGGTGGCTCAGTCGGTTAAGCCTCCGACTTTGGCTCAGGTCAGATCGCACGTTCGTGGGTTCCAGCCCCGCGTCAGGCTCTGTGCTGACAGCTAGCTCAGAGCCTGGAGCCTGCTTCCGGTTCTGTGTCTCCTTCTCTCTCTCTGCCCCTCCCCCTCTCATGCTCTGTCTGTCTCTGTATCAAAAATAAATAAAACATTAAAAAAAAGATTGTAAGATGTTTTACTTCCATAAATAATCTCAAGGGAAACATCTTTGTACATAAATCTTCAGAATATTATCCATTTATTACTATAAAGCATTTTCAGCAAAGTGGAATTACTGATTTTAAAATAAATGCACGTTAAAGCTTTTGATGGACATTGTCAAATAACTCTCCACAAAGGGTATATATATCGTATTCTGCAGAATGTGAGGGAGATTAATTTGCTAACTCACTGTTATCATTCTTTTGTACTCTTTACCAATCTCTGTGGCAACCCCAAATAATTTTTATTTTACTGTGGATAGATACCAATACTTTTAAATAAGTTTTGATGTATTTATGGACAAATGTGTTTATTTGTGAATTGTTTGTTAATATAATTTCCCCATTGTTTGATGTCTTCAGCCTATTCTTACTTATGAATACCTCTTATGAGAAAAAAATATTAAAACTTCATTTTAATTTAGTAACAATTAGAAAATTATTTATTGACCAAACCTCTATTTTAGGCCACATGGAGGGCACTAAACAGACAAGATGAACAAAATAGACAAGACAGCTGAGCTGAAAGACTCAGTGAATGATGAAGCCAAGAAAGATAGAAAAAGAGAGTCTTCATACCTGAAAAACTGTTTTAACTAAGACAAGTAGTGATTAAACTTATATTATTGCTTTAGAGCAAGAAATCTGGCTTTGTAATTCATATTATATTTTTCAATTTTGTTATTTTATATTGGTATATTACAAGTATAAATTTAGTATAGTTTTAGAATTTAAATAGTATTAAGCAGTTTATTTTTTATTTTATTTTTTTAAGAGAAGGAAATTAAAAAAAATATTTTATTTATTTTTGAGACAGAGAGAGACAGAGCATGAGCGGGGAGGGGCAGAGAGAGAGGGAGACACAGATTTGGAGGCAGGCTCTGGGCTCTGAGCTGTCAGCATAGAGCCTGATGCGGGGCTCAAACCCACGAACGTGAGATCATGACCTGAGCTGAAGCCGGCTGCTTAACTGACTGAGCCACCCAGGCGCCTTATTATGCAGTTTATAAGAAAAAGCATCATCAAATCCTGTCCTGTCCTCCCTACCCTATTCTTACTGTATAGAGGAAACCACCTGTATCACTTAAAGATTTTGAGACAGGTATATGCCTGCATATTTCTAAATGATATATTTAAGTGGCTATATATTGATCTTTAACTTTTAGCTATTTTAAATTTATTTGATGTTAAGAAAGATAGGCTTTAATTCGATTACACTGTCTCATACATGCACATACATCCATGTACATGCACACATCAAACACCTATACTGTATCTTCTCAAAATTATAATTTTTATTTAAATAAGAATTGTGTAACCATTACCCAAGGTTTCTGTTTCAGCACTGTCGACATTTAGGGGTGGATAATTCTTTATTGTGAGGGGCTGTCCTGTACCATGCAGGATGTTTAGCAGTATCCCTGCATCTACCCACCAGGTGCCAGTAATATATTCCAGTTGTAATAACCAAATATATTTCTAGGCATTGCCAAATATCCCCTGGAGGACTAAATTTCCTCCAGTTGAGAACTAGTAATTTAATCTTATAAGTAGTAACTTTTGCTTTGAAATATTGTTTACCACAGAAATTACATATCATTCAATTATTTTACTCTTTTTATACCAATTTTGTTTTTATTAGGAGTTAACAATTACATTCTGCATATATGTGTATGTTTGCTTCATTTTATGTTGTAAATTCACTGACAGAGTTAGGAAACTTCTCTTAAAATGGCAAAGACCTCAGCTAATCTGTCCGTTCAGTTTCCTCTGGGAGGTACACTTACGTCCTTCTGCCCCAGTGTGGACTGATTGCTCTGGGTCAGATATAAAGCTGTCATCATGCAACGTCTTCTTGTCATACTGAGAATTTCCTTAGCTTCACTAATCTGGTAAAGTCCATTTCCTGTACTCATGTGTACCGGCTGTAACTTGTGTTTGGCTGCTTCTACCAGAGACCAAAACATCAATGACTTTAAGCAAGCAATGAATTGACTTTTTGCTGATGTAAAAGTAATAGAGGTAGTTCTTTGCAGTTATGATAGCTCCAAAAGTTGTTAGGGATCTTGGCTCCGTCTGTCTTTTGATGACACCATGCTCATGCACAGCTTGCTTTCTGATATTCCAAAAAAAAAAAAAAAAAAAAAAAAGTCTGCTAGATCTCTGATGTCTCTGCATTCAGTATAAGAGACAGGAAGAAAGGTAGGGAGAAGACAAAACCGTTCTTGCATAAAATTTGTATGTTGGAAATCCTGTTCTCTTAGATTAAGGTGTTAAAGCTATTCCATCATTGTCTTTTGGCTTTTAGTATTGCTACTGAGGTCTCCAATCATTCTGATTTCTGATTTTTTGTGATTGATTTTTTTTATATTTTAGATGCTTTTAGCATCTTTATCTTTGCTGTTTTTACATTTCATGACCATCATCTTATTTTGGATCTTTTTTATTTGTTTTGCTGGGAGTCTGGAGGAGCTTTCCAATAAGGAACTCAGTTTCTTATGGACAGTTTTCTTATAATATTTTTAAGATATTGTTTTTATTAATTTCTACACTCAACATAGGGCTCAAACTTAGACCCCAAGCTCGAGTTACACACTATACAGACTGAGCTAGCCATGTGCCTGTCTTATACTATTTCTTTGATCATTTACTCCCATTTATTTTTTCTGTGCTTTGACTCTAATTGGTTTAACTGGAACACCTGAATTGATTCTATATATTTTTTCTTTTTTCCCCCTCTAATTTTTATTTTTATTATATTTTTAAATGTAATTTTAAAAAATTTTAATTTAAATCCAACCTAGTTAACATCTAGGGTAATGATTTCAAGAGAAGAATTTAGTGATTTCCCCTCCAGTTTTTAATTATTTATTTTTTGGTTCTGTGTTTCTGATAATTTTTTCAATTTTAACTTCAAAGCCTTCTCTTGAGTTTCTTATTTCTGCTGTCCAAGTATATTTTCTTTCTTGTTTTCTGTTTCTATTTTATAATCCATTTTTACACCATGATATCAATACCATCATTTCTGTGAGAACACTAATGATGAAGTTTTTGCATTTTCTTCTACTTCTCCAAGGTGCCTATTCCCTACTCGTTTGTTTTCTTTTTTCCTTTTCATTAAGAGGCTGTTGTGAAATACCTTGTAATGCTTTGATAATCTGTTCCTTTTAAGAGTGAGGTGTTTAAAAGGTAATTAGAAGATCGCTGTACAGTTTGTCATCTTTGTATAGCAAGTTTAGTAGGGACTTGACATTTCATTGGGAATAGCCCAAAGTCAATATCTGTAGATACGTTTTTTTTCCAGATTATTAAACTGTTTATATAAGTTTAACATGTGCAAAATAGTGCTTTGATGCTTGTATATAGTGCTTTCTAGTTCTGATCAGACTCCTTGTGATTGGCTACTCTAACCCCCTGCCCAGGAGAGGGATATAAACTTGGCTGTTAGCATTGGGGAGTGGAACATGAGAACTGGAGTGTGAGCTTCTTTTCAGGATGTATGATTCACTTTCTTTTCCTGTTTTCAGAATAGCATAGTATTTCTGCCCTCATCTGTGTAGTCTCAGATCCATAGGTTCTTTGGTTCAAATTTTCCAGAAACTTAACTCCAGATATCTGTGTGGTAGGGGAGCTGATATGAGGGTCTAAATTCTCTTTATAAAGCCTTTAACAAGTCCTTCCTCTTTTAGACCCATCTTCTACTTCTGCCTTCATATCTACCTATACAAGTAACCTCTACCTTCATTACTGAGTTCGTAGTGAGTCTCTGGCTGAAATTGGTTTCACGTGTCTCCCTCTCCTATGACAGTTACCACTGGTGAATCTTGTTTTTGTCTTCTGTGCCTGTTTGATATGTCTTATGTGCTCTAGCTAACTCTTTCATTTGCTTTGCTCTTGAGTTTTGTCCAGTTTTACTGATTTTTGTTGTTATTCTCTGAGGCTGAAGATAAACAATGGTGTTCAATCTTCTCTGTTTATCAGGATTTTCATTAATTTGTTTAACCTTCCCAGGGTAATATTTACATGGTCTCAAATGTGTAAAAAAAAAAAAAGTATTGTTAATGTAGTTAGGTTAAGATAATGGAAAGGGCTAGTTATCCTGGGTTGACTTCAGGGGTTGGTCTAGCTGATGGGGCTTTAATAGCTGGTGCCATGAATTGTTTGGGCAACAAAACATGGTGAGATTGTATAATTTAATCCCCACCTTAGGTGTTCCTTATCATGATAACTCCTACAACTGCTACCTTTGTTAGGATGAGTAAGTCACATGCGCCAAGCTTTTAGAGATGCTTATGTAGTTATCTGATAAAATGTAACTTGGAGCTAATGTAGTTTTGTGTCACTTCCACCCTTCACTTTCAAACCAATTTTCACGGTAGCTGTAGTAAATAAAGAATGTATTAGTTATCTTGTCTCCTTCCCAATCTTGAGTTGAAATTCCATGAGAATCACTGGGGACCTGCCACATAGCTTCCTTAAGTGGAGAGGTTTGATCTGAACAGGTTACATCTCCCTGGCACAGCATGGCGTTGGTAGGAGGTGGGCAGGATTTAGAAGAGAGAGGAGATCTGCAGTGGTTGGAGTGTATTTCTAATTTTCTAATATATGACTAATGTGGAGGACCCCTATTCAACTTATTTTTAGCAATTAAACTGCCTGACCTGTGAGGCACTATATACAGCATGCCCTCAGTCATAAATTTAGTGGAATGGCCTTATTATTTGGATTGTGCTGAAGCTCTAGTGCATTTTGTACTTGCTTCTGCTTCGCTGAAGAGTTGCCTGGTAAGTGCAAGTCACTTTTCAGATGACATAGTCTTTAAAATGCCATATGGGAATAAATAGTTGCATTTGATTTTTGATTATTTTTAAAATGCATCAATGCAAAGTTATAAAATATAATCAAGTTTAATCCCTAGATAAAGGAAATTACTTCCTTTCAGTTACTGTATCATGTGTCTTACAGAAATGCTAACTCATTAAGAGGTACAGTGTCTCAAGAGTAGAACATTTTTTGCACTCTAATTAAATAGATTAAATATCTTGGGTTAAGCAAAAACAAGAAAACAACAGTGAGATTTGGCTTTAAGTTTTCAGATGTTAGGGAAAAGAAAAAAATAGAAGTGCAGAGTTGAACAATTTATTTGTATTAAAATTTTTTAAAATGTTTTTATTTATTTTTGAGAGACAGAGAGAGAGACAGACAGACAGCATGAGCAGGGGAGAGTCAGAGAGAGAAGGAGTCACAGGATCCGAAGACAGACTCCAGGCTCTGAGCTAGCGGTCAGCACAGAGCTGGACGCGGGGCTCGAACCCACGAACCGTGAGATCATGACCTGAGCTGAAGTCGGACACTTAACCAACTGAGCCACCCAGGCGCCCCCATTTGTATTTTTTGACAATAGGAAGATGGGAGGATAATTTTTTGTGTACATGTGCAAAAAAATGGATATTTGTTTTCTGGTTCTTTATACAGAGAACATCTATGAGCAAAATCTTCAAACAAAGAAACATTGTTCAAACTAATGGTTCCTGTATCGACCTTCAATAGAAGCAGAGAACATTACATTAAGTTGTGCCTCAGTGAAAGCAATTCTTTGAAGGGCTGAGATAATGTGGTAAATGTGCTTTGCTGTCTGATGGTTTCATAGAGGAATGGATCTTGGGAAATCAGACAAATGGATGTCAGCACTTCCAGTAGTCTCGTTCCAGTATTATGAGTAGAAAGAATCTTAAGATTCTGTAGAATTTCTATAGGAAATTCTGTTATTCCTTTGACATTCAGGAATATCGAAGGCTTATTTATCTCTGAATTAATCATGATTATATCCTTGTAACTGAAATTCTCTGTGGTGTTTATACCTTGTGATATAGACTCAGATTCATTTCTCTATTTTCCTTGGTATGGGTAAAGATGTCTATTTTTATAAGACGCTGAATATTCAGAAAGTAGATGAATGGATTGGAAGTACACTTACTTCTCTTTAAATAACCTCCCAATTCAAACATATAAATTTAAAGATTTATGGCTCAGCAGTTTATGGCATAATTATTATTTTCTTACAAATTTAATGCTAAACATGTAAACAATTGTCTTCATCTACTTGGACTGACATTATAAAATACCATAGACTGGGAGGTTTAAAATAAATTTATTTTCTCGCAGTTTTGAGGTCTGGAAGTGTGAGATCAGGATGGCAGCATGGGCAGATTCTGGTGAGACCTCTCTTCCTGGCATATAGAAGATGACCTTTTTGCTGGCCTCACATGCAGGGGGGCAAGCGCCCTGGTGTCCTCATTACCAGAGCAGTAATTTTGTCATGAAGGCCCAGTCTCATGACCTCCCCTAAACCTAATACATCCCAAAGGTCCTGTCTCCAAATAGCATACACTTGGGATTAGATCTTCAACATAGGAATGTTGGGGGACACAATTTAGTCTATAGCAACAACATTACCTGGATTTTCATATTGAGTACTCTGGTTTACTCCTAGATTTCCCTGCAACTAGTGTTTGCACACCATCACGAGTGCCTGTTTTTCTGACTAAAGGGCTAGGGCTCAGTCAAGACAATTTGTGTCCTTTATTTTGGCTGCTCCTCCCTTTAGTTTTAAAGATGTGGTCAGCCGACTCAGTTCTGTAGAAATCCAGGAATTCTTGGTTAAATGACTGGTGGATCTGATGAAAAGGGAAAGCTCAGAAGCTCAGAAGCAATGCAGAATTTTTAAACAAACACTACATCAAGCATGTTTTTATACCCACTTTCTATCAAACATAAAACACATACATAAACTCATAATTCTAACTGCTTAGTTCACCTAAATCATTTATCACTCTACCTAAATATATATATGATGTAATATATGTAAAATAATGTCCCTGATTCTTTTATTTTTCAGATTTCATGTGATCCCACACACAGAGTGTAAATTTTAACACATTGATTTAAACAAAAGTTCAATGTTTTACCTCTTTGCCACACTGGACACTATCTGTATTTGTGAATGACCTTTCATCCCTAGAAAAGGGTATGGATCATGTTAGCAGGATCAGCTGCATGAAATGTAATGTTTTTTTCTTAAGTTTATTTATTTTGAGAGAGAATGTGTGCACATAGGGAGAAAGGGAAAGAATCTCAACCAGGGTCCATACTGTCAGCACAGTGCCTGATGTGGGACTCTATCCCATGAACCATGTGATCATGACCTGAGCTGAAATCAAGAGTCAGACTGAGCCACCAGGTGCCCCTATTTGGTCTTTTATGTAGAAATTAGCATGTTATCTCTAAAATATGCTTATATCCACTTTATACTTATATTTTTGTTTTTTTTTATTTATTGAAGAATAACCTACATATACTGTTATATTAATTTCAGGTGTGGGACATAATGATTCAGTAATTCTGTTCATTACTCAGTGCTCATCATGATAAGTATGCTCTTAATCCCCTTTATTTCATGCATTCCCCCCCCCCGCCCCCCGGCAACTACCAGGTTTTTCTATATATTTAAGAGTCTGTGTTACTTTGTCTTTTTTTCTTTATTTTGTTTCCTAAATTGCACATTTTGAGTGAAATCATACAGTATTTGTGTTTCACTGACTTTACTCAGTATTATATGCTCTAGTCTATTCATGATGCAAATGGCAAGATTTCATTCTTTTTTATGGCTGACTAATATTCTGTTCTTCTATGGATGGAAACTTGGGCTACTTCTGTATCTTAGTTATTGTGAATAATGTTGCAGTAAACACAGGGGTGCATATATCTTTTAGAATTAGTGTTTTTGTATTTTTTGGGTAAGTAGCCAGCAGTGGAATTACTGGATCACATGGTGAATTACTGAAGTGCACCAGTTTCCATTCCCACCAATAGTGCACAAGGATTTCTTTTTCTATACATCATTGCCAAGGTTAGCTATTTATTGTTGTTGTTGTCATTATTTTTGAATTCTAGCCATTCTGACAAGTGTAAGGTGATAACTCATTGTGATTTTGATTTGTATTTTCACGATGATGAGTGATGTTGAACATGTTTTCATGTGTCTATTGGCAGACTATATGTCTTCTTTGGAAAAATGTCTATTTAGGTCCTCTGTCCGTTTTTCTAAGTTGGATTATTTGTGTTTGGTGTTGAGTTGTAGAAGTTCTTTATACATTTTTTAAAATTTTATTTTTGGGAGACAGAGAGAGATCGCACGAGCAGGAGAGGGTCAGAGAGAGAGGGAGACACAGAATACAAAATAGGCTCCAGGCTCTGAGCTAGCGGTCAGTGGGCTCGAACCCACAAACCATGAGGTCATGACCTGAGCTGAAGCCGGACGCTTAACCGACTAAGCCACCCAGGCGCCCCTGCATTTTGGATATTAACGTCTTATCAAACATACTATTTGCAAATATCTCCTCACTCAGTAGGTGGCCTTTTTGTTTTGTTGATGCTTTCTTTCACTCTGCCAAAGTTTTTTTTTTTTTTTAATTTTTATTTTGGTGTAGTCACAGTAGTTTAATTTTGCGTTTGTTTTCCTTGCCTCAGGAGATGTATCTAGAAAAATATGATTCTCCTGATGCCAGAGACATTACTGCCTGTTTTCCTCTGGGAGTTTTATGTTTCAGGTCTCACATTTGGGTCTTTCATCCATTTCAAGTTTATTTTTGTGTTTGGTGTCAGCAAGTGGTCCAGTTTTATTCTTTTGTATGTAGCTGTCTAGTTTTCTCAGCACCATTTGTTGAAGAGACTGTCTTCTCCCCATCATTTCTCCTGCCTTCTATATCATGGATTAATTGGCCATACTGGCATGGGTTTATTTCTGGGTTTTCTAGTCTGTTTCATTGATCTGTATTTCTTCTGTGCCAGTACCATACTGTTTTGATTACTATAGATTTGTGGTATATTTTGAAATCTGGAACTGTGATACTTCCAGCTTTGTTTTTTCTCAAGATTTCCCTGCCTATCCAGGATCTTTTGTGGTCCCATACAAGTTTTGGTATTATTTGTTCTAGTTCAGTGAAAAATTTTGTTGGTGTTTTGATAGGGAGTGCATTGAATCTGTAACTGCTCTGGGTAGTATGGACATTGTAACAATATTAATCCTTCCAATCAGTGGTTATGGAATATTTTTCTAATTGACATGTCATCTTCAATGTTTTTCATCAACGTCTCATAATTTTTAGAGTATAGGTCTTTGACCTCCTTTGTTAAATTTGTTCCTAGGAATTTTGTTATATTTGGTGCAATTGTAAATGTGATTGTTTTCTTAATTTCTGTTTCTGCTGCTTCATTATTAGTGATGGAACTATGCAACAGATATTTGTATATTAATTTTGTATCCCGTGACTCTACTGAATTTATCAGTTCTGCTAGTGTTTTGGTGGAGTCTTTAGGGTTTTTGATATATAGTATCATATCATCTACAAATAGTGACAGTTTCACTTCTTCCTTACCAATTTTTATTTCTTTTTGTTTTCTGCTGTGCTTAAGGCTTCCAGTCCTATTTAATGAAAAGTGGTGAGAGTAGGCATCTTTGTCTTGTATCACTTTACACTTTTTAAAAATAATTTCTGTAAGTTCTTGAGACCAAAGCAAGCACATATGAAAGACTATGAGTAGTTTCAATTTTATGTGTACTATTTACAGACTAAAGGAACATTGTTTTGTAGGTGGTAATAAATATAAATTTTAGAATCCATGTGCTTTATTTTATTATTTGTGTTTAAAGACATAGCCAGTTCGGTTAGAAGACTTAAGACAGGCTATATTCATATATATGTGTCTGACTGGACTGTGAACCCTTTGAGGGCAGGTTCTGTAACATACTTGACTCTGTGTACCCAGAATAGTATTTGCATAATATAGGGGCTCCATAAATACTGACTGACTGACTGATTGAATAAACATCTCAAAAATATCTGGGACACAGCATAATTAATTCAGTGTTTTAATTTGACCTAAAGAGATAGCTCATGGTCGTATAAATTCATGTGTATCAAATTTACAACAAAAATGGTGATGCAACCTATTTTATATTTCAGTAACAATTATTTATAAGGCTTTTTATTAATCTTACTCAAAGGTTAACTCTATGTTTCAACCAAAGTATTAATTATGAAGCTTTATTTTCTTTTTGTTAGTTTTTTTCTCTTTTCTATTACTTTCAATTTGAAAATTACTCTGAACTCAAAAAATATTTTCTACCTCATTGAAGATTCTGGATGACATGTCCTTGATTGAAAAATGCCAATGGTACTTAGTTTGGGTTATGTCTGGTTCACTTGTAGAGCATTAGAAACCTCACATTTAAAACATTTCAAGTACATTGTCACAGAAACTCTGAAATACAGACTAGGATAATTACAAAGTCAAGGTCATTTTGCAAGGGTAAAATTCCTTATTGAATTCCAGTTAACATGAAGATTCTGGTCAAATGCCAAGTCAGATAATTGCTTTATGCTCTAGAAAATATCCTTCCTGGGTTAGCATGCATTTGCTTAATTTTATGGTTTCACGTAGGGGTGGATGATTGGTGGATAATGGTGATGCTCCATCACAGACATGGTTGTAATATGGTTACGTGGGAAGTGATGTGTACTAAGTGGCAGAATCTTGTGGATTTTTATGTTTAATATCTAGGCATTGATTAACACAGGGCACTGTGGTTTCATCTGTGAAGCAGAAACCAGAGAGAAAAACCTCGATGCTTTATCTTAAAAAGGAGAATTGGGACATCTTCACATGAAATGGGATGGTATACGACAGCAGTGTTGTCGTTGGAGCTGTTTATAAACAAAAACAAAATCAACAGTCTGTGCAGATGTTAGTTTTGGGGTTGTCAGGAGAATTTCATATCATTTTATTAGTTAACCACATAGTGTGGGCAATATTTCCTTCTGGTGAGAATATTAGTTTTGGAGTCACACAGCACTGGTTTCAATTCCCAGGTCTCCTTTTTAGAAGTTGTGTTTACTCAGGCAAGTTAGTTTTCAGGGTCTGGCATATAATAATTCCACAGTCAATGGCAGTTACTGCCGTTAAGTAATAAAAACAACTAAGATATCTTAATAGAATATTCACATTAAAAAATTTAATGTTTCTTTATTTTTGAGAAAGAGAGAGAGAGAGAGAAAATGCAAGTGGGGGAGGGACAGGAGAGGGAGACACAGAATCTGAAGCAGGTTCCAAGCTCTGGACTGTCAGCCCAGAGCCCTACGTGGGGCTCAAACTGATGAGCTTTGGGATCATGACCTGAACCAAAGGCAGATGCTTAACTGACTGAGCCACCCAGGTGCCCCTAGAATATTAATATTTTTAAAATTCGTGTTTGTGTTGAATATTTTTCGTTAATGTCAGGTTGAATCTTTTGTTGGGTGAAGTTGTTGTTTGCGATGTTCCCTGCTCAATTAACCAAATATCTTTTACTCTTGGTTTACAAAGCAGATGCATCAAGAGCTAGAGCTAGAAGCATTTGCGTACTGTGTCTCATTTTTGTTAGATATTTGAATAGGAGTAACATTTAAAAATCACTTAGGGTAGGGACATGACCATTTATTCTAAATTTTGGTCATATATTTGGGAAGATGGTGATGGTACCTGGTAAGGACGTTGTGGCTTAATGGTCCCTGAAGTGCTGTTCTGTGCATCTTGGGATCTGTTCAGATTTGCATTATAAACTATATTCTCTGGTTATTTATACATAATGAAGGCACAGGTGAGATTGAATGTGAAGAGGAGTGAGATCCTGAGGTTTCTTACTTTTTTAGGTTTCGAGGGCTAGGGAGACCACATATGATTGATCAAATCTAAAAAAATATATGTTTGATCTATTCCTGAAATCATATTGAACTTAACTTTTTGATTTTGAGGTCATGAATTCTAGCTTTGCAATTTATTGCAAATAAATGCATGTAAAATAACTCCTATGAGTTACTGAACTTCTCTGAACTTAGTGTCTTCATCTATAAAATGTAAATAATATGTCCTACATTGCTATCAGTTTTATCGAGAACCCTATTGCCTAGATAATGCAAGGAAATTCTTGGTTCAATTCATACTGCAAAATATCTGTTCAGAGAATGAACAGTGGTCTCTGAACCAAGTTTTTGAGGCTTAAGAATGCAAAAAGGCAACTGACAATTGATGAGTTGAGTAAAGGTTGTACAGTTATTATATACATATATCTCATTTAATCTACATAACAGTCCAGTAGGTCTCAGTATCTTCATATACCAGATGAGGGAACTGAGTTTTAGACTGGTTTAGTAACTTGTTAAGTTACACAACTGGAGACTGATAATGCAAAAAGTTTGCTCCATTTGTGTATTATCAGACTCCAAATCCTATTCTCATGGAATGTACCATGTTCTTGGGTCTGTGTTCTTTGCTACCAGCAAGACATCTTTGTCATTTCCCAATGATCATCAGTTTATTTCTTATGCTGTGCCTGTGTGCTTTACTTTAGCCTACATACCTGCTTGATTAGGATTGGCAAATATGTATCTGTTTATTTCAAGTATCAAGAAATCCATGCTATTGATTTTGTCATTAGTAAGTATAGTAAAGAGGGATATGATTTATATAGGTTATTTTGTAGTATTGTTGTAAACTCCAAAAGCAAATACATTCATTTTACATGCATTTAATAAGCAAAAGATAAATGGTGTTAGATTCCTTGACATCCTCCCAAAAATACCTCACATATAAAAGAGATTTACTAATATTTTTCCAATTAAGTCACATCTGGATTTACTCTACAGAAAGGCAAGGTCTCCATATCTGTAGCAGAATCATGCATGGCTGAAAGATGAAGTAATTCATGGTTGCCAGGGAATATTAATAATATGACTCCCAAGAGTGGAAGTGCTGTTATCTCTGTGTCCACCTGCCAAAACTTGCAGAGAGGGCACAGAAAACCAGAAATTCTGCAGCTGCACCAATATGACAGCTCTAAAGTGATTGTAAAGTGGAAAAACGAAGAATTATTGGTTTTGAGATACTCTGATATGTCATTTTCAGCCTTGGCCAAATCCAATAATTAATGAAAAATGAAGACTTCAGACATAGAGTAACTTAAATTCATTTGTTATGCTCCCTCTTATTCATAGCTAAATTTATATTTTCTACTTGAAGATGGTTGGTAGGTAATGAAAAGCAACTATTTCATAAAGATAACTAGATAAACTTCTATATAAAGACTATAAGTAAATTTGGCATTTAAGACAGTGTTCAAACTTCAAAACTTTGAAACATTTTAACTGTACTTCAGGACAACATAAGCAACACAGAAATAAATTGCCTGTATTTTTCAGTTTATAGATAGCATGAATATAAAATTGACAGTCACTAGAGAGTTTTACTTTTAATGCTTCATAGATAGTGTATAGGAGTATAATTACTTAAATTTGTGCTTACCTCTTATTTAGTATAATTTATGTAATCTAAGAGAACACAAAAGTGATCTTGTTTTTTTGGATGTTGTCCTGTTGATCCCTACGCATTACTACTTGCATATTCTGCTCAAATCTCAGCAAATGACCCATATTAGAAGGAGCATAGGAGCTATCTAACAAAATTATCTCAACTTTCCATCTTCTACCTATCAACATATCTATGTGTATACTCCAGTTACAGAGGGAGAGTATAAAAGCTGATTCATTTTCTGGTGCACTGTACCCCATCACCTCCTGGTACTCTAGTTTCCATATATTATATTATTGATATTATATCCATAATATTCTGTTCTTTGTTGTTAATCTCTCCCTATTTACTGGTTCCTTTTTTCAACTTACAAGTGCTCATTAATTCAACAATTCTTTATTAAGAATCTGCTTGATGACCACCTCTTTTCTAGGTTCTGGTAGTACTAAATGGAGTAGACAAAAACACTTACTTTCATGAAGGTTAGATTCTAGTGATGGGTACTGATGAAGAGTTTACCATAAAAGAAGGTAAAGGGAAGAAGGGCTTCACTGAAAAGGTGATATGTGTACAGAGGAGGTATGAGTATAGATATGAGGAAGAGTGTTTTAGTAGAGAGAACACCAAATATAAAGACTCTGAAAGAGGAGCATTCCCGCCATGTGCAAAGAACAGGAAGGAGTTTATAGTGGTTTGAGCAGTCAGTGAAAGGTGGTACAGGTCAGGGAGGGCATTTTTGGCAATTATATGAACTTTGGCTTTTACTTTGAGTAGAGATGATGTGATCTGAATTGATTTTTATCAATATCTTTTAGTTTCTGTGTTCTAAAAAAGGCCATGGGGAGGTAAAGGCAGAAGCAGGAAGATCAATTTTAAAGCCATTGCAAAATCTGGACAACAGATGAATCTGGCTTGCACTAGAGTGGCAGTGGCAGGGTTGTTAAAGAAGTAGTCCGAATGCGGATCTTTTAAAGATAAAGTCAGTGAGATTTGGTGATGGATAGATATAAGGTATGAAAGAGTGACTTAATGAAATAGCCTTCCTGGGGCTTCTGTTGTGGAATATGGAAAACAGGAGAAAGCATCACTTCTGTCATTACAACAACAAAGTCAGATGATCTACAAATTTTCGTTTCCCACATCCATCAGAGAAGGGAGGTTGCAGAGCAATCAGGACCTCTGAAATCCAATCAAATACAGGTGTCTGCAAGGAAGTACAGGACACAGGCATTTGTTTACATGGAGGAAGATCCACCAGACACTTGGAAGAATTTAGCCTAAATTGTTAAGGAGTTGGTAAGGGCTGAGTGTGTGCTGGAAGAGGATACAGAACCCCCGAGGCCCAAAGATAAGAATATAAAAGGATTTACACTCATTTGTAGGCTCTTGTTCACAGTCTCACTGAGCACTTACAAAAAAATTGGTGGGATAGGCCAAATATGGGGAGAAGAGTAGCCACCTTGGCAAAGGGACAAAATCCTTCTGAGAACCTTTTTCCTTATAGCATCTTAAACTGCTGGGGGATGGGCAACAAACACTGTCACACTTAGGGCATATGAAAACCATTTCAGTTAGGGGAAGAAAAAAGTAAAAAAGAACCCTCTCATGCTGGACGAGGTGAAGGAATGTGTGCTGGGTCCATAATAACAAGAGCTGGGGGAGCAGGAACTCTGAGAAGGCTGCACCAGTACATTACAGGGACACTGTGCTACCGAGGCTGAACACTAATCGGAACAACAGCAATGACAGCTTCAGCCTCCAGGCTAAAAATTGTCAAAGAACATTTAATAATGGGATTGTGTTGGGGAAATTACAAGAAGCTAGAGAGGCTGCTATGCACAACACAAAAGAAACATCTAAAGCCGAGAATAGAGCTACGCTGAGAAAACAGTCCCCACCATACACATAAGGTAATGATAGAGGAATTTGAAGCCTGTGGCATAGAGGGTAACCATAGAAACAAAAATCCCAAACCTTGTTCAACTCTTGATTATATTGGATCAAACCTCTCCATTAAAAGGGGCCTAGCAGAGAAAAAGGTGTGCTTATTTCCAATAGTTCATGATGTTTACCTCAGTCTTTAGTGCCATTCATGAGAGAGCTAATTTTCAGCAAAATTATGAGGCATACCAAAAAAAAAAGACACAAAATATCAGGGTACCTGTGGTTCAGTTGGTTATGCATCCAACTCTTGATTTTGGTTCAGGTCATTTTCTCATGGTTCGTGAAACTGAGCCCTGTGTTGTGCCCTGAGAGTAGTGTGAGGCCTACTCTCTCTACCTCTCCTTCTGCCCGTCACCTCTCTCAAAAAACAAAAGAAAACAAAAAAGGAAAAAAACAACTCCTTGTAAAGTTAGCAATAGAACTGGTTTCATATTTGACAGGAAGTTAGAGATAACAGGAAGTTTAAAAGAACATTTATAAATAAGGGAAATACTAGGAAAGGTGGACAGTACATATAATCAGATGGGTACTGTCAGTAGGAATACAGAAACTATAAGAAATAAATTGAAAAGCTAGAAATAAAACAACACAGGCATAGAGATGAAAGATGCCTTTGATGGGCTTATCAGCGGACTTGATATATCAATAAAAGAATCAGGAAACTTGAATATAGGTCAATAGAAATAATCAGACATACACACAAAGTGTAAATGTAGTATAAAGTACAGAGGAGAATACCTAGGATCTTTGTGAAAATAGTAAATGGTCTAACGTAAACGTAATTAAAATTCTGAGGGAGAAGAGAGGACTGGGCAGAAGGAAAATTTAAAGAAATAATGGTTGAGAATTTTTCTGAACTAATGACACAGGCTAAACACAGACCAGGAAACTCAAAGAAAGCAAAGTAGAATAAATACCAAAGACACTCAGCACACACATATTGCTGTATCATATTCAAGCTAATGAATATCAAAGATACAGCACTTCTTGGATGTATTTAAAGGAAAAAAAGCATATAATGTACAGAAGAATAAATGTAAGAATTAAAGCAGACTTTATATCAGAAGCCATGGTACTGGAGGCCCCTGGAATAATATTAAAATATTAAAAGTAAAAATCCTGTCAACCCAGAATTCTGTATCTATCAAAAATATTTTTTAGGAAAATAACAAGAAAGGGACTTTTCCAGAACAGAAAAGTACTGAAAATACTGAGAGAACGCATTGCCAACACACCTATTATATAGCAAATGGTAAAGAAGTATTTCAGGCTGAAGGAATCTGATGCCAGTCAAAAGTTTGGATTTATAGAAAGAAATTCAGTGCTAAAATTAAATGAAGGTAAAAATAATTTTTTCCAATTTTCAATTGCTCTAAAGGATTGCTGAATATTTAAAGAAGAAACTATAGCAGTGTATTGTGTTTAGAACATATAAAAGTGACATTTGTATAAATATTGGAAGGTAAACATTGGGGAAACATTTATTATAAGGTCCTTACACTACAGTGTGATGTTATTTAAGGATGCCATCTACAGCTGAAACTGTATATTATAAAATCTAGGACAGTTACTGCAAAATAATAACAATGTATAAGTGATAAAGAGGGGGAATAACAGAATCATAAGAATGCTCAATGCAAAAGAAAACAAAAACAGGAAATAAGAAACAGAAAAGATGGAACAAATAGAAACAGCTAGAGAGTTGTTGGTTTTACTACAACCTATCAATAATCACATAAAATATCTAAATTTACCAATAAAAGTAATCTATTGTCCGACTGGACATAACAAAAAACCCAAACTCTATGCTTTCTGTATGAAACTCACTTAAATAGAAACATATAAAATATTAGGATTGAAAAGCCTGTAGCGTGCAAATAATACGAAAAAGAAAGCAATAGTAGTGGTGTCAGTGTCAGACAAATAAGTCCACATTCTGAAGACTGAGAAATAGTACCAGAAATGAAGAAAGGCTTTACAGGACATAGAGGGGTCAATTCTCCAAGAAGGCCTATCAATTATAATTATGCACTTAAAGAACAAAGGCTGATGGAATTTAAGAGAAAAAGCCAAATGTACAGTTTTATTGAAGATTTCAATATTCCATTACCTGATATAACAGTGAGATAGAAAATGAACATGGATACAGATGACTTGAGTAATAGCAACTAAGTTGACCTAGTTGATATTTATAGAACAGTCCCCTCCAAAAGTGCGCACGTGTGTACACACACACACACACACACACACACACACACGGAGGGAGAGAAATATACATTTTTTTTGGGCAAATCCACGTGGAATAATCACTAACCTTAAGCATTTTTGGTCATAAAATAAACCTTACAAACTTGAAGTAATAGGAATCATACGTAAATGTGCTTGGATCCTAATGGAGTTAAGCTAGAAACAAATAATAGATTTCCAGAAAGTACCCAAGCCCTATAACAACTCTGTCGACTTACCTGTGGCCTCCTCTAGCCATGCTGATTGTCAGTTCATTGAATTCAAGCATGGCTGGCTTCTTACTAATTTTTTTCTAAGCCCTAGCCCAAACTCGGATACAAAGTTTTAATGAGAGAATGACTGCATAAATAGAATGAAATAGAATGGGGCTGAGTTAGTTTGAGTAATCTTCCATGGAACTTTCCAGAATTAGGATTCCAAATGCACTGAAATTCAATAAAAACAAGAATCAACTTTCAAAATTTGTTCGAATTATGCAGATATAAAAAATACTAAATATTATAGTTTCTTCATTTTCAAAGCATTACACTTACCAAATTTTTGGATTTTCTAGTATTGTACTATGCATAGTTTGTAGATGTATGTGCATTTAACTGTCTGAATTATAAATATATATGATATTTTCTTTTACTTCAAAATAATGGTCAAAATTTGAACTGGCTATCAATCTTTAGTTATAGAAAATTGCCTTCTGTGCATAGAATGTAATTTTATACTAAATTTATCCACTATAAATTTATTTGAAGATGTGCTGAAACTATGATCAATGATGAAATCCTTAAGCAAGAAATCTTGAACAAAATGGGATAAATTAAGTGCCCAAATATTGTTTGTTGCTCAGAAGCTATCTGACCTCTTGATTTGATCTTGTCAAGATCCAAAATTGGATCCTGAATGAATGGCTACTGGGGGTGTATCCAGATTACTATATATTACACTTAAGCAGATATCTTTTTGCCCTAATATTTTATTGGCTGGGCGTGTAATTCTTGCCTCAGAAGAGTTACAATGGCAGTATTATTAGACTCAATAAATCAGCCAACCTTTTTGAGTTAATCCTACTATATGTAATAAATTTGAGTGATTGATTAGAAAGAGCCCATGTTTCCAATATGCTTATAGCTTGATATCAAGACAGTATCAATATTACTGCTCCCAATTTTGAGACCATCAGTAGCAATATTATATGTTGATATATGTGGCTAACCCTGTGCCAAGAAATCTATGTATTTATATATAATTTGTATACATAACATAATAGTTTAATTGTTAAAAAAAATTCCTACATAGTAGATGTAGTTATTATCCATATTTAACCACAAAGCAAACTAAGGCTTAAAGATTTTAATAAACTCATCTAAAGTCACAGTTTTTAAGTAATAAAGTTGGGATTTCTACTCATAGTAGAGCTTGTTTTCTTTACCACCCCAACCTGTTGCCTCCCTAAGCTTCATAAGCAAAAAATGTAAATAGTTGAAAAGCACATGGACTAAATCATAGTTCAGTGTAAAAACATAGAAATATTGTGGGCAGTACATGATTATTTGCCAAAACATGGTACTCTTTGGGTTTATCTTGATTCTCTAGAATACTTTAAAACCATCTTCTTTCTTTTTTCTCTTGTAACGTAATTCCTCCTTTAAATACCCCCCTTGCGGCTCCAATTTGATAGCAAAGTCCAGAATTATACAAATTTACTCAATGTATTTTTCCTATTATAGATTTTTTTAAATATACTGATTAAATTTATGCTCTTTTGAAATACATACACAAACTGATCCCCTGCTTCCATATATAAACCAATTAGCTTACCCTCTTATACATTAGGCTTAAATGATAGCTTTTGTTGAAGTTTTGCAAAATGAATTGGACTAAAATATTCTCATATTATCAAGTGTGAGCCAATCAAATAGGCTATATGGTAAGAGCTGGTGTCTGGCTGTTACCTATAAAGGACAGCTTTTTAATGTATGTTCTTAGCCTACATCTTTAATTTTCCCCTTATTTTAAAGCTTCTCTCCATGGTATCATAGAGTTCACAAAATTCAGAAATAATTGCATTCAGTCAGAATGTATAGGACTCTGGAGATGTCTGATGCAGCTATAAGAATATAAAAGTGAAGTCACGTGATAATGATTTTCTTTGATTGTAAGAGAATGCGTTTTAGAAAATCAGTTGAGCATTTTTGCCTCCCCATTTCACTGTAGATCATCACTACTTTAGTTATTTATAGCTCACATCAGGTTTTGTATTGAAAAAGAAAAAAAAAAGCTTTGTTTGGAAGTCTGCTACAGTGATTGATTTACTGAAAGAAAAACCTCACTCAGTAGGAATAATTTTAATCCTAGGTTCTCCAGAGAATCAGCGATTTAAAAATATAAGGAACTTTCAAACATAGAGATCTTAATTCCATGTTTATACTGGCGTAAATAATTTTAATTCAAGGTGGACCTATCTGCCTAGAAGAAAGCAAGTTCAGATGGTTTTATGCAAAGGTTTCATAAAATCTGAATATGGCAGAAAAGGTGTCTCAGCCTCTTAAAGTAACTTTTGTTTTCAATACAGGATTTGAATACTAGTGGCACAGTTACCCACACAAAAAGTGCATAGTCAGGTTTTTGATTTTATGAACCTGCTTGACTGTTAGAGAGTTTATTTTGAGCATCTCTGATTTGATTTTCCTTTTGTGAATCTGTTTATAAAAAAGGAGCATGAAGGCTTCAATGTAATGAATTTTTACTTTCCACAATACCTTAGTACAGTTTTGATATGGTGGTGGTTGCCTGATTGACTCTAATATTTGCTATAATACACAATTTAACTTCTCTAGCACCCAGATTATATTAAATGTTGAAAAATGCCACATTGTTTCTGAATTTTAAAATAAAAAGGAGCAGCTTATTCATAAGAATATCTAGAGTATGTGTCACTGCCTATTAGGATTTCAGTGTTGATATAAAACCGCTGATTGGTGAGTCTCATGTCCAGGGTTCTTATTATGAGGTCTTTGTTTCTCTGAACTTTACTTTTTCTTCTTTCTTATTAAAAATTTTTTTTAAATGTTTATATTTGAGAGAGAGAGAGAGAGAGAGAGAGAGAGAGAGAGAGAGAGCGAGCATGCAAGCTGGTGGTGGGGGGGGCAGAGAGAGAAGGAGACACAAAAGTAGGCTCCAGGCTATGAGCTGTCAGCACAGAGCCTGACACACGGAGTGAATTCATGAGCTGTGACATCATGACCTGAGCTGAAGTCAGATGCTTAACCACTGAGCCACCCAGACACTCCTCTTTGTTCTTTAAGTAGCAACGCATACCCACCGTTTTGAGTAAATGGCTGTTTTGAGTAAATGAAAAAATTAGGTCAAAGAGTATTGCATATTAACCTTATTGTGGAAGTGTTAATCATCGTAATTATTTTTCACAACAAATAGATCATTATTACTCTTTGTTCAACTGGAAATAATTTCTACTTTTCATTTAATATGTAGTTTTTCTCTTGTTTGGCACCTGAACTCATTTTCCAGATTTGATTAATTTATTCTTTTTTGACTAAAAGTCAGGTCTTCACAAGGAGGTACTGTTGACTTAATCTGCTTTTTTGGAATCTTGAGCTTCATTCATCTACTTTGAGTAACCTTTGAATTGACCTATGTTTGAGACAACTGATTGCTTTAAAAGCATAAAGCATAAATTCTTTTAAGATTTAGAAAGGAACCCTAAGTCAGAGCAAGAAAAATGAAATATTTGAGTTTGTAATCTTTCATGCAGATCCATTGTTTAATATAATATTTTATAGTTGTTTATTTTAGGTAGAAAAGATTCTGCCATATATTAACAGTCCTAACAATCTTTGTAAAGGATTGCTATAAATAGCTTACTAGAAGAATACTTCAGGAGACATTTTTTATTGAATTCTCTTTGATCTGAACATCAGTTGATGTCTATAAAGAGACCTGGTATGTCAAAAAAACTTGTAGAAGAGTTGATTAACTGTGCACAGAAGGTAATACTAGATTACACAAAAAGTAATATCAAATCAGAGGTAGCAACTGAATTTTATAAATTTAGGATCAGTTGGGGAAAAAAATCATACTTTTAGGGAAACAGCATAGTCATCTCAGGTCTCTAAGGCAGATATAATGTTTACTTTTTAAAAAATGTTTATTTATTTATTTTGAGAAAGAGAGAGAAAGCATGCACATGCACGTGAGTGGGGCAGGGGCACAAAGAGAGCTGGAGAGAGACTCTGAAGCAGGCTCCATACCCCGTGCAGACAGAGTCGATCCCATAGCCTGAGATCATGACCTGAACTGAAATCAAGAGACAGATTCTTAACCAACTGAGCCACCTGGGCACCCCCAGATGTAATGTTTTAGAAGTGTTTTTATTTACTGTATTAAGTCTTACAGAACATAATATTTGTCAATTTTCTTAATTTACCAATTATTTTATTTTAAAGTAAAAGCTTTGTAAACAAGTAAGGCAAAAACCTACATGGCTTTTAGCATTTTTGTCAGGAATGAGAAAAGTGGTATTTTAAAATTACCTTAATATCATTTACATGTTTTCCAAAAATTTTTATTATTGGCATGTACCATACAATCCTGAGGTATTGGTCATAAAGTGTCTCAGTACCAACGTTTTTGATATGATCCACCTTTTTGGTTTACTCATCAGAAATGCACCACCAAAATAACATTGACTTATTGGGCCACATAAACAAATTCAGAAGCTTTGAACCCTGTTGTATCTAAATGAGATGGCATCTGTTGAGATGGATAGGAGAATTCTCTGGATGGTATTGCTTGGCTGCCTAGCAATCACTCACTTGATATGTTTGGGGAATCAGGCAATGAGCAAGAAGTGTGACAAAAGCGAGAAGCCACGAAATCTTTTACAAAGGCTAATTATGTGTACAGTAGCATCTGCTTTAGCTTCTGGTTGAATGTATAAAATAATTGGAACTGGGCCAACAGTACCTTTGGCTAAGCTTCACTGTGGAGAAGAGGGATCTGGGAACAATTGTACAGAGTTGCTTATATGAGTTTTTGTTTTTGTTTTTGAAGATAGGGATCATATTCTCAGGAGACTTCTAAGAATCCAAGATGTCTAATGTCCTATGAATTGTGATAATTTGGGAAATTACATTTTGAAAAGATGTTCTTTGGTATTATTTTCAGTAAAAAATTTCAATTCATATGAATGATTTACTCTTAATTAAGCAACTATTTATGTCTTTAGATCAATCCTCATCATATAGCGTCCTTTTCCAAAAACATTGTCACTTCTTGATGTAATAAAGTTTTGTGTCAAAAATAGGAAAGCCACCTAACAACATGTACCTACTATACTATTATTGTGTCTGAATTAGTGTAATGCTAAAATTCTTAGGCTGGTTAATGTAAAAGTAATATGAATTTCAATTCAAACTCTTCTTTAACAATGAGTGGCTGATGGATAACTGAATCTGATACAGTAAGGTCTTGTACTCCTTATGACTTTTTAAAATCTTCTTCAGAATTAGAGTAAAAATAAAATATAATAATGTAGGGGTGCCTTGGTGGCTCAGTTGGTTGAGTGTCCAACTCTTGATTTTGGTTCAGGTCATGATCTCATGGTTCAATTCATGAGATTGAGCCTCGTGCCAAGCTCCATGCTGATGGTGTGGACCTGCTTGGGATTCTCTCTCTTCCCCTCTCTCTGCCGCTCCACTGCCCTCAAAATTAAATAAATAACCTTAAAAATAATATAAAAAATAAGTTTCTATCAAAACTATCTTGAAAAGTATATGTATAAAGAAATATTTAGCAGAACCTCTGATCTGGAATGTACTACCTGTATAACCATACTATAGAAACATTCTAGAACATATGCATTTCCCTCTCATTAATATTAGACTTAACTATTTACATTTAATTTTAATGTTTACTTTTTAAACATAAAGAATATTCATTTTTAAAACAGAATATTCACATAACATAAATAACAAAATACATCATTTTAATAATTTTAAAGTATACAATTTAGTGTTTTTTGTATATTCATAAAGTTGTGCAGCTAGCACAACTATGTAATTCTAGAATGTTTTCATCACCCCCAAAAGTATTCTTACACTCACTAGCAGTCACATTCCATTCTTCTGTCTCCAACCACTAGCAAACACTAGTTGACTTTAGTATACGTGGCTTTGCTTATTCTGAATATTTCAAGTAAATAAAGTTGTGTAATATGTCTGTAATATGTAATATTTTATGTCTGGCTTCTTTCATTTAGCATAATGTTTTTAAGGTTCATTAGTGTTACAGCATAGATCAGTACTTCAATCCTTTTTAGAGCCGAATAATATTTCATTTTATAGATAGACGACATTTTGTTTGTTTATTGGTTGATGGACACTTGATTTTTCACATTGTAGCTATTAATAATATTTATGCTATAACATGCTCTGATCACTCATGTACAGATTTTTTTATAGATAAAAGCTTTCATTTCTCTTAGATAAATATCTAGGAATGGAATTGCTGTTAACCCTATGTTTAACTTTTTGATGAACTACCAAATTGTTTTTCATAGCAATTGCACTGTTTTACATTCCCACAAGTTTGTCCACATAATTGCCAACACTTTATTTTCAGTTTTTCAAAAATTATAGCCATTCTATTAGGTGGAATGGTAGTTGCATGTGGTTTGATTTTTAATTTCGCTTATGAATAAAGACTGAGCATCTTTTTCAAGTACTTGTTGGCCATTTATATATGTTTTGGAGGTATGTCTGTTCAGAAACTCTGGGAATTTCTTAAATTGGGCTATTTGTCTTTTTGTTGTTAAGTTGTGAGAGTTTGTTATATATTCTGCATGCTAGACCCTTAACAGAAACGTTATTTGCAAATTCTTTATTCCATTTTGTGGATTGTCTTTTCACTGACCTGATAGTATCCTTTGATGCACCAAAGTTTTTAGTTTTGGTAAATCCAGTTTATCCTTTTGTTTTTTGTTTTGTTTTGTTTTGTTTTGTTTTGGTTGCTTATGCTTTTGGTATCCTGTTAAGAAACTTTTACCGAATCCAAGTGTAATGAAGACTTACACCTATGTTTCTTTTTAAGAATGTTATAGTTTTAACTTTTATATTTGGGTCTAAACATTTATTTTGAGTTTATTTTTATATGTTTTGTGATGTAAAGGTGAAAATTCATTCTATTTCACGTCTAGATCCAGTTACCTCATATCCATTTTGAAAAAGTTGTACTTTCCTCATTGGATGATATTAGCAACTTTGTTGAAAATAAGTTGTTTTGGTTTATTTCTGGATTCTCAATTATATTCCATTGATTTCTTGGTCTGTAAATGTTATAGAGGTATATATTCTTATGCCAATACCATGCTGTTTTGATTCTAGTAGCTTCGTAGAAAGTGATGAAATTTTGAAGTTTGAATCTTTATTCTTTGTTTTTATTCTTTAAGATTGTTTTGACTCTTCTGGGTCGCTGCAATTCCTTATGAATTTTAGAGTCAGGGTGTCAATTTCTGCAAAAAAAGGAAACTGAATATTTGATAGGGATTGCATTGAATCTGTGGGTAAGTTTGGAGATCATTGCCATCTTAACACTAATAAGTCTTTTAAACCATGAACATGAGATGTCTTTCCATTTTATTTAAATTGTTCCAACAACGATTTGTAGTTTTTAGTTTTAAGTCTTGGCATATCATGGTTAAATTTATTTCAAAAATATTTTATTTTTAAAAAATGCTTTAGTAGGTGAAATTATTTTCTCGGTTACATTTTAGGATTGAGATATGATTGATTTTTATATTGTTCTTGTACAATTTTGGTGAACTCATTTGTTAGATCTAATAGTGATTTTGTGGATTCTTCAAGGTTTTCTATGTAAAAGATCATGTCCTCTGTGAATATAGGATAAAATTTTCTGTCTGCAAAATATGCTGTTTGGAATTTTGATAGGGGTTGTGTTGCATCTGCAGGCCACTTTGGTTAGTATGTTTTAACAATATAAAGTTTCCATCCTATGAACACAATGTGCTTCTCCATTTATTTGTGTCTTCTTTCATTTCTTTTGGCAATACTTTGTAGTTTTCTGTGTGTAAGTCTTTCACTTACTTGGATATTTCAAAATGAAACAAACATATACTTTACATGCTACTCTCCACTTTGACCCATTTTAACCCATATCTATTTTTCTTTCTCAATAATTGGAAATTGAACTTACATACTTGTCACATGGTGTAAGAAAATGGGAAGTTAAATCTATTTGACCCTCTTCATCATCATCTTCCCTTTTTGCCAAGACTCAACAGGATTGGGAGAGTCAGTTCACAGTTAGTTTTTAACTACACAGTATCACACCTTAATAAAACCAAATGTGCTTTTTTCTTTAGATACTTCCCCAGAAGTATTGATTCTTAGATATAGTGGGCTCATCTAAGACTGGGAGACTTGTGTGGGACAGGTGTATTGACTTAAAATTAAATGCTTGGAAAAAATACATATTTCTTTTCAGGTATACACGGAGATACTAAAATGGTAAACAAGGACTTTGCTACTTTGAACATTAAATTTGTTTGCATATTGTGTGTGTGTGTGTGTGTATGTGTGTGTGTTAGCTATTTATTGACTGCTATTTAAAACAAAGTTCAAAAAGACTGTTTAAACTTGTTTAATTTCAGAAAGGGGTTTGGGAAAGTTCTTATCAGTTACTTTAGAAAAAAATAGCATAGATAATACTACCAACATTTATATAGAAATTTATGGTTTATAAGTTTATACTTATTGGTTTCTCCATAGTTTGTCCCTTAAATTCTCATAAAAATGTATTCACAAAGGAAAAAAGTTTAGAAATGTTGAGAATAACCTAGGGTTCCGAACTTGGACTAACTACAAGTCATATACTTACCCAATCGTATGCACTTAAAAATAATGTGTACAGGCTTGGGTGATAGATGCTTAGTCTGAACCATTTCCCTAACTAAGCACTCCATGGAATGGATTTATTGCAATTCTGAACTTTTACCTTAGTCTATCATCTCAGGGGGCCATCATTAAAATCACTCCTTAATGTAATGGTATAAATGGGTTCTCCAATATTTTAGGGTTTTCTCTGAGGAAGGACTTTCCTGAAGCCTTTGATGTTTTATAATCAGAAGCCTTTTTGATCTTTCTTGGTTGTACCAATTTTGCATAATAATCCCCTGCCAATAATAATTCTATCATATGAAATTGCTCTGCTTTTTGCTTGATGGTCATCAAAGAATATTTGTTTCAGCCAAATTAATTGCCTGTGGTATAAATGCAACCAAGGGATTAATTTTTATAGGAAGTTTAAAAGCTGGTTCACTATTTAAACTTTGTGAATCTATTGGGTTAAACTTGTTTAAGCCTTTATTCCCAACCTTGTGGGAAAATGTGATATCACTATTCTACATTATCATTAATATGTATCAGAGTTTGGAGATAACAAAATAAGTCCAGATGACCAAAGAGAATACAAGTGTGTTTGATTTTAAAGTAAGCTATTGATACTTGAGTTGAAGAAATGAAATACCTCTGTCTATGAACCTAAAGAACATTTACTGAGCAGTCAGTGTTCTGAATCTCTATGAGATCAGTAATTAGAAGCATTGTGCTGTGAAAGAGAGTGGATGGATGGATAGTGGAGAAAAATGGGTTTCATGCCAGACCCTTGTGTCTTTGTTTACTAATCTGTTTTAACTGTTGATAGGATTATTGTGAGTATTTTGGGGGAGTAAGTATGAAAGACGTTTTAAAAACTATAAAGTGAATCATAGACATAAAGTGCTTTCTAAATTTCATGTTCCTTTCATATGCAAATAAAATTTATGCCATCTCAATAACCCTAAAAGTCTTAACTTATTCCAGCATCCTTGAACTCAAGGTATGATTCACCCTGAGGTAAATTCCTCTTCAGCTGTAAATCTGTGAAACCAAACATGCTTACAAATTGTGGTGGGACAGGATACACATTCCCATTCAAAAATGGAAAAATAGGCAAGAAGAGAGGGGTAATGGAATCTAAAACCTAGCAGGACAAACAGTAATAAACCTTAAGGCTCAAGACTTATCCTTTGTTTGATGCTCCCCCTTCCAGTCCCAGTGGGTGGCAATGTCCCCTACCGTGGGTCAGCAGGACAGCCTTCCAGTGGCTCTGTAGTAGCTGCACCCCTTCGGTAGCTCTCTCGCTGGACCCTCTGGGCTCTTCAGGGCTCTCTGCCCTGTACTTATAGCTCTCCTAGTCTGGGATCCCTAGCTTATAGCTCCTATGGGCAGCCACATCTTTTGAAATCTAGGTTGAGGTAGCAATGCCCTCATGGCTTGGCTGAGTACAACCCGTGCTAAGCTCATTGCAGGGTCCAACCCCTGAAGCACAGGGGAGGGCCATTCTGGACTGTCAACTAGAGACTGGCCCCCTCCTTTGAAGCTCCCTTTTCCCCCAGGCACTTGTACAATGGACCTGTGATGGGAGTGGCAGCTCTGATGGTGTCTGATTTGACTTCAGGGTCATTCTTCAATTACATTTGTATTCTTCAGTTGTCTTGAAATAGTTCCTGGCTTCTGTTCAGATGAGTGATTTATACTAACCTCCTTATCAAAGGTTTGCTTAGCCACACCCTTAATGTTCTCATATTTTTTGTAATATGGATAGGCTGAAAATTTTCAAAATCTTTAAGTTCTGCTTATTTTTTAAAAATATTTTTTAAATTCCAGTTAGTTAACATACAGTGTAATATTAGTTTCCGTGTACAATATAGTGATTCAACAGTTCCATACAATACCTGGTGCTCCTCATAACAAGTACACTCTTTAATCCTCATCATCTATTTAATCCATCCCCCCACCCACCTTCCCTCTGGTAGCCATCAGTTTGTTTTCTATAGATAAGAGTCTTTTTCTCGTTTTGCCCCCATCCTTTTCCCTTTGCTCATTTGTTTTGGGTCTTAAATTCTACATATGAGTGAAATCATATGGTACTTGTCTTTCTCTGACTTATTTCCCTTAGCTTAATAGTTCCTAGCTCCATTGATATTGTTGCAAAAGATTTCATTCTTTTCTATGGCTGAGTAGTATGTCAGTGGTGTGTGTGTGTGTGTGTGTGTGTGTGTGTGTATGCACACACACTTCTTTATCCATTCATCAGTTGATGGACATTTGGGCTGTTTCCATAATTTGGTTATTGTAGATAATGACATTATAAACAAAGCATGTATGACTTTGAATTAGTATTTTATATTTTTTTGGGTAAATACCTAGTAGTGCAAATTCTGGATTATAAGGTGCTTCTATTTTTAACTTTCTGAGGAATCTCCATACTGTTTTCCAGAATGCCTGTACTAATATGCATTCCCTCCAGCAGTTCAAGAGAATTCCCCTTTTTCCACATCTTTGCCAGAACCTATTGTTTCTTATTTTGTTGATTTTAGCCATTCTGACAGGTGTGAGGTGATATCTCATTGTAATTTTGATTTGTATTTACCTGATAATCAGTTGAATATCTTTTCATATGTCTGTTAGCTATCTATAAGTTTTATTTTCTTTTTTAAAAAATTGTTGATGTTTGTTTATTTTTGAGAGGGAGAGAGACAGAGTGCAAATGGGGGAGGGGTAAAGAGAGAGGGAGACACAGAATCTGAAGCAGACTTGAGGCTCTGAGCTGTCAGCGCAGAGCCCGATGTGGGGCTCGAACTTACGAACTGTGAGATCCTGGCCTGAGCTGAAGTTGGATGTTTAACTCTCTGAGCCAACCAGGCACCCTGCTATCTGTAGGTTTTCTTTGGGAAAATGTCTTCATTTCTTCTGCTCATTTTTAAATTGGATGAGTGCTCAGCTTGGTAAGCTTTATATTTTGATGAAGTCCCAATAGTTTATTTTTGCTTTTGTTTCCCTTGTCTCAGGAGACCTATCTAGAAAGAAGTTGCTACAGATGATGTCAAACAGTTACTGCCTGTGTTCTCCTGTAGAATTTTTATATTTTCCTATCTCACATTTAGGGTTTTAATTTTGAATTTATTTTTGTGTTTGATGTAAGAAAGTGGTCCAATTTCATTCTTTTGCGTGTTTCTGTCCAGTTTCCTCAATATCATTTGTTGAAGATTTTCTGTTTCCCATTTTCTGTTTTTTGCTTTTTTGAAGATTAATTGGCCATGTAGTTGTGAGTTCATTTCTGGGTTTTGTATTCTGTTCTATTCATTTATGTGTCAATTTTTGTGCCAGTACCATACTGTTTTGATTACTACAGCTTTGTAATATAGCTTGAAGTCTGGAATTTTGATGCCTCCAGCTTTGCTTTTCTTTTTCTAGCTTGCTTTGGAAATTTGGGATCTTTTATGGTTCCATGCAAATTTTAGGATTCTTTGTTCTAGCTCTGTGAAAATTGCTATTGATATTTTAAAAATATTTATTTGAATTCTAGTTAGTTAACATACAGTGTGATAATTGGTTTCAGGAGTAGAATTCAGTGATTCATCACTTACATACATACAACACTCAGTACTCATCATAACAAGTGCCCTCCTTAATACCTATCATGCGTCTCGCTCATCTCCCAGCCACTCCCTCTATCAATCCTCAGTTTGGTCTCTGTCATTAAGAGTCTCTTATGGTTTCTCTCTCGCTCTCTCTCGCTCTCTCTCTCTCCCTCTCCCTCATCCCCCTCCCCCTCCCCTTCCCATATGTTCATCTGTTTTGTTTGTTAAATTCCACATATGAGAGAAATCATATAGTATTTGTCTTTCTCTGACTCACTTATTTTGCTTAGCATAATACGCTCTAGCCCCATTCACGCCATTGCAAATGGCAAGATTTCATTCTTTTTGATGGCTGAGTAATATTCCATTATATATATATGTATATATATATGTATATATATATATACGTATATATATAATTTCTGGTGGTATTTTGATAGGGATTGTATTAAATGTGTAGATTTCTTTGGGTAGTATAGACATTTTAAAAATATTTGTTTTTCCAATCCCTGAGCATGGAATGGTTTTCCATTTCTCTGTGTCATCTTCAGTTTCTTTCATCAGTATTTTATAGTTTCCTGAGCACAGGTCCTTCACCTTTATCATTAAGTTTATTCCTAGGTATATTATTGTTTTTGGTGTAATTGTAAATAGCACTGCTTTCTTAATTTCTCCTTCTGCTGCTTCATTGTTGGTGTATAGAAAAGCAATAGATTTCTTTACATTGTTTTTATCATGTGACTTCACTCAATTCATTTATCAGTTCTAGTAGTTTTTCTCAAGTGCATATGGAAAATTTTCCATAATAGATCACATGTTATGTCACAAAACAGGCCTCAATGAATACAGAAAGATTGAAATCATAAAAATGCTTATTTGTGCATACACAAGTAGTCATAGATAAAGAAAATGCAGAGGGATGATGAATACCAGATTCAAGACAATGTTACCTCTGAGGAAAAAGAATGGAAAGGGATAGGGGAGAAGTCTATACAGGCTTAAATTGCTTGAAGATTTTATTTCTTAATATGAGAAACTGTTACATGGATGTTCATTATAAAATTTCAATGATTTTGTACACCTGAAATATTTCACAGTGATCTTCCTCCTGCCTCCTTCCCTCCCTCCATCACTCCCTCCCTCCATCTTCCTCCTTTCTTCCTTCCTTCCTTCTGTCCTTCCTTCCTTCCGTCCTTCCATTTTTTTATGTATGTGTATGTATGTATGGTCTGTCACCTATCTGCCTACCTATCCTCATCTGTCTGCTGTCTGCCTATGTTAAACATGCAGTACAGAATGGATAATATATCTATAAGTATTAGGTTATTCTCTTTGTTGAATATTTTAAACATAAAATTTTCTAAAAGATTATCCTTGCTACTGTGTGGATAATGGATCAGAGGAGTTAAGAAGGGATGTAAATTACCATTGAGTCTTGATGCAGTAGTAGCTGGGAGAAAACAGTGAATCGTAAAGTTGTTTAGGAAGTGGAATGGATGTCTGTGAAGACAACTTGAAAGTGTACATGTAGGAAAAGGCTGGTAGGAGGCTGACCCTCCTCTTTCTGTCATAAGCCTCCTAGGGGACAAGACAATGACTTCTATTGCTAGAAAATAGATGTGGAAAGGATACTTTTGATGGTTGATACAAGGTGAACTCCTACTGATTGAATTTTAATATCCATAGTTTATATTTCTTGCAATACTCTGTGATCTTTCGTATATACTAATATGTACATCCCAAAGCCTTTGCTACAGAGTCCAACAGAAGGCATTTTCTGATGGGGCTTGCTTCCTTCTGAAAAGTCTAGTTAAAATTTTCTGTTTAAAGAAATAAATTCATTCAAATAGCGTGTTCATGGTTTATACTGAACTAGCTGGTATGAGGTGTTGTAGGAGAGAACCACTACTTGGTCCTGCTTGTGGACAGTATCGGCTTTGGACTGTGGAAAGGCTGACAGGATTGAATCAGTGCTTGCAGCCGAGAATCACCTGTTGGGAAAGGGCTGTTGCATTAAGATGCTGGCTTGAGGTTACAGAATGTGCTGACCTGTGTACCGGAGAGGGCCCTAAAGAGGGCAGTGTGTAAGGCTTTCACTGTTGTTAGAATTCAGGCGAAAAATGTGTGTTACGAGCACTTTTTTCCCCAGCATGACTTCTGTGGATGCTGCCAATTGATCAGAATTTGCTGCATGTTGCTTTGTGGGCATATTATTTCTGTGCTAGGTCTGGATGTAGAATTAAAAAAAGTTATTTTATTTATTCAGCCATTAGTAGATGGTACATCTAGTTCTTTCTCATATTCATAACCCGAAGTTATTTAAAATTTGCATAGCACTCTCTGTTTCTCATCAAATTTTTGGCAAATAGCAGAAGCTGAACTTACACTGCTTGTGCCCCTTCTATAACAGGGTAGGGGAAGGAAAAAAAAATTAAAAGGCACTTAGGTTAGTGATTCCAGCAATGTGTTCTGTTTCTTGTTGAATTCAGTTCACATTCGCCAAGTTCAGGATTATTTGTGCGCTGGCCGTGCTGTCTTGGTTGAATGCCTCACCAGAGCTTTTATGATACAGGCTCAAAACGCCAACTTTTCGGTGAGCTCTTTCAAACTATTGTGTTGTCTATTCCCCAAGGTTTAAATAGCCAATTTGTTTCATGATTTGAAACTCTGTAACTCATCATTTCCTAAATAAAAGCTACTGGGGACTCCTATGTATTATATTAATAAATTGAGCAAATGAGGCCTTTTAAAAAGAAAGACTCAGGTTATGATACATCCTAGCTTCAGCTGTGTATTCGTCTTATTGATAGGTCTTGCCACTTTCCAGTGTTTATTTTTTTAAAAAAGATTTTAATGTTTATATTTGAGAGAGGGAGAGAGAGAGAAAGAGAGAGAGAGAGAGAGAGAGAATTAGTTAGTAGGGGAGGGGCAGAGAGACAGAGACAGAATCTCAAGCAAACTCCAGGTTCTGAGCTGTGAGCTGTCAGCACAGAGCCCAGTGCAGAGTTCAAACCCATGAGCAGTGAGATCATGACCTGAGCTGAAGTTGGACGTTCAACTGACTGAGCCACCCAGGCACCCCTCCAGTGTTGATTTTTTATGACTACATCCCTTATTCTGAATCAGAAAAAGGTGAGCATATGTTTAAAACTGAAGTAAATATAATACTATTTTGAGCAGTTTAGTAACATACACGGAGGAAATAACATAATTCTGGTAACGTGAGAGTTCATTTCAGTTAAGAATAAAAATTTTATTAATGTGTTTTATTCACTGAGACAAAACACAGGTAATATTTTTTTTTAGTTAGGCTCCAAGAATTCATCAGTGGGAAGCTAGAGAAAAAACAAAACAAAACATGAGTCTTGATAGTAGAAGATACAAAGCCTGTATATCCATTCCTTGTAAGAGAGTATACCTTCCATAAACTTCATATGAATAAAGTTTGCAAAATTATAATCAGACTTTGAGAGGCAAGGTGGTGTTTCTGACTTGCCTTCTCAGCAATCATGACCAGTGTATATTTTGTTAAGGGGGGAACTTCAAGAAGAGTTTATATTAATATTTCAGGCCTTTGATCCTAAGTTATCAAGACTGTGAGGGAGCTTTATAGATCCTTTGCTTCTATTCTGTTTATTATTGAATAGACTCCAGTCTTTATCTTCTACTGATTTTACATATTCTCAGGTACATTCAGCTACTCTTAATATTGCTTGTACTTCTGGGAAAAGGACAACTTAACAAAAACAACCTCTCTCTAAACAACCTCTCAACCTCTCTTCTAAAATCACAGTCTCACACCTGCCAGGCCTTTCTTCTTGAGAAAAACAGTTGGTTCTTCTAGAGTAGAGTTTTTCAACCTTGGCACTGTTGATTTGGAGCTGGAGAACTCTTTGTCGTTGAGGGTTGTCCTGTGCATTGTAGGATGTGGGGCAGTATCCCTCGTCTCAATCTGTGCCATTGAGACAACGTTAAGTATCTCTGCATCTTACCAAATGTTTCCTGAGGGCAAAATTTTTCCTAGTTAAAAACAACTTTTCTAGACAGGTTGGTATGGGTCCCCCAAGGGGAAACAATGGTGAAAGACTAGATTTTGTAACTTCACTTATATTTGGATTAGGTTTTCATGCAGATAGACATATTTGGGAGTTATCCTAAAAAATTCATGAGAGGGAACGTCTTTTTACAAAAGCATCATGCTGTCTCAGGACTTACCTTGTGTGTTCAGACTTTGCTATGTTCAGCAGTATCAATTCATGGATTGGTTTTCTATATTAGGTGCCTAAACCAATAGTGTGAGGGTGAAAACTGATTTCTACTCTAAAGGAGTAGGCACTCCAGGGACTGTTGGTGAATCCTTGACCAAAATGAAACTTAACATAAATCAGCATTAACTGTAGACCCTACATTTGTGATGAACACTGCTATTGGCTTTCATTAATGAAAGACACCACACTATATATATTCATTTTTATACACAAGAATCTGCCTTATTTAACTATTCTTATATCATTATTAAAGGATGAATAATACCCAGAGAGGTAGTTAAAGCCTTAATTGGCATATGAATAAATGAATTGTTCAATTAAGGGGGCCAAATGCCAGAAATTTGAATTAGCTTAATGCTTTTCTGTGACTTGACATGATACATTAATGGTGACTAACATTTACAAAATGCTCTCCTTTCTCAGCCACAGGGTTAATTGTTAAGCTTTGGCTTAAACCACTTAATTCTTTTGTGACTTTATATTTTCTTGTGTTGTTCATTGCTTAAACTCATACAGAATCGTCCTTATTTTAGTGAACATATTTCCATTTTAAGATCATCTGAGGCTTTATTATTCACTGATGCTTTTGTTAGATGCCATATATTATGCAGCTACTAGATCGAGATGATTTCTTAATTGGCATCTTTCAGCTTTCCAGTGGCTTGCACACATTAAGAAGATTCTATTCTGCTTGTCAGGAGTGAGCTGATAGCTTGTGACATCTGTGCAGATCCTAAAAAGGATCAGTAATAAAATCATTTATTGTCTAATCGAGGATATTGGACAGCTTCTGTCACTGCCTGGATTTTCAGAACTTTGTGAAATAATAATAAGGAATACTAATAAAAATCAGGTGTACTAATGCATGATATGAATTCTCTTTGCTCTATTTGTTCTGCTGGTCACTCCTTCCACTGTGTATTTTAAAAAGGGTTATCTAAAATAGAAACTTAGTGCTCTGAATGTTGTGGAAAACACTGCTTTAGAAGAGAAAAGTCTGCTTTCTTTATTTTGTTGCATATGTATTTATAATTGTTTAAATACTTGAATAGAAGAATATAGATGAAATTATATTATTTAGAACAGTGACTTTATGGTTCATTTAACAAATTCAGATAGGTTAAATTATTGACTTGCTCAAGGTCTCTCAGCTAGGAAGAGGCAAAGCAAGTATAATAATACAGATAATAATATAGAATTATTAATTCCAGGTCTAGCGGCATTGATTTTCTAGCATATGCTCTTACTATCTGAACTTCAGAATTATTTTTTTTCTCATCATATGATTATATGATTTAGAAGTTGAGGATAAAGAAGGCTAGGATATTATCCACAACCCCAAATTTTATTTACGTTTCAAGGTTGTTTTAATGATCCCCTAATATTTAGAGACCTACTATAAACATTACAAGTACAAATGAACATATGTGAGTTGTATGATCTAATTGTTCTACTTGAATCAGATTTCTTTCTGTTTCTATAGGTGAACCTTTTCAAATTTATATAAAAAAGATACCTTTAGCATTGTTCATTTATATAATGAATGTTAAAAAGTAAAATGACATGTTTTTATGTGTTGGGTTTTTTTTATAGGAAGGAACACATATGTTCTTGCTATAATCAAGCAAATGTTGGAGAATTTATTGCTTTCTTTTTTTCTCTTTAAGTTTATTTATTTATTTTGAGAGGGAGAGAGAGAATCCAAAGCGCCACATTGTGGAGCCTGATGCAGGGCTTGAACCCATGAACCATGTGCTTATGATCTGAGCCAAAATCAAGATTTGTAGGTTTAACTGATGGAGCCACTCAGGTGCCTAGAGTATTGTTTTCTTAGGATAGTTGTTCAGTATAGTTTCAAGGAATAATACAATCTTGCTATAGTGAGCATTTCTACAGAAAAGAATTCTGTTATAATTTAGTAATATTAGTGACAATGCAGAGATTATATATATTGTAGGTATCTCGTATCTCATCATAGTATCTCATTATAGTTATTATTTGTATTTCTGTAATGACTAATAATATTGAACATTTTTTCAGGTGCTTTTGGTAATTTGTATATCTTCTATTCAGATCCTTTGCCTATTTTTATAATAGGCTATTTCACTCCTGGGTATATACCCAAGAGAAATGAAAACATACATACACACAAAATTTTGTATTTGAATATTCATATCAATATTATTCATAATAGTGAGAAATGGAAACAGTCCAAATATCCAGCAACTAAGGACTAAACAAAACGTGGTATATCGATGCAATAAAAAATGATTTGACAATAAGAATGAATAAAACATTGATTTATGCTATAACATGGATGAACCTGGAACATATACTAGATGAAAGAAGCCAATAACAAAGACTATGTGCTATTTAATTTCATAATAGGAAATGGCTAGAATAGGCAAATTTAGTAGAGACAGAAGGTAAGTTAGTGGTTGCCTTAGGCTAGGGAAGATAAGAGTGGAAAGTGAGTGCTAATGGGTCTGTGGTTTCTTTCAGGGCTGATGGCAAGGTTCTAAAATTAGACAGCAGCTATGGTTGCTCAGCTCTGTAAATATACTAAAAATCATTGAATTGTAAACTTGAGTAGTAGGGTAATGTTATGGTATGTGAATTATATTTTAATAAAGATATTTAAAAAAGAAAAACACACATAAAATACAGTTTTACTCTCTAGCAATTTCTTAAATAATAGACATGAGAGTTTCAAAATAGGGCTCTTACCATGAGAATAATTTGATTACCAGCTGCTCAGTAAAATAACCATTTGTACTTAAATGGTTAATTAAAATCTATAGATTACAAACAAGTGTTTTCACTTCCTTTCTCAGTAAATAGTACCATCATCTACCTAATTGCCCAAACCTGATACTTGAAAGTTATTTTCCATTTTCTTCTTGTCTCACCTGTAGTGAAGTAAGAGGTTCTGTTGATCACCTCCTGGGTATCCTATGACATTCTCCTTTCTAGGCATGCTGCCCTAGTCTTAGTTCAGAATATTTGGCCTTCCATATTTTGATAGCCTTTGGTTGGTCTTGTCTTCTCATAGAGTCTGTTCTGAAATGCATATCTCAGTGATATTAATGGTACAGTTTTACTTAAAAAATAAAGACTAAACTTAGTATAATCTGGAAGACCTTAAGAACCCTGTCCATTTTCAGGTTATACTTTTTATCTCTCTCACACGGCAAGTTACAGTGCATGTGTCATGCCATTGTTTTTTCTCTTGAAATTTCTACTTTGATTACTTAGAAGTGTGTTTAGTTTGTTTTTTAGTTTGGTTATTTAGATGTGTGTTGTTTAGCTTCCAAATATTTGGCGATTTCCAGCCACCTTTTTATATTGATTTATAGTTTAATTCCACTGAGGTCTGAAAACATATTTTGTGTGGTTTCAATTCTTTAAAATTTGCTAAGGTGTCTTCTGTGGCCCAGAATATGGTCTATCTTGGTGAGCATTCCATGTGAGCTTAAAAACAATGTATATTCTGTTGATGGATGGAGTATTCTATAGATGTCAACTAGATCAAGTTGGTTGGTAATAGTATTCAGGTCATGTATATTTTTACTGATTTTCTGCCTACTTCATCTATCAGTTACAGACAAATATGTTAGAGCCTCCAAGTATAAAAGTAGATTTATCCATGTATCCTCGCAGTTTTACCATTTTTTGCTTCATGTATTTTGACCCTCTTTTGTAAGGTGCATACATGTTTAGGACTTGTAAGTCTTTTTTTTTTTTTAATTCTTGAATGTTTGTTTATTTTTGGTAGACAGAACTTGAGCAGGTGAAGGGCAGAGAGAGAGGGGGACACAGAATCCAAAGCAGGCTCCAGGCTCTAAACTGTCAGCACAGGGCCTGACACAGGGCTTGAACCCACAGATCACAGGATTCTGACCTGAGTCGAAGTTGGAGGCTCAACTAACCCAGCCACCCAGGCACCTTGGTTGCTTCCAGGTTTTTGACAGTTATGAATAAAGCAGCTATAAACATCCATCTACTGTTTTTCTTTATAGAAATAAGTCTTTGACTCCTTTAGGTAAGTGTCAAGGAGTGTGATTACTGAATCATATGGCAAGAACATGTTTAGTTTTAGAAGAAGTTACCAAACTGTCTTATGAAGTGGTTGTACCATTTGGCATTTCCGCCAGCCACGAGAGTTCCTGTAGCTCTACATCCTGGCTGGCATTTGGGGTTGTCAGTGGTGTGGATTTGAGCCAATGTAATAATTGGTATGTTGTGCTGTATCAATGTATTAGTTTTCAGTTCTCTAATGACATGATCATGAGCATCTTTTCATATGCTTATTTGCTATCTCTACATCTTTTTTGGTGAGGTGTCCATTCAGATCTTTTGCCCCCCCCCCTTTTTAAAGTTTGTTTGTTTGTTTATTTGTTTATTTAGAGAGCAGGGGAGGGGCAGAGAGGATCCCAAGCAGGCTATGCACTGCTAGCACAGAGTCTGACACAGAGCTCGAGCTCAATGATCTGAGCCAAAAACCAAGAGTTGCATTCTTAACTGACTGAGCCACCCAGGTGTCCCTTTTGCCCACTTTTTAATTCAATTGTTTGTTTTCTTACTGTTATATTTTAAGAAGTCTTTGAATATTTTGGATACAAGCAAGTCTTTTACCAGATATATTTTGCAGGTAAGACTTGTCTTTTCATTCTCTTAACAGTTGTCCTTTGCAAAAGAGAGCTTTTTAATTGTAATGAAGTCCAGTTTATCATTTTGTTCCCCCATGGATCATGCCTTTGGTATCATATCTAAAAATTAACTGTTAAAACAAAGCTCACTTAGATTTTCTCCCATGTTATTTTCTAGAAGGTTTATTTTATATGTTACATTTAAGTCTGTGATATATTTTTGAGTTAATTTTTGTGAGGAATTTAAGGTAAATGTCTTGATGATTCTTCCTTTTGTATGTGGATATCTAATTGAGCACCATTTCTTAAAAAGACTATCCTTTCTCCTTTAAATAGCCTGTGCTTCTTTGTCAAAGATCTGTGACCCATATTTATGTGGGTTGGTTATGGCCTTTCTGTTCTGTTTCATTGCTTTATTGAATGTTTTTTGTCACTACCACATAGTCTTGATTATTTTAAGTTTATAGTTAATATTGAAGTCAGATGGTGTCAGTCTTCTGACTTTATTTTTCTTCAATATTGTTGGTTATTCTGGGTCTTTTGCCTTTTCGTATAAACTTTAGAATTAGGTTGTCAGTATCTACAAAGGCATTTGCTAACATTTTGATTCAGATTTTATTGAAATATTTATAGATTAAGGTGGGGAGAAATGACATTTAACAATATTGAGTCTTTTCATGAACATATAATATCTGTCCATTATGTAGGTCTTCTTTGATTTCTGTCACTAAGAGTTTGGTGTTTATTTTTCTGTATGTCATACACATATTTTGTTAGTTTTATACCTAAGTATTCAAAACTTTTTTTTGGTTCTAATATAAATGATACTTCTTAATGTCTGATTTTAATTATTCAGCTAGGATGTGGGGACACAATTGACTTTTATATGTTAACCTTGTACTCTGTGACCCTGCTATACTTGCTTATTAGTTCTAGGAATTTTTGTTATTGATTCTTTGGGATTTTCTACATAGACATGTCATCTGTGAAAAGGTAATTTTATTTCTTCCTTCCAGACATACATATTTCCTTTCTTTTAAAAAATTTTTTTGTTTTGTTTTCCTTTTTGCATTGGTTAGGACTTCTAGTATAATGGGAAGAATAAGTGTGGTGAGGAGGTACACTCCTACCTTACTCCCAGTCTTAGGGGGACAGCATCTGGTTTTTTACCACTAAGTGTGATGGAAGATGTATGGTGGTTGTTTTTGTTTTTGTCATGTAGCAGATTACTTTTATTATCAAGTTGAGAAAGTTTTCCTTTATTCCTAGTTTGCTTTAGAGTTTTTATCATGAATGGATGTTAGATTTTTCAAATGCATTTTTCTGAATCTGCTGATAAATTATTGTTTCTTTTTTAGCCCATTCATGTGATAGACTACATTGATTTTCAAATGTCAAACCAGTTTTGCATACCTGGAATAAATCTCATATGATTGTGGTGTATAATTATCTTTTATACATTGTTCAATTTGATTTGCTAGTGTTTTGTTGAGAAATACGTTCATGGCACTTCTTTTTAAAAATAGTTTGTGGCTTCACTTATAATTTTAAATATAACCTAAGTCTGTTTTCAAATAACTCTGTACTGGGACACTTGGGGGGCACCTGGGTGGCCACTAACTCTTGATTTCAGCTCAGGTCATGACCTCAAGTTCATGAGTTCGAGCCCCCTGTGTTGGGCTTTGCTGCAGATACCACACAGAGACGCAGAATTCTCTCTCCTATCTCTTTGCCTCTTTCCCTTCTTGCACTTTTGTGCTGTCTTTCTCTCTTTCAAAATAAATAAATAAACTTAAAAAATTTAAAACAAAAAAGGTTAAATAACACTGAACCAGTTTGCATGCAGTGTAGGAACTTTATTAGAGAGTATTTCCAGTTCCTCTTTTCTGTTCCTGTGACCTTGCTATAATTCATTTCCTATATCCATATGCCTTCATTACCAAAACATTAGTACTATTAGTGCTTTGTACAAACAATTATGCTTTAAGTCAATTACAAGTAACAAAAACATAAAGTCTTATTTTACCTCTTATTTCATTATGAAGGTCCAGCTTTCTGATATATGTTAATTTTCTTCTGTTTGAGGAAGTTCTTTTAACATTTCTTGCAGTGCAAGACTGCTATTAATAAATTCCTTCAGTTTGTGTTTGAGAAAGTCTTGATGTCTTCATTTTTGAAGGACAGTCTTACTGGGTATATAATTCTGGGTTGGTAGGATTTTTTTCTTTTTTTTCCTTTCAACAGTCTCTTGCTTGTATAGTTGCTGATGATACACTCACTGTCAGTTACCCTGTTCCTTTATATATAAAAGTTTCTTCCCCTGCATCTTTTATGATTTTTTATTTTCTGTTTTTTTTCCTGTAATTTGAATATGATATGCCCAAGTGACTTTTTATTTTAATCCTACTTTGTATTCTTTGAGCTTCTTGATCTTTGGCTTGGTGTTTGTTTTTAATTTTGGAAAATTCTGGATTAGTATTATGTTAAATATTTTTTCTGCTAAATTCTCTCTTTATTCTCCTTTTGGTGTTTCATTTATGTATATGTTAGGACTTTGATAGTAGCTCAGAGTTCTTGAGTACTTTGTTCTCTGTGTGTGTGTGTGTGTGTGTGTGTGTGTGTGTGTTTTGTCTATTTTATTTTGCAAAGTTTCTATTGACTTAATTTTAAGATAACTGCTTCTTTGTTCCTGTCCAGTATAGTGATGAGCCCATCAAAAGCACTTTTTCTATTTGTTATGGTGTTTTTATTTTTAGCATTTCCTTTTGATTTTTAGAGTTTCCATCTCTTTGCTTACCTTACCCATCTTGTTCTTGGGTTTTGTCCACTTTTCCTATTTGATCCCTTAATATACTTATTTTAAAAATTTTCTCTGATAATCTCAACATTGAAGTCACTTCTGATTCTAGTTCTGGAGATTGTTTAGTTTATTTAGACTCGTGTGTGTGTGTGTGTGCGTGCCTTTTGGCATGCCTTGTAATTTTTTTGTTAGAACTGAAACATGTTGTATCAGATAATGGTAGCTAAGTAAATGGCCTTTAGTGTGAGGATTTATGTTGATCTAGGAGTTGGGCTGTATTGAATGTTGTTGCTGTAGGTGCTAGAGGCTTTGACTTCTCTTATGGCCTTGTTTCTATATCCTCTTGACTTTGGTTTTTCCTAAGTATTCCTCCTCAGAGAGATTCTGTTCTTTTCTGTTCTTTCATCTGTAATCCACTTTTGTCATACTAGATCTCTGTTGCTGTAGGGATAGGGTGTTGGTCTGGGAAATGTTCTGCAATCTTCTCATTATATCTCGGGGATTGAGTGGGCCCATGAGGCTGTGGCCTCCACAAATGTTTCTGAAGGTGAATAGCTCCCTCGTACCCCTCACTCTTGCTCCTTTCCATGGCAGCAACATTCTATTGGCTTATAAACCATTCTGTTTCCTTGAAGCTCTGACCTCAGTTGACCATTTTTTTTTCCCTTTAGCTGACACAGAGGCAAGAGGGGGCTGAATTGGGAGGAATTCCTTCTTTGCAGCTGAAATAAAGATCTTGTCAAATCTTTTCATTCGGAGAGTAGGGCTTTGCTATAAAGTTCTGGGCTTATGTTATAAGTGCTCTCTTTTCCTCCCTCCTGCCAGAGCCACAAGGGAGTCTTTCTTGCATTTTCACTCTGAGAACCTAGTAAGATTCCTGGAGGTAAAGTACACAGAAGTGTGAGGCCCTCCTAAGATTGCAACACCAAAATTGTCACGCCAGAGCTAATTTATACTCGCTTCCAACGGTTCATCAAAATCACTATTTAAGTGTTCCTACCAAATTCTAGTTCCAGTGCCTTTTTCTCAGAGAAGTACATCTCAGCTCTGACTCTGGGTGTTCCTCTCTCTCTGGATTGGGGGTGGCAGTTTGCCTTGTGACCTCAGATCTCTGGTGGGTGCAAGAAAAGTCACCAATTTTCAGTTCTATACACTTTTTTGTTGTAAGGTCAGGAGTTAGGACTTCTAGGCTTTTTACAATTAGAAATGAAACTTGATGTCCCGTCATGCCATTTCTACTCGGTGTCTTTAGATATACTTTTCAACATATCCTCGAATGCAGTTTCTAAATTACACTGTAGAACCCACCTGAAATATTACCACCTCAGTGAAACCTCCATCATGTTCCTGTCTCCCCTTCACCCCAAAAGGGTTAATTGTACTTTCCTGTGGCTCTCAAAATATCTCAAATATTAGAATATATTTACAATGGTGTTTATTTTTACTAAGGCATACGTTTGTACCTTTCATTGTTTCCTGTGTATTTTAATTCATCTCTGTATCTCAAGTGTTAGGACACACGCCAGCACATAGTTTACCTTCAGTCAATCTTTAATAGATAAATTCATCATTATGAAATTATATGTCTTAATTTTGTATGTCCCTCAGTGGTTGCCGGCCTTTCCATGATTTTTGATCTTATTAACCATAACCAAGTATGGCATGAGGAAGTTTCATTCATCTGGGTATGTGTATTCCTTTCAGCTAAAACTGTATACCTATGTAGATAGTTGATTTAAGCTGTGACAAATATTTGACATGAGGACAGCTGAGCTTTTCTTCCTATTCTTTGTTCTACCTTAAGTGATAGTCAAAAATGAGTGAAAAAATTAAATGTAAGGTTTTATTACAACATGAGTAGTTTAGGGAAAGATAGGGTGAATTTTTTAAACTATTGTATTTATTTGTAATATAATTTATAATGCAAACTGTTACAGATCATGTGATTTTATGCAGAACTCTTTTTTTTTATTTGCATATGTCTTTCCCTACATAAAATGGGGCTTCTTTGTGGTAAGGACTGTGTTTTACCTTACCTTTTTCTTGTAAAGCACCAAATATAGTGATAAGGGGATATTAGGCACTAAATGGGTCACTTTGATAAGTGGCTAATTGATTAAAATTAGCCTAATGTTCAAAATAAACTGCTTTCTTTTTTTGAACTGTATCATAAAATTATTACTGTAAATACCATTTAACATTTGAAACTCTGTTAAATGACTTTATGCTAAGTAAGACATCCCCTCTGACCTGATAATAACTAGCTTAAATTAGAATGTCAGTTTCTGAGTCTGTACTTCAGGAACATCATTTTGGAACATGGGAGCATTACAGGCTATATTGTAAAACACGGTGGGTGTATTCTCCATATACATATGTTTTCCTATATTAAAGTTCTCAATTGTTTCACAAATAAAAACAGTGCTTTCAGAGGATCTGCCAAAAGATGACAATTTGAATTATTTATGGATGATTTAGATTCTGGGGTAATTTCCTGCTTGAATATTTCATGCAATTGACTATAAATTATAAAAGTAGAGAGAGAATTGTTGGGCTGACTTTTTTTTCTCATTTAAAAAAGAATCTGTGATTACAGATTATATAACTTCACTTAGGAATATCATGGAAATGAAGGGGTTGGATTGCTAAATACAGTGACTAGAAGCTGCAATTGGATAATGTTTTAAATTTTTATTATATTTTTATATTTTAATATCTGCTTCCATTTATTTCAGTTCTAGTCTTCATCATTCAGAACTCTCTCTCATTCATCTGTTTCCAGTTAGCAAGACTGTAGGAAAGATTCATCAGTAGTAGAGAGAACCTCATTTCAGCAACATTTGTGTTTGATATTTCAGAAACAAGATGACCTCAATATATGTCATAGTGTAATAAAATTTCTAGCAATGAAAGATAAATATAATATAAAGATAAAATCAAAATACCCTGAAGGAGGATAAAAGCTTGTTTGAAGATAGAAAACCAAAAGATTAATTTAGAAGCCTTGAAATCTGGATTCATCTGAGTTATTAGGCAATAACTCTTATAATAGTAGCATTCATTTCAACTGAATTCAGGTGTATTTCCAGTTGTAGTTCTGGTTGTTTCTTAGTCCTGGCTCAGTCTAAGCCTGCATCCTCTCAATTTTTGGTGCCTGACCAGATGTCTGGCTTGCAGCTTCCTTCTTCCCTCCCTTGCTTCCTTCCCTCTCTCGCCTTTCTTTTTTGAATTGATTGAAATATTATTTAGTAAAATACTTTGAAAACTATAGTTTATTGATAGGAAAAATATAAAGAATGCATGTTTAAAGACCATTTTGTACGGACATTATAAATAGATTTATCCAAATCAACAGTTTTACAGTGTTACTAATGGAACGCATTTTGCAGAAATGTGATTTTTACTTTCCAACTTGAGTATATTACCCCAACATCAAAAAAGAAAAAAGAATAACAACACAATTTTGGTTACCTTAAATTTTAGTAGAAGGCATCTGCTTTACTGAAGAGTAAATTCTTTCATTTACATCTTCAGGGAATTATTTGAGCAGAGTAGGAAAATAAATCAGTGTGTGTGTGTACGCACGCGCATGTGTGTGTGTATGTGTGGGTGTATGTATACATGTGTATATATATACACATACACTTATACACACCTACATACATAACCATGTTTTCAACCTGGGTTTCAGAGACCTTCAAGGGCCCCATAAAAGTTCAGTATTTTAATATAATTGATTTACTTTTTTAAAGTTTATTTATTTTGAGAGAGATAGAGAGAGAGAGAGAGAGTGACAGAGACTGCATGAGCAGGGGAGAGGCAGAGAGAGAGGGAATCCCAGGCAGCTCCATGTTGTCACTCCAGAGCCTTATATGGGGCACAACCTCACAGATTAAACCATGAGATCATGACCTGAGCAGAAATCAAGAGTTGGATGCTTCACCAACTGAGCTACCCAGGCACCCCTAATTGGCTTATTTTTTCAATCCCATTTTTGGTTTTATATGTTTTAAAAACAGTATCCTGAGGGGTGCCTGAGTGGCTCAGTTGGTTAAGCATCCGGCTTCAGCTCAGGTCAGATCTCACAGTTCGTGGGCTCAAGCCCCACATTGGGCTCTGTGCTGACAGCTAGCTCAGAGCCTGGAGCCTGCTTCAGATTCTGTGTCTCCCTCTCTCTCTGACCTTCCCCTGCTCACACTGTCTCTCTCTGTCTCTCAAAAATAAATAAAAGACATAAAAAAAATAAAAAATAAAAATAAATAAAACAGTATCCTGAGATGGAGGCTCTAGACTTTTCTAGGCTGCAAAAGAGGTTCTTCCACCAAAAATAGGTTGTTAGCATCTATATACTGGTAGCAAAATTAGAAATCCTTTTTTTTAGCTGTCATGGAAGCAAATAATACACTATCTTATTTTCTACATAGAATTGACTAAGCAGTTGTCTGATTTTATTCTGTAGATACAGTATTATTTAGTACTGCTTAGCAGAATATTCAGAAAACTCCATCAATAACAAGTCATCAGCTTTCAGTCAAAAGATCATTAATGGAGTCTCTTCTGGCATCGTCAATTCTTTCTTAAGTGATTTCTGGTCAGCCCTTTCCAAGACTAGACACCATACAAATTATTTGTTTCCCTTAACTTATTAGTGGACTGTTCACAGACATGTTTGTATCTCTTAATGCCTTGTTTAGAATCATGAACAGATATTGGAGACATAGTTGTTGATAGAGGAACTTATCAGATTTAGGAATGGTAGACATTTATGTGGATTTAAGGAATAGAAGTGAATTTGTTTCAGTGCAATATCTCTCTTACATTTAGTTTAAGTCATTTTAGGCCTCCGATTACAGGCAGATATATTCTCCTAGGCCTAACTTATTTAACATCTTCTAACAATATAGTTAATTTCTGTTTAGCACCTGCCCTCCAGAAAATTGCTTTTCAAATCATGGGCCATGGTGTATTTCTAGGCTATGCAATCAATTTAATGGATGATTAATATTAAAAAAAATTTTATTTGAGAGAGAGAAGGGAAGAGGGGCAGAGAGAGAGAGAGAGAACCCTAAAATCCTGTTGACTACATGCTCAGCATGGAGCCCAATGTGGGGCTCCATCCCATAACTCTGGGATCATGACCTGAGTTGAAATCAAGAGTTGGGCCCTCAACCAACTGATCCACCCAGCGGCCCCTAACACTTCTTTTTAAATAGAACAGAATAGAATAAAATAAAATAAAATAAAACATCTATTTTATCATATGCATAAAAGGTAAATATTGTTTTTTGAAAAGGTATATGTGTGTGTATATGTGTGTAAGAGGGAGATTAAGAGAGAGGAGCTACATGTATGTGTACTGCATTAAAACAGAAGTTTTGGAAATATCAAATGAGGATAGAGCTGAGGGAGAGTCAGGAAAATTTGGAAGCAAACATACTTAGAGTATGGGAAGATAGGGATATTAGCTGAGGATTGGCAAAAATGATATTGAATATTAATAATAATAGTGACAAATATCATTATTATACATGATGTTTGTTGAGTGCTTACTATGTGCCAGGCACTGTTATAAGAAGTTTCCATGGGTGAACTCATTTAATGTTCCCAATGATACTTTTAGTTACAGAGATAGTATTACAATTTCCATTTTACTCTTGAGACAACTAAGGTACAGAAATGCTTAGTAACTTAGACCATCATTAATCATCTTAGTGAACTGCAAATTTGGGATTCAAATGTAGACTCTCCAAGTATGAGGCTATGTTGTTAAATACTAAATTGCTTCCCATGTTAAATAGAATTGAAACATAAAGAGAAATAAGAATTGCCTGCTTAAAATCTGTTTTTAGAGAGGACTGAATACAACACTTTTCAAAAATAAGTTTCAGACAGTGGACAAATGTACAAGATCAGAGCATTCAGTACCTAATCCATTCAATATGCAAATTAGTTTTTTGCAGAAGGCTTTAAAACTACAGGTTAATGAGCTTGATACTGTAGACTTGTACAGGAAATGTACTGACTGAGCAGAGGGTTATAAATTTAGCTCCTCTCAAGTTGACATGTTGTACAACTCAGATTTCCCAATGTATTGAATTTTAAGATGACAATAAGATTTAGGAACATTTACTCAAATGCTTTTAACTTTCTTCACAAAGGCCCCAAGCTCATTAGAAACACAAACAAAACTAAAATTACTCTTTCAAACTTCAGGCAGCTGAAGAAGGCTTTTGCTGCTGATACAGCAACCTGAAGTGAAGAGGAAGTGATTCAGTTTGATATTTTCCTTACCATATACACTGTACAAATTATGCTTCTATCAACATCAATGCATATATATGCCTCAGGGATTGCTAACAAGCAGCCAAGGCAGGTCAAGGTGAAGTGGCCGGAAGGTTTCAGAGCTGATGTCTTTAGCCTCTTGGGAGCTGATCTTGTCCATCTTTCTGACATGTGTTCTCTGCATATCAAAAAAATACTGTTGATCAAATCAAAGCATTCATGAATCTAGTGATTTTTTTTCCTTCACCAAATATTCTAGTCTTTTTAGATCTTTGTCAGTGGTGTCACAGCTGAGTGAGCAATTCCTGGCTTCCTGAATTTCCCTGAGGGCTAAACTGTCAACATCTATGTTTATCATGAAAACTTGAGACTTGAGAAAAATAATCTGATTTTAATCATGATTTTATATGTAGAATGAAGCTTGTTTAGATATTTTAGTTTGCAGAATTTGTCCCTTTATAAAGTTAATGTATTTTGCTAGAATGGTTAAGTCCTCTGAATGAAATTTTCCTTTTATTTTACTTCCTTCCCTCTTCTTCCTTCCTGTTCTTCCTTGTTTTATCCCCTCTCTCCTCCTTTTTCTTCTTTCATCCTTCCTTTTTTCTTCTCTATTTCCTTTCTGCTTCCTTCCCACTCTCTCATTCTCCCATTTTAAGTCTTTTCTTCCTTTCAACATTTATGGAAATACTGCTATGTACCTCATGCCATGGGTGTAACTAGGGATGCAAATGGTCTTGCCAAGAGGGACCCACATTAACCTCTTGCTATTCATTCTTAGACATGAAATAAGAAGCTTTCTTCATTCACTGCTTTTTCCAACATCACTTCTGTCCACCCTCTGTCTCCTGTCCTCTTCATATGCTTGGCAGGTTTATACCAAAGTCACACCTGGTTGGGTTTATATCCTGTTTCATGTCTGGAAATGACAATTAGCTAGATTATGATATTAATTTTGCTTCAAAGGAATGAAAATGGATCTAAGTTTAATGGAAGATACAGTGAAGAAAGAAGAGGCTTAGAACTCGGATATGGAGGGTGATGCGAGGGAGGCAAAATCTCTAGGCTTTAACCTACCATTTTGCCTTTTTGGTTGCCCAATTGATTGAGATTATGAGTTCTAGCAGGAGTAAAAGCTTTGGGTGTATGTATTTTAAAAATTCATTGAGGGGCACTTGGGTGGCTCAGTCAATTAAGTGTCCGACTTCGGCTCAGGTCATGATCTCACAGTTCATGGGTTTGAGCCCCACATTGGGCTCTGTGCTGACAGCTAGCTCAGAGCCTGGAGTCTGTCTTTAGATTCTCTGTCTCCTTCTCTCTCTGACCCTCCCCTGCTCATGCTGTCTCTCTCTCTTCCTAAAATAAATAAAACATTAAAACAAGATTAAAAAAATTCATTGAATATGTGTAACTAGTTATGTTGTCCCTTGTCACTTTTACTCCAGTTCATTGTCTACATAGTCATTAAAGTCATCTTTTTAACATGCTAATCTGATTATGATGCTCCACTATTTTAAACCTTGTACCATCTGATTGCCTAAATGTAGAAGGCAAAAGCTTGCTAGCTTTGAATGTTAGCCCACTCATGTTGTGACCCCTGCAACCTCTCCTGTCTTGCTCATTTCCCTTCTTTTGTCACGATATACACACACTCTGCCCCCAGTATATGGATCTAATTATAGTTTCCTGAACATGCCATGTGATTGTATACTTTTTTGCTTTTGTAAATCTATTTTCTGTGTGGAATTCTCCCTTTCTATTCTACTATTCATCCACCTGAGAAAGCCAATCGGCTTATCAGAATCATGGCCTGCATTATCTCCTCTGAAGATCTTCCTTAAAATCCCAAGGTAGAAGTAATCACTTGCTTTTATGTCCTTCCTCTATATCTTGTACTTATTTTTTATTATTGCCCTTCTCAATTGTCATATAATCACTTGTATATCCATTTGTCTTCCGTATTACACTGAATTCCTTGAAAGTACACTTTGTGTTTCTGTTTCTGGTTGCTTATAGGTATTTGAAGTAACCAATAAATATTTTTAGCTTTATAATTAATTTATATGGATTTATATGATTTTTCTGTTTATATTTTTTCTCTATAAATTTTTTATTCTCCAAGGAAATTTAATAACATGTTTTCTATGCCCATGTACTATCCTAAGTTACTTGCATTCCATATGATCCCAAATTGGACTTTAATATAGTTCTTTTATATTTGATATACTATTCCTTATTTTTTAAATATACTCCTAGTCTAATGTTACAATTAATGTTCTGATGTAACACATTAAGTGAATTAGAATGAAATTTAATTAGGTCAGTGAGTTTATAGTCTAGTCTTCATGGAATGTACACATCTTTCAACTCTTCTACATTATGTATCTAGTTAGGAGATTTAAAATTTAATGAAGAAAAAAATCAATATCAACACACTTGTTCATGTTTTCTATTACTCTCTTTCATAACTCAGTGTTTTAAAAAATTATTGGAGTATAGCAGGCAATGTAACTTTAGTTTCTGTTGTATAGCATACTGATTCAACCTCTCTTTATGTTATGCTGTGCTCACCACAACTGTAGCTGACATCTGTCACCAACAACACTTAAGTTTTCTATGTTGTGCCCTTTATTCCCAAGACTATTTCATTCCGTAACTAGAAGCCTGTATCCCCAGCTCTCCTTCACCCATTTTGCCCACCCATACTCTTTCATCCCCTCTGGCAACCATCAGTTCTCTGTGTTTATAGGTCTGATGCTGCTTTTTTGTTGTTGTTTATTCAGTGGTTTTTTTTTTTTTTTTAGATTCCACATATAAGTGAAATCATTTGGTATTTGTCTTTCTCATTCTGCCTTAGTTCACTTAGCATAATATCCTCTAGATCTATCCATGTTGTCTCAAATGACATGATTTCATCCTTTTTTATGGCTGTGTAATATTCAAAGAGTGTTTTTTTTATGTATAATCTCCTTTTACGTTCACAACTTCTCTGTGAGCAAAGTAGGGCACATTTCACTTACAGAGTATTTATAGTTAAGGAAAAGTTTGTAACATCCTAACTGGCTGAGGCCTGTGGAAGGCAGGCATTTGTTGACTAGGAGAATGGGCTTTGGCCTCAGAATTCTCATATTCTGGTAAATGAAGAGGAGTACCTCATGAACAGTCTCACATTTACCAGTCTTTTCAGGTACTGATGGTTGAAACTAGAAGGATTTTTTAAATTTTAAAATAAAAATAAAGCATTACCAGGATAGGACACTTGTATCCACTGGTTAGTACCCTTTGTGTAGATAAAACTCCATGAGTTTCAAAATCAGAATAAGAAAATAGCTTTAAAAGCATTGCTGAATCTAGACAGAGTGAGTCTCCATTTCTTCCATTTCTATACATCCTAGTTGCCATTAGGACAAGAGAGGCCACATGCCTGAATATTCACCTGAATGGTCACTCTGATTCTGATATTGGTTTCTTCTTTGCTAATCCTATTTGTTTGCTTGATTTTTTTGAGGCTGATTGTGTTTTAATGGACATTCTCTATATTAGGGTCTACCCAGGGCATTAAAACGACTCTATAAACTACTCTATATATTTTATTTCTTTATTTTAGAGAGATAGAGTGTGTGTGTATGGGGGGCAGGAGAGGACAGAGGGAGAGAGAGAGAGAGAGAAAGAGAAAGAGAGTATTTTACTCTGTGCTTAGCACAGAGCCCAGCATGGGGCTCAATACCATGACCCTGGGATCATGACCTGAGCTGAGAATCAGACGCTCAAATGACTGAGCCACCCAGGTGCCCCCAAAACACCCTATGTATGTTAATAGAAAGGAATTAAAAAAATAGAATTTATTGTCAAATTGGGCAACATACAGTGTGTACAGTGTGCTCTTGGTTTTGGGGATAGGTGCCCATAATTCATTGCTTACATACAACATCCAGTGCTCATCCCAACAAGGGCCCTCCCTCCTCAGTGCCCCTCACCCATTTTCTCCTTTCTCTGCCATCCTCCATCAACCTTCAGTTTGTTCTCTGTATTTATACCAGCACTGTCTACAATAGCCAAATCATGGAAAGAGCCTAAATGTCCATCACCTGATGAATGGATCAAGAAGATGTGGTGTGTATATATATACACATACACACACACACACACACACACACACACACACACACATACATACATACAATGGAGTACTACATGGCAATGAGAAAGAATGAAATATGGCCATTTGTAGCAAAGTGGATGGACTTCAGCGGTGTCATGCTAAGTGAAATAGGGCAGAGAAGGACAGATACCATATGTTTGCACTCATAGGTCCAACAGGAGAAACCTAACAGAGGACCATGGGGAGGGGAAGGGGGAAAGAGAGTTGGGAAGAGAGAGGGATGCAAATCATGAGAGACATTTGAATACTGAAAACTAACTGAGGGCTGAAGGGGGAGCAAAAAGAGGTGGTGGTAATGGAGGAGGGCACTTGTGGGGAAGAGCCCTGGGTGTTATATGGAAACCAATTTGATGATAAACTATTTAAAAAAAAAGAGTCTCTTATGGTTTTCCTCCCTCCTGCTCTGTTTGTAAATACTTTTTTCCCTTTCCCTTCCCCCATGGTCTTCTGTTACGTTACTCAGGTTCCACATATGAGTGGAAACATAAGATATCTGTCTTTCTCTGACTGACTTATTTCACTTAGCATAATGCTCTTAACAGAAAGGAATTTAAAACAATTGATAGATTACATAAGTGATCACAGAATGGAGAACCCAAATGAAGTGTCACTGATCAGCACTAGGAGAAGAGAGCTATCACTCCTAGGGAGAGGAGGATACTGTTTCCAGAATTTAGAAGTGAGATTGATCCTGTGAGAGCCAGAAGCTCAGCTGGAATAAGGTTTAGCTTGTGGGAGCTAAGTCACAGAGGGTAGGCCTAGCAAGGAGCCATGGAAGAGATACAGTCACTGCAGAAAGGGAGGCAGAAAGCAAGCTGAAGAAATAAACTGCCTTCTCCCTCCCTTTCACCATCTGATTTTCCTTCAGTGCTTTGAAATGTCTGGTGCTGCTTGGAAGCCAGACAGCAGGGATGGAAACAAGTAATAAGCAACTTCTTTGGACATGTTTAATTGTTGAATTTCACTAGTAGACCGTTTTCACAATTGAAAATCCTCTGTTAAGGATTCTGTATTCTTTGCAAGTTTGATTAGACTGATATATATATATATATATATATATATATATATATATATATATATATGTCACATTTTAGGGCCTCTATCAAAGAAATTTTAAAGGCAGTATACAGAAGATTATGGGACTCACAATACTATTTACTTCCTTAGGAAGGTATATTTCCCAGGCCTGGAAGAAATTCTTCTTCCTCCTCCCTCCTCCTTCCGCCCTTCCCCCTCCCTCCCTCCTCCTCCTCCTCCTCCTCCTCCTCCTCCTCATTTAGTATGTGAATAAGTTTAGATCCAGGAAAAGATTGTGCTCCTGAAATTGACATCCTGTTCATGATGATAGATTCTAATGCCTTTATTCAAGTTCTAAGAAGGGGTCAGAGGAATATTAGTTAGAAAGCTGTGCAGCAAACACTATATCTGTCCAGTCAGCCTCATTGGCAGAGAGAAGTGGTCTAGCTGTGCACATGGTAGCCTCAATCCTCATGGATCAGAGGTGTGTATTAAAGTTTATTTTTTAACAGTGCTACTGAATTCAAGGATGGAGTAAGCAGTTGCATACATGCCTGAAGTTGGGAGTAGAATTACTTTTCACCCTATTTACGTAGACAAGAAGGATCTGAGGTGGTAGGCTGATTAGGTGTATTCCAGTCCTCTTCAGTTAAATGCTTTGGGACCATTAAATTTTTTTTTTAAAGTAGCCTTCACATCCAGCATGAAGCCCAATGTGAGGTTTGAACTCATGACCGTGAGATCAAGACCAGAGCTGAGATCAAGAGTCAGATGCTTAACTAACTGAGCCCTTCAGCTGCCCTGGGGCCATTAAATTCTTTTGAAAAAGAAAGTAACGTGGCTATCTTCATATATTAATGGAACACAAAGGCAACTGGAACAAATGTGGGCATGTTTGGAAGAGAAGAACTTGACAATAGGAAGCCCCATTAGGGTACATGGCCAAGTGATACAGAAAGCCTAGAATTGAGAAGTGACAGAGAGACAATGAAGGAGGCAGTTCTGAAGGGAATATGATGTTGAGTTCTTCGTGATAGTAAAGTACTCTCAGTGGAAATACTTACTTATCTTTATCATTTGTCTGTTTCTTCTATCACTTTAGTAAAGTGTTGTCTAGATAGTCTTGTGGCTATTCTGGACAGTCAGAGCCATGCATTTCCTACCTTCTTCCAGTCCTCCTCTCTAGCCTGTTTCTTAGTGAATGCAGCTATTAGAGGAAATTGATTTACAGTCAGTGAATAGCGAGAATTAGGGAAATGAGTTGAACTTAGAATAAACTTAAAGATGTATTTGGAACATACAAGCTCTTTTTATGATTAGTTTGTGCCTTTATAATTTAATAATTAGTAGCCAGATAAGGTTAAATAAGTATAAATGGCACTTGTATTTGTGATAGTTGAAGGTAACTAAATAATATGATTGATTCTTATTAAGATCTGAAACAAATAGAACATAGATAAACCAATAAGGGTGTAAACGATGTCATTTGACTACCAGTATTAAAATTGATAGAAGCCACACTAATATAAATATGCCATTAATTGTTTATAGATATTTTTATCACATTTAAAACTTGAAGAATAAGACATTTTACATGTAATGTGCTTTATAGACTACAAATTACACCCTTGGATATTCTCATTTGATTCTCAGAACACTTCTGTGAAGAAGGCACTTATTATTTTCCCAGAGACTCTGAAGAGGTTGAATGAATTTTGCAACTATTTACCAAGCTGGCAAGTAACAAATGAAAGCTTAATACTGTCATTTCTTATTTTCTGTGTGATTTTTTTATACTATACCATGCTACCTAAGTTCATCAAATAGACTAAATTCCAGTGACTTCAAACAGGTGCACACTCTCTCTGTCTGTCTATCTTATTTTTGTCCACTAAGTGTTAGCTGGGGCTCTGCTCTGTGTTTTCCTCAATCCAGAATACCAAGGTGAGAAGCTGTGTTACAGCAGACGGCCAGCCATGATGACAGGAAAAGAGAACGTGACAAAGCCCATACATTTTTGAAAGTTCCTGGCTTGAGTGAGGCATACTACTCATGTCTCCATGCCAGTAGTCAAAGTAATTACAGTTACGTGTAAAATTATAGTTGCAGTCACTGGTTTCGAGTGAGTTAAGGTTGTATATGTCCAGAAAGAGGGAGAACTGGGGTATTTAGAACCTTCCCAATTACTCTCATAATTTTTAAACATCACAGTTGAAAAACGAATAAGTATTTAAGAAAACCACTTTTATTTCTGTTTTAAAGAAGACAGTAAATTTACCTTTTCCCAAAGCTTACATTTGAAATGTTTTCTTTGTGTATTTTTTAATAAACACAATTTCTGGACAACTCAGTACGGGGTTCTAAAGGAGAACAATATGACTGAGTCTTGAGATGCTCCATGATTGAGTATAAGTTTTTAAACCATACATATACCATCACTTTCTTGGAACGTCAGTTACATTAGCATTTAAAGCCCAAGAAATTCTGATCAAGTCCACGTCACTTGAAGATAACTCTTCTTGTGTGTGTGCATGGCATCCACTAGCATCCTGGACAATAGGAAACCCTTTTGAAATGCTTCCCTGGATTTCCCTTTAACTTCCTCCTTCTTCTCATTCCCCACATTCAACCTGCCAGAAAGTCCAGAGTTTTACTTTCCAGAGTTTTAGGCACTAAAGATTGTGAAAATCCTATTGTAATAATTATACTACTTATATCCATAGCAAGTGACTTAACCTTTCAGAACCTTAGATTCCTCATTTGTAAAATGGGTTTGTTACTGTGAGGATGAAAGATACAACATGTGTCAAGTACCTGACCCAATAGGCAGTTAGTTCTGATTTTGCTTTCTGCTCTTCCTTTCTCTTTCTACTTATATACTGGGACAATAAAATAATGGAATGGAAGTGATTTGCCATTGATCCTTAGTTTTTAAATTAAAATGTTTTATTTGGATGTTTCTTAAAGACAGCCAACAAAATTCTGGTAGAAAAAAACCACTACACACTGCAAATGTGCTAGTAATTTCTTGTGGGGAATCTTAGAAGCAGAGAGCACTGAGCCAACAGAGTCTGGAAGCGGTGATCCCAGGAATTAGCATGTGTCAAAGAGAGTGAGAGCTAAAGAACTTTAGTCAGCAGTGCTGACTGCCACTTTCCATAATAAAGGCACATTTCCAAAATGTACTTTGAGCACTTCCCCAGAGCAGGCAATCAGAAACATCCCATTTTAACATCCTATTTAGATTTGCTCTATTCTAGTCTCTCTTTCCTGGTAACAAGAGGAGAGAACTATTTGTCAGGATAAGGATTGCTTGTTAAAACTTATTTTTAAGTGGATTTACCTTGGGGGCATATATAATGAAGAAGTGGCTCTTTATGGGTCCTTGGGAAAGTTGAGCTAGATAACAATCATAATAGAGAAAGGTAGCCACCATAAGCGATGTCATGATGCAAAATCAAAATAATAAAAATAAATATAAGGTAATGAAAATGTTAGAAAGTAAATGCTTTTCTACTATACAACATCCTGGGGGGCTGGGAATACAAAACTATCTTATGCCGCAATCAGCTCTGTATTTCCAGATCTGGCCCACATGCAGTTTATTCTGAGATGTAAGCAACAATGCCTGTGTTCTGTTTATGCCATACTTGGGCCATGGGGGCTGTGAAGAAGGAGCCTGCTAGTGAAACCCATTTAAGGACTGGGTTACAAATCACTCATCTGCAAACATGACCAGGGATTTGCCCCTTGTAGTTCCTTGTACAATAAAAAAAAAAAGTCATATGCGAAATAATTTTCTATAAGTGGGATCCGTCCTTAAGTGGGATCATGTGAGAGCATGGTGTGTGTGTGTGTGTGTGTGTGTGTGTGTGTGTGTGTGTGTGTGTGTGGTGGGGGGCGGGCTTGGAAGAGTAATGATTTCTTTATTGAAGCATCCTTCCCTGGTTCTCTGTGTCTCAGTATATGTGGGGCCTTTTTTCTTTGCCTTTTTGATTTTGTCCTTAAGTTATCCTCAGCAGTGGACTGCTGTTTATTTCTTTACGAAAGAAAGCTTTCCTCTGGCTGTGGTGTTCCCTGAAAACAGACATCTTCATCAGTTCTAGTGAGTCCAGGGGTGATTTTCTAATGCTAATTTTAGGCTCATCCCCTGGAGCTGAAGGTTCATAGAGCCAAATATAGAGTAGACATTATTTCCACTCTGTAACACTGATGAAGAGTACATCCGAATAGCTGCAAGCAACTAGAAAATGTGAACTTCTCCTCACCAGAAAAGTCTCTAGTGCTAGCAGAGAAAGCAAAAACTGAGCTCACGTCTACCTGAGTGACCTACGTGGCAGTGAATAATTGCCATTTGTTTATTATTTAATTTATTCCCAAAGTTCAGGCTCTTGGTTACCAGCCTAATCTCAATTTCTGATTCTTATTCTCATGCCTGGAATGACTGCTTTTCCTTGTCCAAACCGTGGTAGAGAGAGAGGTGCTGAATTCTTGGCAGATTGACTGTGAAATTCATACTGCAACCAGTTTACGGTTTAGATATTTTTTCCTGCGTGCATGCCACCAGCACTCCGCAAGGAACAATGAGATATGATCTGCAATCATAAATCAACCTAGAAATATTGAACAAAGGCAGTTTGTATAGTGAAAACGAATGTATTGGTGATGCTGTGCCCTGACAAATAAACCCCTTTTCCCTCCTTTCCTGCTCAAGCTGGAGGCTGCTGCATAATAAAAAGTGACCCTTTGCAGCGAGGAATGCTAGCCCTCCCAAACTTGATAAGTATATTCAATTCCTTTATCACCAGACTGGGCTTAAAGGAAAGTATAATTCATATATAAAGGGACCAAGCAAATGGTTCCAGGGCTCTTTCTGATTTTGCCCTACCTGCTGGGATTTTTGACATGCCATCAAACAGCTCCGCATACCCCAGCCTAGATACCTGTCTAGGGAACGGGGGCTTGAAAGGGGTTGCCTTCTGTTGTAATTAGCTGACTGATAAATGAAGAATATCTGGCAATGCCATCTTTATTCTCACATTAAAATTACAGTGAATATATGTATGAGTGTGAAAGAATAGGTATATATAGTGTACATTTTTATTTCTTTGTCCACCCAGATTCCACTCCTGCTGCTTCTAATATTAGAGCTGCAATTCCCTTTGGAGAAAGTATGTTTTCTATATTATGTGTAGTCTGGATATTGCTCTCCATTGATGTGTTCTGTACAATCGTCAGAAAGTGGTAGATGTGTAACTCAGGCTCAGCGAAAGAAGCTCTCTCCAGAATTTTAATTTTCAGTGGCATGACACAGGATGGAGAAATGAATGGGGTTGATTCATGTAAGAGGCTGACTCATTCTAGCACAGTGCTATCCAATAGGTATATCTGCAATCATGGAAATATTACACCTCTGTGCTGTTGAGAATAGCCGCTAGTCATGTGAGACTAATGACTGTGAACTTGAAGTGTGGCTAGTGTAACTGAAAAACTGTGCTGTAGTTTTATTTAATTTTAATTAATTAAAACTTAAGTAGCCAAATTTTTGTAGCATTTCCTGTTTGGAACAGCATGGTGCTAGCACAGCTCCCTGAAGAAGTTGTGCGTTGGCACACGCTCTCTGAATTCCCAGGGCTGCCCTGGCTCTTTCTCTTTTTAAACCTGGTTCTTTAGCTATTTCTTTGATTCTGGATACTACTTCAATCTGATTTGTTACAATTTCCTCCTTTTCCTAGTAGCTAGAATGAGTTTTGTTTGCTTACATCCCAAAACTCTAACTAAAGAGCTTTTGTGGGAATATTCACTAATTTTATTAGCATATTAATAATATGTTAAGTATTTGTATGCATGAAGGGATGAGGTGTGGTATTTGGGGATGAAAAGGTGTAAATGAATCATCCTTGCTTTTCAGGAGCTGTATGAAGATGATAAAAATAGAATAACTAATAATGCAATGAGAGAAATCAGGTATTTACAAAGAATTTTGTGGTCTCAGAGAAAGTTCCATTAATATAATGTAGTGAGTTGAATAGTAGTCCCCCCAAAAGATAGGTCCACCTGGAACTGAACCTGTGAACAAGACCATACATAGAAATAGGGTCTTCACATGTAATTAAATTAAATATTTTGAGATAAGATTATCCTGGATTTGATTCTAAATCCAATGACAAGTGTTCTTATAAAAGATGCCCAGAGGAGAGACCTAGGGAGACAAATGGAAGTCATTTGAAGATGGACAAAGATGAGTGTTATGTAGCCACAAGTCAAGAAATGCCTGGAACCGCTAGAAGCTGAAAGAGGCAAGAATGGGTTCTTGCTTAGAACCTTTGGAGGAGTCATGGCTATGACCATGCTTTGTTTTCCTACTTCTGGCTTCTAGAATTGTGAGATAATATGTTTAGGTTATTTACGTCATCAACTTAGTGCTAATTTGTTATGAAAGCCCCGGGAACTGTGTATATGTATATCTATGTGTATATGTGTATGTATGTGTATAGTTTATTCCAGCTCTAGTATCAGAATACCATCTTAAACCTAGCCTTCTGGGTTGTCACTTGGATATCCAACCTAGATTTCGGGGTTGCTGGACCGTTGTCATTCTACCTCCGACTATTTAGTATTGTCCTCCTACAAGATGGGATTTATCTGTCTTATCTTTTTGAATATTGTCCATTCATCTGTAACTTCCATGGGGCAAGACATCTCTATATTTCCAGCCTCTAGAAGAGTGCCCTGTACATGTTAAGTTTTAAATAAATATTTAGTTTAATTAATTAATTAGTATTCTTGCTAGTAGGTCCTTCCCCTGGACATTGCTAAACTTCTCTTTCTCCTGCCACACCACTTTCAGTATTAGTGCTAATCTTGGTAATGTTCAAGTTCACAGTTCTTGCTGAGTGAATCAAATTTAGAACTGCTGATTGCCACTAGCCTAGGAAAGACAAAACTATGGAACTGACTTGGTCCAACTGACCCCATCCCAAGTGGTCTCTAGATTTTGCTACTCTTTCAACAAATCAAAATATTCTGAAGGGAGTAAGAGTAAAGATAAATCCCTGGGTTTCACTGTAATAATCATATCTTTGTGAAAACTTAGGGCTTCACCCTCCTGCAATATTTAAACAGATTGCTTTGATCAATATATTATTGAGCTAATGTCAAATTTACTTTCTTAGGCTTTCTTCAACCTTAAGAATTATCTCATATTTAAATCATATCACACTTTAACAATCATTCCACAAAATTTATACATTAAATTTTTGGCACTTTATTCCAAGAGATTTTAAGATTCTCATTCAATTTTATTGCCTCTTTTCAACATACACTTTTAGAAAGTTGGTCTTTTTCTCAGCTCATAATAAGTAACTAGTTGCAATGACTCATATGGGTGACACAATGACAAGTTATAGCCTAATATTTACAAAAAGGAACTTAAAAATAGATACAAAAAGTTTGCAACAGACAGGAGCCATTGAATGTAGGGGCTAATTGCTCTAACTCCCTCAGCAATCTACAGTAGTATAGTGAGTACTCATTATAATGACTCATATATTAGAAAAAACTTAGGTTATGTTCAGTATATTATATTTAAGAGACTAGAGAGTAGAGAATATATTTTTTAAGAATGTCACCAACTCACCAATTTAAAAAAAAGTACACAATATGGCAGATCTTATTTATATGGATGAGAAAGACTGGAAAGCCCCAAGAGTTCTGAGAACAATAGCAGGCCTGTCCGTTGTGAAGACTAAGAATTCTAAAGACAGAGAAGTCAGATTATATTGTTAATTTGGACTACTTACTATGATTTGGAATATAAAGAGGTCACTAAAGATATACAAGGAATTATCTCCAACCTGTTAGATTGATACACCCTCTACCCCCTTCTCTCTCTTTTTTACACACACACACACACACACACACACACACACACACACACACACGTACACACGCAGAAATATTCAGGACCACATCTTTGGGGTATGGAAACCCTGAAGCAATCTTGTGTATATCCCTCTTTACACACCCAGCACAAAGAAAGCCAGTCTTAAGGTTGAATTATGAAATCATTTGTTCTTGGCTTCATCCTTGTTGGCTTCCATTGAATCTACAGGAACTGTGCTGCCTCCTTTTCTCTCTAAGAGTCATCCCTCTCCTCTGTTGGACTCCAGACATTATTTACAGTCATTCTTTCAAATATTGCAATCTCTCCAACTCCAGTCTAAAAGTGACAGCTCTCTGATAGCATCCATCTGAATTTACCTGAAACATGTTTAGTTTTCTACCCCAGTGTAACACTGTTGGTATCATTATCTGATCTACTGTGATCTACTTTAATGTGGTAAAGAAGTCCTCCCTGGTGTGTGTGATTCCCATCCTCTTTTCACATCTTTATATCTTAAGACTTGGTAGAGATAGCAGTATCTTTAGCAGATTTATCAGCTGTTCCCACTACCAAAAATACAGGCTTTCTCTCCACAAATTGGCAGAGTGAGTGCTATAACTCCCAGGGCATTACTCTATCTTTAAAAACCAAAAAGTCACTCGATTTAGTGAAGTTAGAACTGGAGAAAAAAATACTGTTTTCTTCCACTCCAACTGGCCTGCATATATGGTTATGCAACGTTAATGTTTTTAGTTTCTTATGTTGACGGTTTTCTTAAATAGTAGAAGAGGGTTCAGTGGTTGAGGTTTGATATTTATCTTTTCCCAGACTTGGCTTTCACAAAAAAAATCCCATCATTGCAGCACTAAATGGAGCAACTTATGAAAAATTTAATCATATTTCTTTCACAGATGAAAAAGAACAAAGTCTTACTCTGTTATGTTGCACGGATGGTATATTTTCTCTTTCTAAATAATCAGGCACCAGAGATGCTCTTATGAGTTGGTTATATGGAGTGCAGATTCTGACTAAATTGGCATTTACTGAGCAAGAGCAGCCTGTCAGACACTGCCACATATTTTAATGATACTGTTTAATGACAAAGGGTAATAGCTGTAACTACAATGTATAATTGCCAACTTTGTGCCAGAAGATTTTTGCTCATTGATTGATGTTGCCCAAAGCTATGCAGTCAGTAAGTGCCTGAGACAATATTTGATCACCATTTTGTTTAGCTCCACAGGCTCATGACATCTTTTCCCGAATTAAAGAATTCTACTAAAGTTAGAATTTCTACTAATTTAAGAATATTACTAAAGCTGACTCACCTATTTGGGTCATTAAAACACTGGACTGTCTTTAAGTGAATTCTTCAGTATGCAAATGTTCCTGAGATTTCTAGTAAGTTTTTCTTGGCTAAAAGTGCAGAGGGTGAGGTTTGAACTATGCCCTGGGACAGTGAGGTACAGGCAGAGTGACCACAGATGTGTGATTATGAGTGAGCATTTGGGTCAATGATGGAGGGAGTCATTGCCAAGAAAACTGGAAAAATCCAAGGTTACTTTGGTACTTCGTAATTTATAGAACAATTCCTCTGTCTATGCCTAATCAGAATCGTTCCACCAAGAAAATTTACAGGTCCTCGTTATAGATTTATTATAATTTCTTCCTTTACCTTTCCTTTATTCTTTTAACTGTTTCCAGTTTCTGTGCCTCTTTTCAGCAGTTGAGTTGCCTGAGGCTAGTGTTTGAACTTGCCTTGCAGTCTTGTAGGTCTGCTATGCAAAAGTTTACACATGCAATTTTCAATAGAATAAAATTGTTTGAAGTTAAGCTCTTCTAGGAAAGGCATTTTCACAGTGTCTATTCAAGGTGAACATGCATCTAATTATCCTAATTTTTATTAGGGTAGATGAGAGAGCTGTATCCCCCAGGAGATACACATCTAGTAAAATACAGAACCAAATGGGCAAGAGTCCAAGAGTAGGAAGTGGAATAAATTCCAGAACCCATTTTCATTTGTGTAAATTGGTGTTGGCACTGGTGTCAGTTCTCTTAAAATCATTCCTGGTAAGAGAGCAGCTCCAGGTTTGAAGTCTAGTTAGGTTAATAGCATGGAAGATATGGATTGAGCAAGTGAGAACAAGAACATCAGAGAAGTGACATCTACTTACTTAGCAAGAATTTATTCAGCATTCACTATTCTCCTGGCACTGTTGGAGATGGTGTAGATTGAGCCTGCACTATAGGAAATTTTGTCATAACAGTGAGTCTTCTTTAGTGCCCCGCTCTCCACTTGCTGTCCCTTTCCTCAGATGGTTTGCTTCAGGAATCCCGATTTTGTTGTGTTTCATCCAGAATTTTCTAAGTTATTATTGGTAAGAAGTTATGGAGAAATACCTTTTAAGAGTATTAGTTTAAATGATTCCACAGGATTAATTGCATTGGTGGGAAGGGTATTAGTTTTAGAATGAGAGACATGGATGTTTGTTTCTGCTTTACCACTTAATATACTTGTGGTTTTTGATAAGTCATTTATCTTTTCCAATCCCAAATGTCTTCAGCTATAAAGTGGAGATAAATACCTTCTGGGTTGGTGTGAAATATGAAGATTAAATGAGATAATGTGTATGTTGTACAAGATGTACAGCACCAAGTACGGGCTCCATAAATAACCCAGCTGCTGTGCTCTTCTATTTAAATCACCCAGAACAGAGCTTAGAATACATTAAAATCACTATAATTCTTATTTCATTTTCTTCCCTTTAATCCAAGACATGAAGCTAGACATGGAATTTCTATCCCTTTAATTGGGAGAAGTAGACACAAGTTTGGCTCAAGGAAAAGAGGAGAAAGAGAAAGAAAAGTCGGGAAAGAGCTTCCTGAGACTCTTCAAACCAAATCAGCCGTGACCTTAAATTTCACTTTGGGTTAAGCTCTGTTCTGCTAGTGCAAGATTTCAGAAAGCCAATTTTTCCTTTCCTTTTCTATCTTAAAATGTATCTGGGAAGAGAGGAAATAGGCAGCCTCTTGACATTCTTTATCTTGGTAGCTAAAGCCCATGTAGCTCAGTCTCCAAATTTGATTCCTACCATGGCTGTTTGGAAAAGCCATAGCTTCTTTTCTTTATCAATAACTAATTTGCTTTCTTCTAAACCCATTGTTCAGTTGCGGGGTGGTGGGAGCTGAGGGGGCTCTAATAATAATGTTCTGTTTCTCATATAATCTCTTCCTGCAATTTAGATGTGCAGTACAGTCTCTGCAGCTTTTGTTTATCACTCCTAGGAAAGAATGCTCAGGCTTTCAGATGTTAGTTCTTCCTTACAACTGCAGCTTCTCTTCAAGATGGAGGCTGAGTATTTGGGGGTAGAAATATGTTACACGATGTCATGGATGAGAGAAAGACTTAGAGAACTTGAGGATCATGTGATCTGGTTCCTCCCCTCTCAGGCACAGTGTCTTCTTTCCTTCTTTGTTGAAGCTTGCTCAGTTGGTATCTATGAGTGGAAGGTATCGCGAATACAGTCTTCTTTCCCTTCCAATTTTCCCTTGCTCGTTGCTGGGGCAGCTTTTCTTGGGCTCCAGCTTGGTCTGTATACTCTCTTAGATCTGGCTGTAATCCCCTTTCAGCCAGGTGCCAGAAATTTGGGCTGCAGTTCATGCCCACTGGTAACTTGGGCTCTACAGAAATCATCTGTCTGTTACAATATGCTGCAGTTTCAAAATATCTGCAAGGGAAAATAAAGCACATTGTAATGGCAAAGTTAACAAAAAACAAAAGGAAAAATATTACTACTTGTGAGCCCAAAGAGTTCCAGCTAACACTCTTAGTGTTGGTTTCCACATTCTACTACTCATCTTAGACCAATTCTATATGTTCTCAATATTCTAGATAAAAATAAAAAACACCCAAAATAAAATTTTTCTTGAATCATCAAAATAGTTAAGCTCATGGTTACCTTGGCTGTCTAAATATTATTTTTAAGTCATCTATTTATTTGATAAATACTTATTGAATACCTACCATTTACTAAATTCCTCTCCAGAAAAAGGGATATAAAAGTGAACAAAACAGACCATAATCGCTGCCCTTATAGAGTTTATCTTATAGTGGGGCCAAATAATCAACAAATTTTTTCTATAAGATAAAATTATTACTTACTGAGTATTTACCATATTCCAATGTTTGAAAGTGCTATGATACTTAAAGTTGGTATATCTACTATCTTTACCCTTAAAACTTAAAGTCTCTCTTAACTCAAATGTACTGAATGTGAAACTATGAAAATCAATACAGTTTGTAACATTTATAACAAATATAAAAGGAAAAAAGAGTATAATCACCAGAATATGAATAGTAATAATAGTATTAATAATAGTTCCTTTTAAATTTATCATTATCATTTGTATCAGTAGGCCATTTATATTAATGAAAACTCAGTAAAGTTGGTGGTACCCAAATGATGATTCCTATTTGTAGAAAGGATGTGAGACTCAGAGGAATAAAACACTTGCCTATTTTTCATGACTGCTAATTAGTACCAGAGCTAATACCAAGGTGTTGAACACATACTCAGTATTCAGGAGAGGTAAGGGGAGGGGAATGTGTGCCATGGGGGCTGGCCGTGACAAGGGCACAGAGCTGGAAAGATACAAGGTATAAAAGGTGGTCTCAAGATCTCAAGTTTTTTCATGTTTCAGATTTGAAGCCAATAAAACCAAGATCATTCTTACAGACTCTTCTAACACCAAAATATATGATTCCTTCTTAAATATCATTCCCATTACATACTCTCAAGTTTGATGGAATGGATTTTTCCACTCAGCCAATGCATAACTATTTTTGGAGGGCAGTTTTCTATTTCTGGAACTCTGATCTCTGAAACTTAGTTCTGCCTCTCTCACTTTTTGGAGAGCATTTTCACCTGAAGTTTTTATTTTACCTTCAATCTGTTATGTCTAAAACAAGTTCATTATCTTTCTTTCCAAATAGGTTTCCTTTTAGGGTATGTTTATAGAAACATCATTATTCTCCCAACTGCTAAGGTTGAAGACTTTGAGGCCATCCTTAATTACCTTCATCTCTTTTATTCTCCCTTTTCTAAGAGCAGCCACTCACCAGTATCTTCTGCATTCACAGGCCCCTTTCTATTCCACTGATACCAGGCTAAAATGGAATCTCATTACTTCCTGTTTGCATAACTTTAATCATTTCATAATTTTTCCATCCCTTTCAGTTCATCCTATAAACTCAAACAGCAAACTTACTATATACATAAAATTATTCTCAACCAAAAGACATGGTCAGAAAAGGCTATCGATATGTTAATTTCATTTTTTGGTCTTATTTTATATTTTCCATAGAATAGGGATCTTTGTGGGGTGCTCGGGTGGCTTACTCGACTCCTCAGCTGACTTTGATTTTGGCTCACATTATGATCTCACAGTTCATGAATTCGAGCCTCACGTTGGATTTTGCACTGACTGTACAGAGTCTGTTTGGGATTCTTTTTCTCTACCCCTCCCCTGCTTGTGGTCTCTCTCTCTCTCTCAAAGTAAAGAAGTAAAACTTAACAACAACAAAAAAGAATAGGTATCTTTTCTTTCTTTTTCATTACTCTTTCTCACCACCTGGAACAGTGGTTTCATGGACAGACCCCAAGAGGGCTGTCCTGTCTCAAAGTATTTTGATTCACACTCCTGATTGTGGATAGGACCTGGGACTTCTTTTTTTTCTTTTATAGTTTATTTTCAAGTTGGTTTCCATATAACACTCAGTGCTCATCCTTAATTCAAGTCCTCATGTTTTGCCTCCCTCCCTCTCCCCAACTATCCTCCCCCTTTCAGTCCCCCATGGTCCTCTGTTAAGTTTCTTCTGTTCCACTTATGAGTGAAAACATATGTATCTGTCCTTCTCTGCCTGACTTATTTCACTTAGCATGACACCCTTGAGTTCCATCCATGTTGCTATGAATGGCCATATTTCATTCTTTCTCATTGCCATGTAGTACTCCATTGTGTATATAAACCACCTGGGACTAACCAATAGAATATGGTAAAGGTGATGAGATGTCTTTTCTGTGATTACATTATAGAAGATTGTAACTTCCATCTTGATAGGCTCTGACTATTGACTTTCCTTTGCTGGTTTTAATGAAGCATGTTGTCATATGGATAGACCCATATGACAAGGAAATAAAGATAATCTCTGATTATTAGCCAAAAAATTGGTAAGGCCTTAATCCAACAGTTTATAAGGATTTTACTCCTGGTAAGCTTACAAGCAGATCCTTCATGCAGAGGACCCACCTAAGCCATGCTGGGATTCCTGATCTAAAGAAATTGTGAGATAATAAGTGTATGTGGTTTAAGCCTGTCAAACTTATGATAATTTGTTATGCAACAATAAAAAATGCAAATTCCTTGCATATACTCAGTAGTCAAGAAATATTTGTCAATTGGATAAATGAAGTATCCTCTTTTGCATTCTTATAATTTAACATTATCTACAAATATTCAATAAATATTTCCTAAAAGAGAAAAAATACTTCTTAACAGTTAAGAAAACAAAATTAATTTTAAAACTGGAACTTCAAGTCTCATGGCACTTTCTCCAGTGTTGAGTAATTATGTGGGGATTGAGGTAGTTTCAGTTATTTCTGTTACTGCTTTTGAATTTTGGTTGTTGTTTGATTGCTAAACTCTCTGCCTTCATTGAACATGTGTAATTAAATGTGTGATCTACACTTTGACAAACTAGGTAATTAAAATTGTGTCTGTAGACACAAGGTGAACTCTCCTTTTATTTTCTTATAGAGACTCTGAAGTTCCAAAGTCCGTTTTTGCCATAATTCTTGAGGAGGATGCTTAATTAAATTTGCCTTGTATTCAGAAATCTTTGTCACCAACAGCCCATTGCACCATAGTGCCGGACATGCAGAAAGAAAATCAAATTATATATTGAAATGTTGCAAATATACATTAAAGATTAAATTCTAGAGACGTTACCTCACTTGGCAAAGAAAATGTCAGAAGATGTAGCTTAATATTTCATATCTCCTATAAAATATTTAGAAATCACACTTGGGGAGAAGAAAAGTTTCAGCAAACTTAATGTCTACAAAATATAATGACATATAAGGAATATATTTTTATTATAAATATTAAAGGAAAATATTAGTAGGCAATATGTTTATTATCAGGTTGACAGTGCTAGTTATTGTGTTTGCATCAGGTGTTTCTAGAAATTTTGCAATGGCTTTAACTATTTGCTCCTCTGTCACTCAGGCATTCCTTGTTTGCCACTGCTTCTAACTGAACTCGTTCTCAATCTATCTCACCCCACCAGAAACTTCATCTTTCCAGTCTACCATTACTGTGATTGTATTTAGAACTGATAACATCAACTATAAAAGTCTTTTTAAAAAAACAGATTATTTTTTTAAGTCTATTTTGAGAGAGTGACAGCGAGGGTGGAGGAGGGCACAGAGAAAGGGGGAGAGAGAGAGAGAGAGAGAGAATCTCAAGTTGGCAGTGCAGAGCCTGACATGGGGCTCAGACTTCTGAAACTGTGAGATCATGACCTGAGCCAAAACCCAGAGTCAAACGTTTAAGCAACTGGTTTAACCAACCAGATGCCTCAAACAGGAAACAATCTTAAATCAACTAAGTATGCCTTGTAACATTTTTTTTAATAAAATAGAGGATAAGAATATGTTTAGCAGTAGTCCTTGCAAAAAATTTCTTAGTGTAACCCTAATTTCAAAACACGATCTGGAAAGAAAATAGTAAAATTGGTCAGTATGTTATATTTAACTGAGAACACAAGTGGACAACAAAAGGTTTGTGTGGGTAATCATTGTTAAAGGAAAGCATATTAAACAAATTGCAATTCAAGTAGTTGTTTAAACTCTTCTTATCTTTTTGGTTCAAATGAAGTAGAAGTGATAACGTGGAGGAGGGTTGGCTGGTAAACAAAATGACCTAAACATATTGCAGCCTTTAGTGGAGAGCATGAATCATAAAGTCAACAGATGACATTACATTTGACTGCAATATATGGGATGGATTTCAAGAAAGGAGGAGGTGCTTAGGAAGTGGGACACTTAGAGGAGAGTAAGAAATAAAACCCTGCGTCCTCCTTAGATCTTAGTTTCTGGTATCTTTTTATTAAAACAACTTTTTTAAAGGTATTATTGATTTACAAAAACTGCACGTTTAATGTGTGCAACTGGATGACTGCGTATTTGCAAACGCCCATGATACTATCATGACAGTTAGGGAATAGACATTTCCAACACTTTGTAAAGTTCCCTTGTGTCCCTTCATCTCCCTCACCCCACTTTTTTTGGTGTTAAAAACATTTACTATGAGACCAACACTTTTAACAAATTTTGAAGTGCATAATACTGTATTATTAACTATAAACACAGTGCTGTCAGTAGATATCTGGAACTCCTTTATCTAGGATAACAGAAACTTTGTATCCTTTGAAAAACCCCTCCCCATCTCCCTTACCCACCAGCCCCTGGCAACCACTGTTGTATTAGATATTTCATACAAGTGAATTATGCAGTATCCTTCTTTGACTGGCTTATTTCACTTAGCATAATGTCCTCAAAGTTTATCCATGTTGTTGCAAATGGCAGAATTTGCTTCTTTTTCAAGCCCGAATAATATTCCATTGTGTGAATATGCAACATTTTTTAATCCATTCATCTGTCATTGGAAAGGTAGGTTGTTTCTACTTTTTGGCTATTGTGAATAATGCTGTAATGAACATGGGAACACAGACATCTCTTCGAATTCTTGACTTCAGTTATAATGGATTTATACTCAGAAGTGAAATTGCTAGATCGTATGATAGTAGTATTTTCAATATTTTTATGAACCTCCATACTATTATTCATAGCTGCTACATCCTTTTACATTATTTTAGGACTGATAGGCAAATAGTAAAGTTTCAGGATATGAAATTAACATACAAGTCAGTTGTGTGTGTATACACTGACAACTGAAAAGAATATTGAGGGAAAAAAATCCCTTTTACTATAGCATCCAAAAGAATAAAATATTTGGGAATAAACTTAACCAAGGAGGTGAAAAACTTGTATACTGAAAACTGTAAAACATCAATGAAAGAAATGAAAGGAGACACAAATAGACATTCTGTGTTCATGGATTGGAGGACTTAATATTGTTAAAATGTTCAGATTACCCAAAGCAATCTGTAGATTCATTGTTATCCTCATTAAAATCCCAATGGCATTTTTTACAGAAATAGAAAAAAACAATCTTTAAAAAATTTTTTTAATGTTTATTTATTTTTGAGAGACAGACGGTGAGCTGGGGAGAGAGAGAGAGGGAAACACAGAATCTGAAGCAGACTCCAGGCTCTGAGCTCTCAGCACAGAACCTCAGGAGGGGCTTGAACCCACAAACTGTGAGATCATGACCTGAGCCAAAGTTGGACACTTAACCGACTGAGCCACCCAGGCACCCCGAGAGAGGGAAGATGAATGAGGGGGTGCAGACAAAAAGAGTGAGAGAGGGACAATCCCAAGCAGGCTCTGCGCCGTCAGCATCAAGCCCGGTGTGGGGCTTGATCTCAGCAATCGTGAAAACATAACCAGAGCCCAAATCAAGAGTCAGATGCTTAACCAACTGAGTCACCCAGGTACCCTGAAAAAACAATCTTAAAATTCATAGGGAACCACAAAAGACCTATAATAGCCCAAATGAGCTTGAGAAAGAAGAGCAAATTTGGAAGCCTCATACTTGTGATATCAAAATATATTACAAAGCTACAGTAATTAAAATAGTATAGGACTAACATAAAGACAGACATGTAGACTAACGAAATAGAGAAGTAAAGCTCAGAAGTAAACCCATATAACCAACTGTTTTGCATCAAGGATGCCAAGAACACACAATGGGGAAATTTAAGAAAGGGTTTGGGAATATTGCATCTAGATGCAAAAACAAAAACAAAAAACCTCCCCAAAACTGTTATACCATACACAAAAACTAACTCAAAATGGATTCGATATAAATGTAAGTCTTAAAACTGTGAAACTCCTAAAAGATAACATAGGGGAAAAGCTACTTGATGATGGTCTTGGTAATGATATTCTTGGGTATAATACCAAAAACAAAAATAAGCAAATCAAATAGTCATCAGGCTTAAAAAGTAACCTATGGAATGGGAGAAAATATTTACAAACTATGTATCTAATAAGGAGTTAACCCCCAAATTTATAAGGAACTTCTAAAAGTCAATAGCAAAAACAAAACCAAACAAAGCAAAATACCCCCAAACCAAAAATCAACCAACCAACCAAAGAGACAAAATACCTGATTAAAAGTGGGCAATGGATATAAACAGACATTTCTCCAAAGACTGCTTACATATCAGGGAAATATAAATCAAAACTGCAGTATAATATAATGTTACAACTATTAGGATGGCTACTATCCAAAAAAGAAACAAATAAGGATGACAGATGTTGGTGCACATGTGGAAAAATTGGAAACCTTGTACACTGCTGGTGGGATAAAAGTTTGCAACATTTTTGATAAGACATTAGATTTGTTCCTGAGTCAGTCTTTGGTTTAAGGTATTTCTTAAGAATCATTAATATTTAGAAGTACATTTTAAAATATTAGAACTTTTAATTCACTTACCTTCTTTGACAAGACCACTGAACACACCTGTTTGATCTGCTTGACCTCAGCTATGAGGTCAGTCATGGAAATATAAGAATTTTAGTTGGTAGTTTAAATTGGCAGGTATGTCCTTCATGAAAACCTTTCAGAAGACTTAACTGGAGAGTACATCAATCTCTAAAAGAATAAGAGCATCCATAGAAATGCTTCTTAAACTCATTTCCTTTGTAGAGTGCTGAAAATGTTCCCAAATATTAATGTTTACATGAAGAAATGAGAACTCAATGATTTAATATTTTTCCATAGGTCAGACTTATTAAAGGGCTGAACTTTATTCTGCAGTTGTGTCCTTAAGTATTGGATGATAAATTACCTATCCCATATGAGATGATGATAAAGTTAAATGAAAGAGCTTTTAAAAGTGTACAGCAGAATACAAAATTGGTAATTCTAGGTCTGTTCAAAACAAAATTGAAACTGAGAGCTTAGCTTTATTGGTTCACTGAATGTATGCTTAGGAATGTCTCCCTTGTCCTACCAGTTCTAGGATCTCTGGGATTAATGGGATTGGCTTTTTGCATGAGTAGCACATGGAAGGATATTCGTTTTATTCATAGGACAAGTCCTAGAGTGCTTCTGTTGTCTACATTGGCCAGACTGATCATCATGGTCTCTAGTGTTTCTGTTCCCTGTACTAGTTTAAATGTAGGCTTCTCAATTCTTAACAGATTTGATGTCTTAGTTTCTTACCAGTGTAAAGTTTATAGTTTTTTTTTTTCAACAGGTGACATTGATTTACTTACCTTTTATTCATTCTCATCTGGCATACACTTATTGAAGATCTTACAATGTATAATATCAAGTGAAACCTGACACTTCTTTAGGAAACATATCCATCCAAACCCAATAAAAACATATACTTATTAGTTTTGATGTTTATTTTTGTGGGCTTTATATTATTATTATTATTACCTTTTATGTAAAAAGGTAATAATATGTAAAATATATATGCAATATTACTTTTGAGTCGCTTTTTTAGTAGGAGGGATTAGTAGAAATAAGCTGCGGAATTTTAGAACCATGAAGGACCTTAGAAATTGGGAAGCCTTGGGGTACCTGGGTGGCTCATTCAGTTAAGTGTCCAACTTTGGCTCTGGTCATGATCTCACAGTTCATGAGTTTGAGCCCTGTGTCGGGCTCTGTGCTGACAGCTCAGAGCCTGGAGCCTGTTTCGGATTCTGTGTTTCCCTCCTCTCTGCCCCTCACCCGACTCATGCTCTGTCTCTCAAAAATAAATAAAAGCTTAAAAATAATTTTTAAAATGTGTGAAGGCTTATGGTGGCCAAAATTAATTTAGAAAAAGAATCAGAGTAATATAAACACCTGTGTTAGAGCCCAAATCTATACTGTCTTTCCTATATTCTACCATTATTGTGGTCACCTGTGTTTATTACTGTTTTGTCACATTTATTAAAAAATGCACATTGGAGTACTACATCACCTTGTTTGACATCCATGGATACAAAGTTATATGAATAATGGTTTTGCTCTCAAGCAATAACATCCTTAGGTGCAGGCTAGGGAGGCTCTCTGCCATGGGCTCTATGCTCTTCAGGCCACTGTCCTGGATTTCCTGGGGCCGTGCTCCTCTCCAAGAGCTTATACTTCCTTTTCCTGGCCATTCTCTTGTTAACTGGAACCCTGGAGGGTTTTTTTTTTTTTCTCAATTCAGGGTCTGGACGAGTCTCTTTACTATGCCCCCCTTAGGATAGATGGTATGAACAACCCAAATACTGAAGGATGATTAAGGAACAGCTGATTATGGGTGTTGTGGATGGAGCTGGGCCAAACAGGCTATTTTGATATGCATGCATGCGAGGGCTCTTATTCTATGACTGTGAAGAGAGTGGAGCAGGCAAGGTTTTAGGGGCTGTGTCTCTCTTGCTGCCATTTCTGGCAGAGTGAGGAGTTTAAGAATTATAAACCTTTACATGGGTTATCTGGGTTCTGGAACACATGTTTATTAGGCAAGAGAATGGAATATATTTTACTGTAACTGTTTTACTAGTTTAATTTTTCAAATTTTATCATGTGTGTGGGCTTTCATTTTTCTTCTTGTCTTGAGCCCACAAATGTTAGGGGAAAGATTTTCTCTTGAAGATTAGTGTTTGGTTATAAAAGTGGCAGAAATGCAATTTCCTCTTCATGATTAAAATTGTGCATATGACTTTGATATTATTGATATTATTAGAAGAACTGAAAAGGACAGCCAGATTCAGTGAGTCAAACTTGACTTTTGAGAACTTAGAGATGACTGGTACCCCTGGGTAGATCTCAGGCAGATTCTGTGGGTTCTTAAGCTGGTATAAAATGAATTATAATAATCCTACTGGGACTGGAAGAAAAGTTTTAAAGTACAAGTTCTGTTATTTTTAATCCTTGTGTTAAAAATCAGACTTAGGGTCTTATTATAGGGTGGCAGTGCTGCAAAGGAAAACTGAATTCACAAGCTCTCAACAGGTCTCTTGTGTTAAATTGAGAGCCATGATTGTAATAAGTATGACTCTGAAAACTGAACTATGAACACGTGTAAGAACAAGCCTGAGCATATGAAATCCTTGAATTTCTTTGAGGACTCAAGTGCATTAAAAGCACCCTCCTCTCTTTTGACAAAATAGTATAGCCTCCCCTTGCCTAGAGACACTGTATTGACTTCAATGTAGACAAGTGCCTCATGAGATGACACTTGTTCTTCTTTTAAAATTTTGTTTAGTGTTTTTATATTTTTGAGAAAGTGAGCGTGAGCTGGGGAGAGGCAGAAAGAGGGGGAGACACAGAATTTGAAGCAGGCTCCAGGCTCTGAGGTGTCAGCACAGAGCCTGATGTGGGGCTTGAACTCATGAACCACGAGATCTTGACCTAAGCTGAAGTCAGATACTTAACTGGAGCCACCCAGGAGACCTGACACTTGTTCTTCTTGAGATCTGCTCCCATTAATACTCTGTATGGGCTCAGGGGAGAGACAGGATTTCTGCTCTTTGAGAAACTATCATATCAATCAAAGGAATTGCAGAATCTGGCCATATAAATTTGCAGGAACCTCAGATAATAGGTGTAAAAGAATTCTTGAGGACTTTAGACCTGAGAAGCAAGATGTTAGACTGGAAAATACAGTTTAGTCACATGATGATTCTCACCTCTGATTCAAATTTAAATGTCTTGGCAAAGAGGTGGCCTTAATGGTTTATGTGATGACTCTTAAGGCTTAAGGATGATAATTACCTAAAATAAATTAGGTATTTGGTGAGAGAGATTCAGATGATTCAGAGAGGTGTGTAGAGATAGTCAGAGTGGACTTACTTGGAGAGACCTGAGAAGCTAGTATTTCATAGGCTCCTGAGAAGTTCTTAAATGACACACTTCCCCCTCTGGTATAATCGAAAATACACTGGTTGGTGATAAGGAGGGCAGACAGTGGAATCTTTGAGAAGCTTGCGTGTGGTTATCCGTAGGCCACGATGGTGAGAAATGCTCTCATGAAACATTCCAGACATACATTTATCAGATGTAAGGTGAATATAGTTACCATAATTGGCACTGAAGGCCAGAATGGTTGTCAGGATGCCCAGACCATAGGGATCTGTGATAAAGGCTAAGAGATCATGATAGTCTTAGGTGTGAGATAGATTGACAGTAGACTATAGAATTTCTTCCTTTGTAGAAATAACGAAAATTACTTCAGGCACTGAAACAGAAAATTATATGCAGCCAATTTCCATATATAAATCAGTTTATGGAACCCAGGGTCGATTGAAAAGCATTCTAAGTCCTCAACATCACCACAAATATATATGCTAAATAGTTCATTGTTTTGTTCCCAAGAAGATCTGTGGTATTGGGCAGTGTTATGATGCCCTGGGAAATTTTTCAATGTGGAATCTGAACCGACATTGACACAAGATATCTGGAACAGCACCATGGTCTTCCATTTATAGAGGCTTATGGTAGACCAGTTGCAACAATGAGTATCGTATTTTGTTTTATTAACTCCCTCACCTGAAATCTTTTCAGATTCTGTGTTTTTTGTGACTTTTATTTCCTCTTTTGGAGTAGCAAGGGCATCTTATTCTCACAGAAATGGAGGGTCATTTTGTAGCTTGGGAACTGGATAAAGTGGAAGGGTGTGAGTAGATGTGAATGATGCAAACAGTCCTATCAAATAATTTATAAGTATCACTTTAGCTGGGGGTGTAGCTTAGTGGTAGAGCGTGTGCTTAGTATAAGTATCACTTTAACTGCTTTTGATCTCACTTATCCCTAGTCCATGGCCACTTTTTACCCCACATATTGTGATGACCAACTTTATACAATAGCAGTTTGTTTTCATATCTCTACTTGACACTTCTTGCCTCTGTCCTGGGTGTCTTGGTTTCCATGCATGGGTGAGATGCTATAGAGTACACATGGCACCTGTGCCTGTGCAACTCTGAAGTAACTTTTGACTGATGGGAAGTAGGAAATGGGGAGAAGGAGATGGGATGATCCATTTCTACCTAGACAGACTCTATTAAAGTGCAGTGCCAAATATGCCCTCATAATTAGATAGATCTACCAGATGAAGCAGAATCACTTGTGTTGAATTTCAAGTAGTGGCCAATTCTGTAATACTTCCTTTTCTATTTATTCTCTTTCCTTTACTACCCCACTCTCTATTTTCTTCCCTCCTTCTTACCTGGGATTTTCCTCACCATTGAAGTATTATCATATAAATTTTTACCTTCAACTTCATTTCTAGAAATACTAAGCTAATATAACACATACTTAAGACATACATGTCACTTCTTATACCTGCACTGATTTCCCCCCCTTATTTGGGTGGGGAACTCCTGGTCATTTTTCAAGTTCTGTGAACTTTGGTCCACTCAAGCAGAATTATTTTCTCCAATGTATTACTATTAATTTCCTAGCACATATGTCTATTATTTACCATAATGTCCTACAGTGTTATGTATTACTGATTAAGCCACCAACTCCTTGAGAGCCATGTCTTATGCTTCATGGATTCCCAACATCACGAATGGTCTCTTGAACATAATATGAATCATTTTTATGGATAAATTAATGAGTTAGTTAGAATTTAATATTAGGACCATATTTTAGTTGAGTGCTTTGTGTGAATGCAAAGAAATATCTTAAGAGTTGAAGATTCTGGCACCTGGGTGGCTCAGTCAGTTGAACATCTAACTCTTGATCTTGGCTGACGTCATGATCTCATGGATTGGGAGATAGAGCCCTGCATCTTGGGATTCCTTGTCTCCTTCTCTCTCTCTGCTCCTCCCATACTTATGCTCTCTCTCTCTCTCTCTCTCAACATAAATAACCTTAAAAAAGAGTTGAAGATGTATACTACATAAGCACCTGTTATAATTATCTACATATATTGAACATCCAAAAAATACTTTATTTACCTTTCCATTTTATTGCCTGTCTAGCTATCTGTCTCTTACCAATGATCTTTTTATTGTCAATGAGTAATAACCATTTGACGATGAGTAAGAGAACAGACAAGTGCCATTGATAAAGCAATAGAGCATGAGGCTGCTTGTTCAAAGTCAAAGCACTATATTCTTTGGAGAGATAATTTTTATTGCTTTAGCTAGGAAATGAGCCTACATTGCTCCTTTGCTTGGGTCCAGTGTGTTTTGGTTCTGACAGAGATTTTGTTATTATAATGGTTTCACTGTAGTACTTAAACTAGAAATAGCAAGTCTGAGAAATGGCATCATTTTCCACAGTAACTGATAGAAAATAAAGAAACTTCATTTGCAGCTGAAAGACTTGGAGCTTTAGATGCCTGAGCAATAATAAATTAATTAATTTAAATAACTTAATTATATAAATAATTTATTAATTGCAGATCTCTCTCTAATATACCTGTTTCCTCCAACCTCCATAACAACCTTATATAATTGTTACTGTTCTGATTTGTACATGTCACTTCTCATTTTTAGGCCACAGGCTACTTGCTAGTCCAAAAGCAGTCATTACATAATTCCCATAGAGCAAGAAAAATGTCCACCCACACCCAGAGCTTCCTCAGTTATTGGTGTATTATGCTTCTCATCACTCAGCTTTCTTTCAAATATAGCCCTCCGGCTTTTGCCTCCAAAATCACCAAAAAAGGCATCAAATCCTGGATGCTTCAGAAGTACAAGAACTTAAGTCTCTGTGTTCCAAAACAGTTACCACTTATTATATTATTATAAATGTTCAGAAGTATACAATGAAAATTTCGTATCCAATTGAATAAACGCTATTAGCATAATTATTCCCTATTGAAATTATTTCTGACCCAAATGTATTATTTATGGGTGAGAATAAACGGAGAAATCATTACTCGTTTGTTCAATTTACCTCTTTATGATTTATCCAAATTGCTTAATTTAGTGCTTTTTAAAAGGACTGTACTTTGAGCCAGTGCATCCTGTAAAGTATCTGCCCTCTGTTTGTCCAGAACATTTTTTTGGAATGAGTTAAAGATCTTGAAGGCTCTATTATATTCTTTTTTTTTTTAATCACATCTTTAAGAGGTTTCTCACTTCCTGTCAAGTTGCCTAATATTTCTTGTTCTCAATTTGATGTCAAACATCACAAAACAGCTCTAGGAGAGTGTGGGCAGTTTCCATACTGTCAAAGAGAAGTGATCTTCATTTATGATGAAATTATAACTATTTACTTTAGGCTTTTAAGACCATTTGTAACTTGCAAGCTTCTACTCAATCATGATAGTTTTAGCAAAGGAAATAAAAATAGATGGAGACAGAAAGCTAGTGAGCACTTTATTCATTAAAAACGATTTTAAAAGGGGCCATATGTACTTAGAAAAACAAACCTCAGAGTTTCATACCCTGCAGAGTTTTGTCTGCATTTCCTATGATCTCAAATGCTGAAACAATAGCACACTTGATGTCAGTGAACAAGAAATGTTTATTAAAGTAATCTCCTTGCCAAATATGAACTCATATTGTCCTGTATTTATACTGTTTTGTAGATACAAGGCTTCTTTGGGCTTCTGACAGATTGGTCCTCAGAAAGAAAGTGCACAGACAGTGAAAAAAAGCTTTAGATTGGCTGGCTGACTTGTGAGTAGCTCATTCTGACCACCAGTGTTCTCAGGCTCAAATCTGATACTAGTGGTGAATTGAAAGGATGCAGACATGGGGGTTGAGTTGGTAAAATTCATTGGCAAATAGAGAAGAAGGAGCATACATCCTTAAAGAGAGCATGTTAGTTCTGCTCATTTCCCTCATTTCACAGGTAATATGAAGCCAATTCAAAACCATCATTATTTAATGTACTCATTTATGGAGATTTTCATACCCTTCTCATACCCTTTTTGTTCTGCTACTTGTTCCTTTATATTAAAATGGACTTCTCAGGGCGCCTGAGTGGCTCAGTTGGTTAAGCACCTGACTCTTGATTTTAGCTATGGTCATGATCCCAGGGTCATGGGATTGAGCCTCATGTCAGGGTCTATGCTGAGTATGGAGCCTGCTTAAGATTTTTCTCTCTCTCTGTCTGCCTTTCTCCCTGCTCACACATATACTCTCTAAAAATGAAGAGAAATGAGATTAAATGAGATGAAATGAAATGAAATACAATGAAATGAAATAAAATTAATTAAAAATTAAATTAAATTAAAATAAAACAATTAAAATGGACTTCCCAAAAGTAACACCATTGACATTTGTAGTAGACTAATTCTTTTCTGGAGGCGTAGAGGCTGGGCCAGACTGTATTTTGCATCATTAGCTGTTTAGCAACATCCCTGATTTTTATTTACCAGATTACAGTAACACAACTGTCCTCTGCATGTTATAACAACCAAAAAATGTCTCTCAACATTACCAAATGTCTCTTGGGGGAAAAAATTTCCCTTGTTGAGAATAACAATACTGAAAGAAGAATTTTAGAAACTGCATTAAATTTGATATGCTCACTGCTCTCCCCAAATCGCAGTTGCTCAACCCAGTAAGTTTATTTTTTGCTCACTTTATAGTTATGCGCAGATATTCCTGGTCAGATGGCCTTCTGTAAAGTAATTAAGGAACATAAGCCCCTTATGTTTCATAGATCTACCCTACTCAAGGGACTTTGAATCCTTCTTATCCAGCAGATAGAAAAAGAGGAGAAAACCTGCCCAATTCTTAACTACTTTGTGTAGAAATTGATATGCACATTGTATCTGTTTACACTTCATTGAGAAAAGTAGACATTGGCATTACATAGATTGACATAAACTAGGAAATCTGTTCCTAAGATATAGGCAGGCATTTCTAAGAAATGACTCCACCTAAAGAAAAATATCAAAACATGTCTTTGGGTGTAGAAGTAGAATATCACTTCCTCTTATTTGATGCCTAAATTTGGGATGTTTTTTTCCTACTACAAGTACCTCTGAGTTTGTACTGCTAGTTGAGGATTGGGAGAGGAACTAAACTGAGGTGCCAGATATTGTAAAGTATTTGCCCTGAAGAGAAAGAAAAAAAAGTCAAAAACATACAGACATTATTGTTCCACAATAACACTAAGTGATAAATATAATTTTTGAGAAACTTAAATATTCACCATGTTGTATATTCATTTAAACTGGATTTATATGATATAGTGGGTTTAGAAGAAAGAAAATCTAATTTTTTATTTTGACATTCTTGTCACTGGTTTGTGGTTTGAGGCAAGTCATTAAACTTCCCAGGATGCATGTTCTGCATGTATAAAATAGGCATAAAACTTTTCTCTTAACTTTTTTACAGGGAATTAAAATGAGAATTATGCTTATAATTTTATTTGAAAAGTTCTTCATTCTAGCTAATGTTTATATTGCACTACTCATTATGAGTCACTGTTTGTGACTGGTGACTGAGTCAGATATTGGCACACTGTCCAGTAGATAGATAGAGGGATTCTAAATTACCTGAAAACAAAAAAGCTGAGAGACTGTATGGTAATCTTGTGAGGCCAGTGAGCATTTGGACATATTTATGGAGACTTCAGTCAGGCTATATAAAAGGAATCTCTTCTCTGATGTAGGCACTATAAAGGCCTCAATGACAATAGTTGAACTATAAAGCGGATGTACTTTTATAAACCAGAACATTCTCTCACAGGGAATAGCCAGCAAATTAGACCTTGATTTTTGAAGATTGGGTGCCATCAGTAATCTTTGTTAGTCTCAGGGGAGCTATCCATGGTTCTGATACTCTATTACTGACCTTTCTGAATGGAATGCCTAATATCCCTATTTTTGAATCAATATTTGCCTTGAATATTGTCCTCCAGATTGTAACTAACCTTAGCATTACTGTTTTCTAGAGCAAAACTGATATGTAAAATCATTCTTATACCTTGAACAATTTCCATCTTAAATTTCACTAACCTTCATGAGTTCATGAGTTAACCTGCTGCCTAAGTTAATGAAAACCTAGTCTGATCTTTACATTCCCCGGATATGCCCCAGACCTACATTCTGCTTTCAAACTGGATGAAATATATGTACATTGTGCATATAGCTAATGGTTAGAGAAGTACCTTCATAAGGAGTCAATAACTCTGGTGCAAAGCAGATTATCCTTATGGCTTGTGACATTTCATTTCATTTTATTTATTTATTTATCATTTATTTAGTTAGTTAGTTCTGTTTATTTTGAGAGAGAGAGAGCGCGAGTGAGTAGGGGAAGGGCAGAAAGAGAGGGAAAGAGATATTCCCAGTCAGCACAGAACCTGATGCAGGGCTCAAACTCACAAACTGTGAGCCAAAACCAAGAGTCAGACACTTAATTGACTAAGCCACCCTGGAAGCCCTGGTTTGTAACATTTTAAAGTATTTGAGAAGAACTTCAATTTGGAACACAGATATATCTCAGTAATAATTTGATATGAGAACACTGATAAAGTTGTAAATTAATACTTCTGATTGCTCAGGTCTCTTATCTCAGCCAAGAATCAAGGCAGACTCATATTTAACAGGTGATGAAATCATATGAGCGACATTTCTGTTCATTATATTATCTCACATGATCCCATTGTCATGTAAATACCCTACTCTGGTAATAAGAAAAGAAAAGATAAGGGGTGTGTTTTTGGCATTTTGGTTTGATTATTTTCTTCACTGACCTTTAAGAATATGAAGTGTACTGTTTATGCCAAGCACAAAAAACCACATTACCTGAACTAAGAAGAACTGTATTTTGCGGGGTTGATTCCTATTAAAGGGTGAGTTTTAACAGTGGAGGGCACAAATAAACCAGCTTGAGGAGTAAGTATTGATCAGGGAGAATTGCAGCATTGCAGCTGACTGAAAAGTGCACTTTTGCTATTCAGTTGAAATCCAGCAGCAAGAGAACTAGGGAGATTCCTTAAAAATACAAAACAAAACGTTCTATGGTGCAAGGAGCTGTGACTTCCATGAGTCAATTTAGGTTAAATAAGTTACTCTCAAGGGAAGGAAACATGGATGAACCGGCAGAAGAATGGTTTACCTGAGACACTTTATTTTTATTGCGTCTAGTTGACCTTTTTCCAGATAATGGTATAAAAATGTACTTGGTTTCTAGATGTTTTAATGAATATAAAATAAATATGGATATTTTAATCTGTGTTTCATTAGACTATACTGTAGTACTAGTACTAAATATCACAGCATTTTTTTATTGAAGTATAGTTGACACAGTATCATATTAGTTTTATGTGTACAACATAGTGATTTGACATTTATATACAATTATGAAATAATCACTATGGTAAGTTTACCATCTGTCATCATGCAGAATTATTACAGTATTGGCTATGTTTTCTATGTTGTACTTTACCTCCCCATGACTTATTTATTTTATAACTGGAATTTTGTACCTATTGATCTTTATTTTGTCCATCCCCCACAAGTTGGACAACCACCAGTTTTATCTCTATATTTATGAGTCTGTTTCTAGACATTGCAACATTTAGAAGCATCTATATATTTTCCCTTGGCAGATTTTCCATGGAATATAAAAAAGAAATTAATAAACATTGCAGACTTTTTTTTTAACATTTATTTATTATTGAGAGACAGAGAGACAGAGCATGAGCATGGGAGGGGCAGAGAGAGAGGGAGACACAGAATCCAAAGCAGGCTTCAGGCTCTGAGCTGTCAGCACAGAGCCCAACGCAGGGCTCAAATTCACAAACTGCAAGATCATGACCTGAGCTAAAGTTGGATGCCGAACTGACTGAACCACCCAGGTGCCCCCAGACTTTCTATACTTAATGACATATTCCATTTTTTATGTCCTTAGGAGCCACAATATTTGAATATGGGAAGTGAAGAATACTACCTAAGTGGTATTAACAAAAAATGTGTTCACTGGCAATTATTGCTTTTACTTGTGCTTCTTTCTATACACTGTATGAACAGGGACAGAAATTTGTAAAAATTTGGCCCCCATTTTCAGTGATTTCAATAGCAGATGCAGCTTAAAGGTAAAAATAATTCCCAGGCACTACGATGGAGTCTAGTTTGACAGTAGTCCTGATTATATGCTTTGAGTTTTTTGCAAACTGCTTTCATTTTATTTGTACACACATTTGACAGTTTTATTGTTTACCTACTGTATAATTAGGTTGAAGACCTGGGGGGGGGAATTAAAGAATGACTTTGTTCATTTCTCAAAATCAGGTAAAATGTGGCATTTTCTTTCTGAATGTCTATGTTTTTTCTTGAATGTTTTGTAGGATAGCACTTCCCCAACTTTAACCTGCATGTAAATCATGTTTGCATCTTGCCAAAATGCAGAATCTGATAGTAGGTCTGGAGTAGAGCTTGAGATTTTGCCTTTTTAGCAGCACCCATGTAATGCTGATGTTTCTGGTCTGAAGACTGTACTGCTAGTAGTGAAGCGTTGGTCTATTATGTAATAGCTATTACTTGTACAGCTAATCTAGTAAGGTATTTATTCTTCTTATTTGAGGAGCCCCGTCTTTACAAAAGTAATGAAGTGTATGGATAAGAGCATGAGCTCTGGTGTTAGGTGACCTGAGTTTGACTTCCAGCTTTCACTTTTATTTAGCTGTGACTTAATTGTTAAACATCTCTAGGCCTTAGTTTTCCATTAGATAAAAAGTAGATAATGTCTGGCCTTACATCATGGGATTCTTATATGTATTATATGAGAGAATGATTATAAAGTACTTAGTCCACTGACATATTTGCATTTATGTGAAACTAAAGGGCTTTCAGAAATTATGTAGTATAGACTTTTATTTTTACAGTTTGGAATACTAAGACATGTAAAATAAGCTGGATTTGCTTGGATCACTCATCAAATGCTGCTTAATAACCTCAGATAGGTTATGAGAGCATATGAGAGACAGGATCTGAGTGAAAACTTGGAATGATCAAGAGAGTTAGAACCAAGTTCATTATTTTTGCAGATGTATCCATCAAGAAATAAAAACACAATTTAGCATTATTTAATACATTTTTATATTTTTATGAACATATTTGTATTTTTTAAATGTTTTATTTGTGATATCTCAAATAACATGATATAGCTCATGCGATTTTTTGAGCCATTTTAGCAGAGAGAATCTTGAAGTACAAATAGAAACTTATACTTCTGCAACAGAATAATTGCTTGCGAGATATCAAATTCTTTTATACTTTAAAAAAATCTCTTTTTCATCTTAAATTGGATGTCTGTCACTGTCTGGCCCTGATAAGATTCATGCATTTTAATTCTATTTCTGTTACTACCTAATTGTGGGGTCTTGTATAAGTCAATTTATCTCTGGTTCAGTTTCATCAACTATAAAATACTTTTTTCTTTTAAGCATCAAATACAATTCTGGGTGTGATTAAAAATATGTTGTTAAATTATCATCGGTATGAATTTATTATAATAACACACTTTTGGAAAATGCCACTACTGTCAGTGATGTAAGCTTTTTGTGTATGTTAATGACTTCCACAACAACAGACAATGAAGACCCATTTCTTTAAGTGTTTCCCATCCAAGTACTAAGCAGGGCTGACCCTGCTTAGCTTCCAAGATCAGACAAGATCGGCCTCGTTCAAGGTGGTATGGCCATAGACCATTTCTTTAAGTGTCAAAAACCCTGAAGTTGGGTAACAACTGTTGATGTTGGATAAGCTAGATTATTAACCATATATGTATAGACCCATACATTCCTTCAGGTAAAAAAAAGAGTACCATACATCACTGTAAAATATGTTGGCATTACTCTAGCTGAATTTTTAAAGGAAACTATATTCTATGAGGTTTACCAAGAGATTTTCTCATGGTTTAAGTTGGGATTATCTTTTTAAAAAAAATGTTATGCCTTAAATGTTCTTTTATTCTGTCTCACAAAATGGCATCTAAATGCCAACATACATGAAGAGAAAAATAGTAAACTAGATCCCTTAACTTTTCATTAGAGATGAATTAATATTATTGGCTTATCTTTACAGGAAATGCATTCAAAATTCAGGATTATCTGTGAGGTTGCTTTATGTTCCATGGGATGCTCTTCCCATTGGAGATCAAGATTTATCAAAAAAAATTTTTTATTGTATTTGAAATAGGAAAAGCATAAAAAACGAATGTCTTTTAGTTCCCTAAAATAGAGGATTTTGAAATAATTTTGGCTTTCTCTGCTTGTTTCTTCCTGTGATTTCTGCATATCAACTCAATTTATTTGATGAGAAGGTCATCATTCCAGCATTCTCCATGTGCCTGGTGCCTCATACCCCATCCTATCATTGGCATTTGTCCCTCTGTTGGTCCCTGAGAAATATCAGATACAGCTGTTGATTTTACTAATAATTTTGTCCCAAGATACTGGCTGATGGAAGAGTAAAGAATATCTTCAAAACTCCTGAAAGAATGTTCTCATTTTGAATTAACACATATTCAAAGCAAAGGATGGAAAGATGTTCTGCCCTAACTGATTAAGTTCTTCACTTAATTTAGAAGGTTTTGATTTTCAAATATTTTATATAAAATGTGCCCAGTAGATATAATAGGGTTTTCTGAGTTCATTTAAAAGTATGCAAGAAAGGACATACAGTAGTCTTCCTTGCTTTACAGATATTTCTCTAAGCGCATCAGCAGTCTGCCAGGTCCTGGATAGCATTTTGAAAGATGCCTTAACCAAGCCTCAAACCACATAGTCATTAGGGAAATAGGTTTCTTTACAAGTAAAAATGGGCTTGGCTTATTGATTAAAATGTGGAGTTGTCTGAAAATATCTAGAAAGATATAGAGTAAAATAAAAATAAAGCCTGTTTTAAAAGTATTAACTAAATGAGTTTTGTAGTAATCATGAAATCTACTTTCTTGCTTGATCCTAGATATAGACCTTTTGATCTGAGTCATAGGCACAATCTGTGATGTTGTGAATATACTGAGAAATCTCTCAGAGTACGTGCCTGAAATTTAATAAACTTAGAAATAAAGGGTTTCTGCCAACAAATCACTTTTATTTGACACCTCAGCAGTGAACATTGAGATCTGACAGATTTAAAGTTAGCATGTGAATGTGAAAAATATGATTTTTGTAAGTGCATAGGGAAACATTGTTTTGGCACACAATGATGATCTATTGAAGAAAGTAACCACTGTACCAGAAAGACTTACATTCTTTGATGTTGTGTATTCACTGGGGGCAGAGCTTGACAGCTGTTTCATTTAGGAAAAAAACACCATTAGTACTGTGATTCTTAAACTTTAGCTGCAACTAGCTTTTAGAGTCAAACATGGGCCCAATTTGAGCTACTATTAGTACAAAGACCCTACTGTTCTCATTGCCAGACTGCTTTACATAATCCATAGAAGCAGCTGTATAATTTGTCTTTATTCTGGGAGCCGGCTTTGATCAGAAATAATTTCTTCCATATACAAAATTATTTGATAAGCCTCCTATGTTCCACGTTTGTACAGACATGATAGCTCATCCCCTCAGAATTGTCAGGGAAGTGACTGGGCCTTTACGATCTGCTCAATTAGTGTTTTCTTGTACAAAGCATTTAATCCCCTGGAACTACTTACAGTAGATCCTGAGACAAAGCATTAAAACATCTTAACTCAAAATAACAAATGCTAATATTCATGTCATTATTCATTCTTCAGGAGGGTATATTTCAAGGATGCTTTTCCCCCATAGGCTTTGGTTTTCCCCTTGGCGCAGTGACAGTCTCTTCCCAGGCTGGGCTCTCCTGGCTGCAGAACTAAAATGAAGAGATGGAGATTGATGGGGACTGTGAGCTCTGTTGGCTTTACATTCTTTCGGCTTATAGCTGTTAAAAGTGGGGCTGTGTTTTCTGCCATTCTTTTCACAGTGGGACCCCAACCTGAGATTCACAGAACAAGTTGCAGGAGGTAACAACATCCAGGTCCTGCACTCCACATACTGGCCTTGGCCTGGGGCAGCCATTTTGTCAAAGCCTGCATTTTACCTCTTCTGAATATATAGGAGGGAAAAAATACAGTTGATCCGAAATGAGTTCATCATTTTTTTTGTCAAAAAAAAAAAAGTGAGAATGGATAACAGTTTATGTTACTGTTTTTCTAAAATATATCTCTAAAATGTATTCCTATATAACATACATATGTACCTATAATTATTTATCTGTACCCACTTTATGTCTGTTTAGATCAATGATTTAATTTTGGCCTTTCTGGATAATTAAGGTGAAAGCTGCAATTTTAACCTACTTCTGGTTTTGGTTTCTCTTGTCACGTTCTTTGCAAGTGCTCCGTTAGCAGCTGGAAAGTTGTTTTTGTTCATTTCTTTGTTGTTGTACTCCCTCTGTAAGTCAGGCCCAAAGGAATGTATTCTTTAGCGGCCAGAGCCATCTGATTACAGATAAGATGAACCCAGGCCAAAAAATGAGAGAGAGCAGGAGTGTTGTGTTGAGAAGCCTGCAGCTCCCAACACAGACACTAGAGACACTGGCCATCCACTTGCCAGTCCCCAGTCTGCCAGGCCTTGAGATTGAAAGTAAGTTGAGTAAGAGACAGGGGTTATGTAAATACATAGGGGGCGGTGGGTAAAAGGAGCATTCAGATTCATAATGGGATTGATGTGCAATGGAGTTAGAGCTTACTAGTCCAGTGTTTCTCAAAGTGTTGTTTCACTACCTGGCAGAATTACCACTTGCCCTCACTGAGTCAGGCGCCCTGGGGTTGTGGGTACAAGCACACAAGGGGAGTTTTACACACCCACTAAGATTATAAATCACTGATTCTCATCAAATATTCCTTCTAGGAAAATCGATTTAACTTGGTTACATCATCATCACTATCATCAGCATTATAACAGCTGGGATTTATTGAGAGTTTTTACTCTGCAGGGCACTATGCTTTCCATGCTTTATCTCCTTTAATCTTCACAACAGTCCTAGAAATTAGGATTATATGAGCTATCATAGGTAAAAGGGAACAGGTCTAGAGGATTGAGGAACGTTCCCAAGGTCACAACAATTACTAGTGACAGAGACAGAATTCAGCCCCTCTCCTGTCTGACTGGAGAGGGTTTACTTTTGAGTATTTTACAGAAAAATTTTATTTAAAAAGACTTACCAAAAATGGTTTCTGTAGAGACTCAAAAATAGTGTGAATGAATTGGAAATATTTAAGGGAAAAATTCAATTTATTTAAGTACTCGAAAAATAGTTTAACCTCCTCTAGTCTGTTGTATTAACAGAAATATTAGAGTTAGCCACAAATTGGAGGGACAGAACATGGGGATGTGGAACAAAGAAGAAGACCAGCATATACACTCATTTTTTTTTTTTTTTTTTTTAGGAAACTTGAAATTTGCATAGGTAAATGTCAAACAAAGAGTAGTAAAGGGTCTTATGGGTGAGTAAGTAAAATGCCTTCAGTTTCAAATTAAAAATTCTTCTCACTTTCGAAAGATTCTTTCCATATCCTGTTTTTTTTTTTAACTAAGGTTTCACTCCTTTTGCTGAAAGTATCTGGTATGTTACTACATTGCTGGATTAGTTTTCTTTAAACCTTTACATTAGCCTGTAAATAATCTCACTGCCCTGAGATAGTCCGTATACAGGAGACCTAGCACAGTGTGTTCAGAGGAGTCATAGGTTAATATGAACATAGTTTTGATTTAGTTCTTTCTATAAATCTGCCCTCTGGGCAAGGAACTTAGGTTTTTTTTTAAATATATGTGACATCATCCATAAATATTCATTATAGAATTTCGTGATAAGTCCCCCTGTCTCCCCAAAGCCCCAAGTCTCATTGGGTGCCAGGGAAGGTGGTTGCAGAGTTTAGCTGGCAATTGTTAGTATTCCTGTTCTCTGTACAAGTGCATTCAGTTGACCTGGGTGACACAGAATATGCCTGGAGAAAAGGGTTTCGTGATCACAAACATTTGGGAAACGCTACATATGATATTTTGCCCCATGCAGAATTACAGCACATACTTCAGTGTACTAAAAGCTTGAAGAAATCCTTTGCTAATTTAACTTTAGCTTTGCCAAATCCTGGATTTCAGAAACTTATTTGATATAAAACTCTTTGTGAGCATATTTCTTACTATAACTTGGAATAAATATCCAAGAAATAACGGATGGGAAACATTCTGTGTTTTGATATGAAATGAAGATTTTTTTTTTTTTAGGAGTATACTACTGCTTCTACTTTTTCTTTTTCCTGTCTGGGCTTTTATTCTAACGGGCCATCCTGATAGCTTTTCAGATATATCACAGTGTCTCAGTGGAGATATGTGAGATCATGACTATAATCATGAGATGATGTCAAGAGACTTTCAGTGCATGCTTCGTTGGTAAATGCTGTGTTAATAAGTGTTCTAGGTTGTAATCATTAGTCCAAAATTCAGTATGATGTGGATGTTAATACCTTGGATGTTAAAGTCAGAAAAACCTGGTTTCAAGTCATAGCTCTCCATATTTCGTATGTTCCAAGACAACATCCTTAACCTCCTCACTTATGTAATGTGGACAGAAATACCTCAATTCTAGGTATGTGAGGGGGGTGTGGATGTCTTATATGTATAATGTCTCAAAAGTAAAAATTATAGAAGTAAAAATACAAAAAGGAAAATGGGACCAGCTGATATGATACTAAACACAAGCACATTTTTCTTTTGTATGTGTATGAAACACAGTAGATTATATTAGAAATATAAGTTGTTTCTATGTGATACTGAACACACAGATGAAAAATTAAAACAAAATTAACCAATCATTACTGATTATATAAACATCCAGATGTTTGGCATCGAATAGATTAAACATCTGGCTCATGAATTGAAATTTTTACTTTTCATATGCAACTTTCAATGGCATACTTGGTGTATATTTCTAAAAATATTTTCTTTCCATAGTACAGGCATATGCCTCGTACAAAAGAAATGTATAGAACCAAGAAAACATTTTAATTTTAGGTAAATTTTAATCTCACAATTACTTTTTACTGTCAGTTTCATACTCAGTTCAATTTATTCAATAACAATTTTGAATCGTATTATACAGCAAACCCTGTGTTAGGCAGTTTGGATTTAAAAACAAACAAACATAAAACTAACACTGCCTGGAGAATAGGTCACATGTGAAGGAGGAAAACAAAAGTTTGAAACAATAGAAATTTAGCATTTGCATTGAAATATCATTGGGGTGTAATAGGCTCACAATAAGGGAGCCCCCTTCCCAGTTCCCAGCTAGAAGAAATGGAGAGAAGGAATGTTTGGGAAGACTTTCAAGAGGAGGGATACTGGAATTGAATAATAAAGACAAGTAATAGTGTGTCAGTGGATTATGGAGGTGATAGACATTAAGGAGCTCATGGGTTTGTTTGCTCCTAGAGTTTAGGATCTACATGTTATGGTGTTTGGGAAATGAGAAAGCAAGGAGAAATTAAAAAAGAATTAACATTTATTTATTTTTGAGAGAGAGGGGGAGAGAGAAAGAGAGAGAGAGTGAGAATGAGCAGAGGAGGGGCAGAGAGAAAGGGAGGTACAGAATCTGAAGGAGACTCCAGGTTCTGAGCTGTCAGCACTGAGCACAGTCCGAGACTCGAACCCACACAGTGGCCTGAGCTGAAGTTGGATACTTGACTGACTGAGCCACCCAGGTGCCTCACCAAGGAGAAATCTTTTTTAAAAAATTAAGGTTTATTTTGAGAGAGCAAGAGAGAGCGCTAGCAAGCATGAGCAGGGAGAGGAGCATAGAGAGAGGAAGACAGAATTGGAAGGAGGCTCCAGGCTCTGAGCTGTCAGCATAGAGCCTGTTGTGGGGTTTGAACCTATAAGCTATGGGATCATGACTTGAGCTGAAGTCAAAAGCTCAACCATCCGAACCACTCAGGGACTCCAGCAAGGAGAAATTTTAAAAGGCTTTCCCTGTAGTGAGTGGGGTGACCAAGTGATGTTGCTCAGTGTGAGGGCAGTAGTGGGAGGATGGGCTGTGAAGGGAAACAAGTCCCCGGCGAGGAGACCATTGTGTCCTTCTGGGATTGAAAGTAGACCTTCAGAAAAATGAGTAACAGAAGAGGGCAGATTACTGAGATATAAATAAGCTAAAAACAATCCACTTTGGTGCCATTAGGAGTAAGGAGTAAAGGAGACGGAAGTCTGTACTAGTTTTTTAGGTTTCTATTTGAGTGACCGGGAGATAATGGTACCTCTCTATAGAAGAAGAAAGGAGAAAGAGGAAAGCCCTGGGAGGGGATATGGTGAATCTCCTTTTTGGCATATGCCTAAAGGGCCATAAAAAAATGGTTTAGATCGCAATAATTGATTTTGCAGACGTTGCAATCTAAGTAAAAATAAGAAGGAACACTATAAACATTATAAACACGAATTTAAAAATACTATATAGATTAAATGATAATCCAAAGCATCAGTGCAATGAGCATATCTTTTGAAATTTCTTCAGTATGAATTCCATTAATTAATGACCTTGGATGATCAAAGCATTGGAAATAAAGATATGTATTATTTAGGGTTGATAGAATCTATGAGTCATGATGTCCCTGCAGTCATATGTTGACCTTAGCCAGAACTCTTTGATTTTGTAAGTTTTCTTCTAGAAGACCAATTTGCTTGAATTCAAAAACTAAAGAAATGAAAGACTGTGTGTGTTTTGTGCTCCCTAGGGTCCATTTGTATATTTGAAGGTAACTGTGTTTTAATTTAGGTTTTTTGTTTTTTGTTTGTTTTTTTGTCTGTGGGTCTAACTAGCAGAAAGAAATTTAAGTGCCTCTTAAATTGCTGAGGGGCACCTGGGTGGCTAGGTTGGTTGTGTCCAACTTTGGTTCAGGTCATGATCTCACAGTTGGTGGGATTAAGCCCCACATTGAGTTCTATCTACACCGACAATATGGAGTCTGCTTGAGATTCTCTTTCTCTCTCTCCCTGACTCTCTGCTTCTCCCCTACTTGCACTTGCTCTTCTCTCTCAAAATAAATAAATAAATTTTAAAAATTAAATTTTTGAATAGTTTGAGATAATTGGCTTTGTATATAATACCAGTTATTTTGTGTTGGAAATATTTCTGGCTGGAATCTCAAACATTAGTCTAGTGTGTAATTATAGGCTCTATTTGACTTCACCTTGGGATTTTAATACTGCTGTTATGTGGTGGTGACAGAAATGATAGACTAGGCAAGTGGTTATATGTGCACTCCACGTGTTCAAGTTAGTAGAAGAAAGCAGGAGAGACAATAAAGATAAGAAAAGACCAAATAGAACTTCAAAGGTGAAAAGTAGAATGTTTATATGCAAAATATACTTAATGGAATTAACAGTAAATTAGACACTATAGAAAGCCAGATTTGTAAAATTAAAGTGATTGATATTATTCACAATGAAAAGGAGAGAAAAATGACTGAAATAAAATGAACCATGGGACAACATATGAAGTCTAACAGATACGCAATTGGAGTCTTAGAAAGGCGTATGTGGAGGGAAGCATTTGAAGAAATAATGGCTGAAATTTTTCTGAATTTGATGAAAACAATAAACTCACAGAAACAAGACTCTCAATAAACCCCATGCAGAAAAACAAAAGATGATGAAACTATAGCAGGGCACATTATAGCCAAATTGCTTATCCAGTGATAAAGAGAAAATCTGAAGACCAGCCACAAATAGTATAACATATAGAGAAGCTGAATTACTGTGTTGTACACCTGAAGCTAATGTAATGTTACATGTCAAATATACTAAAAACAAGCAAACAAAAAACTAGCCAGAAGAAAATGATGTTATATGCAAAAGAACAAAGACTGACATGTGACTTCTTGCAAAAAAAAGAGAACATTTTGGAATTAAAAAAGCTGAAAAAATTTACCACCAGCGGACCAGTGCTACAAGCAATGTTAAAAGATATTATTTCATCAGAAGGGAATTATAAGGAGTAGAAATCAGTATTGGCACAGTAGAGTAAATAACGTTGGAAAAGACAAGTACATGAGTAAATATAAAAGGCCTTTTTTCCCTTACTTTAAATTCTCTTTGAAAGGCAGTGGGCTATTTAAGGCAAGAGTTGGCAAAATGAGATCTGTGGACCTAATCTGTTCCTACAATCTGCTTTTTATGGCCTGTGAGCTAAGAAAATTCTCACAATTTTAAGAGTAATAAGATATAAGCAAAAGCACAAGCAAAAGCAAAAGAAATATGCAACAGAGACCTCATGTGACCTGCGGTGTCTAAAATATTTAGTGTCTGGTTCTTCTTTACAGAAGAAAATCCCTGGTTTAAAGCAAAAATACTAATGTTGTATTGTGACATTTATACCACATGGAAAAGCAAAATGTGTAAAAACAACAGATCAAAGTCTAGGAGAGAAGAAATGAAATAATAATGTCACACAAGTTTTCTATTATCCTTTAAGTGATATGATATACTTAAAGATGGATGGTGAAAAATTATATAAGTTAATGATAATTAATGAGAAAGCAACCATGAATGGTTGATGAATAGTTATTAAGCCAGTAAAGGAGATAACAGTGGACTAAAATAATAACCATTTTTTCCAGAAGAAGGAGATAAGAGGAAAAAGGATATTAAGATCAGAAGAGACAAAAAAAAAGATGGTAGAACTAATCCTAAAATATTAATAAATCACATTAAATATAAATGGTCATGACACTCATTAAATGACCGATGTGGCAGATTGTATAATAAGCAAGAGGTGAGTCTATGTGGTATATAGTAAGCCCCCTTCAAACATAAAAACACAAATTGTTTATAAGTTAAATGATGGGAAAATACATGCAGTGGCCATATTAATATGAAGCAAATTTAAAGTAGAGAATTTTGCCAGTGATAAGTTGGGCCAGTTTTTTAATGATAGTATATAACTATCCTAAATATTTGTGTATGGGATGCCAAAGTTTATAGATAAATGAAAAGAGATAATAGAATTGAAAAGAGAAATGGACAAATTTCCAATTATCATAAACATTTCATACTTTATAGAAGACAAAAATAAGTAAAGATATGGAAGCCTCTGAACAAAACTTTAAACAAGCTCTACCTAGTATATTTTTAGAACCTTCTAGTCAATAATAAAGTATACATTCCTTTCAAGTGCACATTGAACTTTTATGGTCATGATACATGGCTCAAATTAAAAAGCATTCAAATCAGACAGAGTATACTATATAACTAACATGGGATTAAATTAGAAAACTGTAAGAAAAGAAATCTGGAAAATTCCCAAACAAAATAAAACAACGTGTCTGTAAATAACACTAGGATCAAAAAACAAATCAAAAGGAAAAATAGAACATGTTTAGGACTGAATGAAATTGAAAACAAGACATATGAAAGTTCTTGGGATGCAATAAAAGTGGTGCATAGAGAAGTAGAGCTTTAAACACTCACATTAGTTAATATCTGTGTACTTGTAGACAAAAACTTATGTGTGATTCATAGAGTTTCATTCAGAGGCCAGTATTTGGTGAAAAAGAAACTTCCACAGATCTAAAAGGGGTATCCTTAGATTCATTACTGAAATATATACCTACAGAGTATAACTTTTTCAGTTTTAAAAACGGGAGATATTATACACTTGGCATCTCACTTTTCTTTCTATATATTACGAAACTGCTCTACACTCATCACTATAGTCGAGAATAATCAGTTGTATGTGTGTATATATGATGTGTGTGTATCTACAAAGCACTGTTTTTATTCATCATAGTAAGCCATATGACTGCAGAATCTTACCAAGTAGCAGAGTCACATCTGACACAAATAGGAACACTGACCCAATTGCATGGCACATTTAACAAAACCAATTTTATCACCCTGGTATATTTTTGGGCTCCAACAAAGGAGATATAATGATACTCACATAAATAATTTGGGGGATTTGATTATTTTGCTTTTTACTCCGGTCATGCTCTGCTTCAAAGTTTATCTATGTAATTGAAACTGACTTGGTATGACAGTTTCTGAAACTTTCTTTTCTGTTACGTTTCCAAAGCAATTCTTGCTGAAGTTATTTAAATAGATGTCAATTTTATTTTATTTTATTTTTTAATGTTTTATTTATATTTGCCACATTTGACAATTTATATTGATGAAGAGACCACCTAAAATAATTTTAATTAGCTTCATCAGATTAAAAATTTAAATGAGGTGGCTAGGTGGCTGAGTCAGTTGTGTCTGACTTGAGCTCAAGTCATAGTCTCACGGTTCATGAGTTCAAGCCCCGTATCAGGCTCTGTGCTGACAGCTCAGAGCCTGGGGCCTGCTTTGGATTCTGAGTCTCCCTTTCTCTCTGCCCACCTCTTCCTGCTATTGTTTATAAATATTTACGTATATATCTATTTATTAAAGTGAGAGCATGAGCAGGGGAGGTGCAGAGAGAGAGAGAGAGAGAGAGAGAGAGAGAAAGAGAAAGAGAGAGAGAATCCTAAGCAGACTCTGTGCATTATGCCCAATGCGGGCTCAGTCTCATAAACTGTGAGATCATGACCTGAGCCGAGGTCAAGAGTTGGATGCTTAACTGATTGAGCCATCTAGGGTCCCCTAAACAGATGTCAATTTTAACAAAGCAAAGATATGTTCTTAAAGTACAACTGAAGAGATCAATTACGAATGTTCACTGAATTTTACTGACTTTGATAACAACACACCTAAATAAAAAAAATATTTAATTCAAATGAGGGTAAAGAGTGAGATGGGAGGGGGGGGGTTGGCCTGGAAGTTTCAGGAATCTTATCAAAGGAGATGTCCAATATTGCCTATTTTTATTTTTTAAATTGCATTTAAAGTATAGTTAAAAAACACATCATTGCGTCCATTACAGATTTCAGTAGATTCAAAATTGTAATAAATGTAGAATTGAATCTTTATGTTAGTTATTATTAATAGGTTTGTTTAAGATGAGATAAATGCAAACAGTAAACAAAGGAAATGATATTCTTTAAATTCAACTTGACTTCTCCTATTTGCTTGTGTTTTATGTTCAAATTTCTTACTAAGATTTGCTTTCAAAAAGAAACTACAAAATAATATAGAATTTATCAGGAAAATCAGGTACCTTTTCTTTCTAATATAATCCATAAAGTATGAAATAATGAGAGGAATATTAGCATTGAATTCATTTTGATCACTGAAGGATCAGGTTGGAGTGTGGTACCTTCATTGTCTGATATGCTCAATGCAGCACATTGCTAATTCATACATCATCAGCGTATGTGATCGAATGCAGTGACGGCTTCATTTATTTAAACTTCCATATACACTTACCCTTTGCCATCTAGTTTTGCTATTCTAAAATCAGAGGCAGCACCAATTTTCTACCCTCTGACCTGGCAGTCTGTAACTTTATTTGTCCCATAATTACAACACTACCATCAAAACAAATTGTGTATTTTCACTTGCTCTTTATTATTCTCTCCTGTGACCATGATAAAATGGCCAGGATGATGGAAAATAAGTAGGACAGTTCCATGTCGCCCCTATTGTCTCAAAGAAGGCCATTATAGATAAGTTGTTAGAGAATCTGTTCCCACCAAACATGTGAATGAGTCACGGTAAGATCAGCAGGGCTTTCTAGCTGGTGACTAAAATCAGATGAGATAAGCTAGGCCGAGCACAGATCAACTGAACTTCGAGATTAAGAAAAGTTATGTGTTACATCTCTGAAACTAATATTATGTTGTATATGTAAACTAACTGGAATTTAAATGCAAACAACAAAAAAAGAAAAATTATGTGTTGCATGACACAGATTTTGGTGGTTGTTTGCTACACAGGTATACTTTTTAAGCTTTTTATTTTGAAGCAGTTATGAATTTTGAGTTTGCAAAGGAATTGTAAAGATTGTACAGAATTCTCATATGCTCTTCAGTAAGCTGCTTCTAATATTAACTTCTAAAATAGCCCAGAACTGGGAAATTTAACATTGACACATGATTTTATTCTGATTTCACCAATTTTTCCATTAATATTCTTTTTCTGTTCTAGGACCAACCCAAGATACCATATGGCATTTAGAAGTCATTTGCTATTATTTATTTAGCAGGTGACCTTTTGGGTGCAGTTAATTGTACAAGGGATAGATACACCTGCCTTGTACTAATTCAGTTTTCTCTCTCTTTATAATTTATGGTAAAGCAGGCTTCTCAAACTTTAATGTGAACATGAAATACCTGGGAGTCAGGCTGAAATAAGGATTCACAATCGGTAAATTTAGGATGGGGCCAGAGATTCTGCTTTTCTAATAAACTCTTAGATGATGTTAAAATTGTTGATCCATGGACCACACTTTGGATCACAAGGACCTAAAACACAGAAACTATGCTTAGATAGACTGAGTGCTAACTCTATGAAGAGTTAGTGCTGGACTTAGGTTTTTGGCAACCCAATCGTGTATCTGATGGTTTGAAACAGAAGCTTGCAGAGCACTCTGTTGAGAAAGAAGATGAAGTCTATGTGAAGCCTCTAAGATTACACAACTTGTGAGGGAAATGGAGACGAACATGAAACTTGCTAGATGATAGTCAGGCTCCCAGGAGCCCAGATGTTAGAAATGAGTCTCTAAATCCAACACACCCTCTTTTTCTACTCTAAACATCAGCTAATTATAAACCTATTTTGTTTATATTATCATTAATGAGACCCTTTTTCTTCCCCCTAAACATCTTGATTTAGACCCATGTAAGAAAAATACGCAGGGCCCCTGGGTGGCTCAGTCAGTTAAGCATCTTACTATTTATTGGTTTTGGCTCAGGTCACAATCTTACAGTTTCATAGGTTTGAGCACCATGTTGGACTCTGTGCTGGCAGCGTGGAGCCTGCTTGGGAAGCTCCAAAAGAATAATACTTTTTTCTTTTTTCTAAGAATAATACTCCCCAACCACACCAAGAAAATAAAGGAAAGAAAAAAGAAAATACCTCCAGAATATATGGATTGAGAAATATAAATCATTCTTCCTTTAAAAGCTCATTATAATTTCTGCTCATGCAACATCTTTTTCTAGGAGTTCAAAACATTCCATACAACAAAGAGATTCAAATGTTGTATTTGTTACTTAAACACAGATTTTATACGAAATTGAAAAAATATGATTAAAATTTAAAAAACCAATCCAGTGTGTTTTTTGTTAGATCAATATATATCCTATTAAGATGATGTGTGGCTGTGGGGTAGAACTGAAAACACAGCTACATTTGCCTTTTAAGATCAACGGGTAGACCTGATGATCTTAAAATTTCATCTCTTATTACTATTATACTAGCAAAACTGGGCAGACATCACGGCATGCTATGTCAGCTTTGATTGCATATTTTTAAAGTGAGGGCAACAAAGCGAGATATGATTTAAGGCACCTGGTATCTTTTCTGGGCTCTGCAATAATATTGTGAACTAGAGCAAGCAGTGTCTTGCCTCCTCCTACCCAGAAACTCCCTCACACTTACTATCTATACTATTGGTTGAATTTCTTTCTTCCTTTATGTTTCTTTCCATCTCTGTCTCTCTCTTTCTCATTCATACTTTCATTCATTCAACATTTATCAAATGCGTATATACCTCTATGAAGTAATTACAAAATCTACACCACAACCCCAGTAAAAATGTGAAAAATGTAATTTCTTCTCTAAGCAATTTGGATATGTACCTTTTCTCCTATGGTGCTGAACAAAATGTGTCTGAGAACGCCTCCAAACTAACAAACCCGTTTCTGATTCTCTGAGGTAAGTGAACGTTTTCATGAGTTTATAATATAGATTCTTTCATTTCTTGCTGCTAACATAGGAAACATTCAATATTTTATGTATGTGCATATACACACATATAAAGTAAATGATATGTAATATAATATACATATTTATATGTAGTGACTTTACTTGTGTATTTATTTCATAATTTAAGTCTGAGTTTATGGGACTCTTGTTTTCACATCTGTTTATCCAAACATTTTGGATTTGGACATATAATCAGTATCATTGTCTATCCTTTAATGGGTTTATGTCTTATTTTCTGTTCCATATTGTGTATCTTATCATCTATTCCACAGCACATGCTTGGCCCCGAGGGCTCAGGTGACAGTCTCCTGTAGCCTCTAAATGGCCAATTGGTTATTGATACGTTTATTTCTATTTGATTTTTAATTCATTTCTCTTTATGATCTGAGAAATAAAAGCCTTGAGTTCTTCTTTCTCCCAATTTTGTCCTATGTAAACCTGGAGAAACTGAATAATTTATTTCTTAGGTATAGCTAGAACGAGTTACATTTCTTTTCTTTTTCTTTTCTTTCTTTTTTTTTTTTTAAGAGAGTAAGAGTATGAAAGTGAGGGGGCAGACAGAGAGAATCCCAGAAGGAGAGGGAGAAAAAAGAGAATGACGGGGGCGGGGGTGGGGAGATAGAAAGAAAGAAGCAGGGCTCACCTAAAGTGGGGCTTGTGCTTTACCTGAAGTGGGGCTGAGCTCACCTGGTGAGGGGCTTGAACTCACAATCCGTGAGATCATGACCTGAGCCAAAGCCAGATGCTTAATGACTGAACCACCCAGGTGCCCATATTTCTTTTTTTTTTCTCTTAGATAAAATCTTGGTTATGACTCTGTTGAACTCACTGCTAATACTGCATCTGAGTATGCAGATGGTAAGGTGCTGTGCCATGTAAACTCACCTTTCAGCTACAGTCACATTGATATAAATACGTATAACAGATACATTGTTAGAAGTTAGAACTCCAAGGTGCAAAGATGATAATAGAAGCTATTTAAAATGAGGTCATGAAATATCAATTTAACGTGCTCTCTTTCAGATGGATGACATTGTTTCTGCTTTCTGTCAGAGGGAAGCATATTAATAATACTTTGCATTTTCCACAGATGTTTTTCAAATCTGAGGTTTTGCATCAGTGTCTCATAGGTATTTCCCCTAGATTTAATAATGTTATTCCTCTACTCTTTGGAAAATCACAGCAACCAGCTTTCATTGTGGACATTTATTCGAAAGTGTATTTCATCAGAGGGGGTCATGTTTTTGAGTAAAGAAGACATTTTATTTATTCCATAAAGCACCTGTTAATTTTTCTCCAGGAGCATAAGGTTATAGTCTAAGACTCCCTAAGATTTCCTGAAGATCAGGATTGCTGGCCCATCAAACAAATTACTTTTTGAGGATTGTCTTTGTCCTATTGGCCATTGCAAAGTCAGCAAATACATTATTGTCTCTTTCAAACAAGGGGGCTTTTGTACTTCTACAATATGATACTCAGACTTTAAAAAAAGAATCAGCTTTATTGAGTCACAATTGACAGAATTATGAGGCATTTAGAGTGGTGATTTAGTATGCATATGTGGAAGGATCTACCCCAAGTCATTAAAGCACGTCCATCACCTCCCACATTTATCTTTGGGGGGGCATTTAAATTCTACTGTCTTAGCAAATTTTAATCATATAATACATTGTTATGAACTATAATCACCATGTTTCACATTAGACCCTCAGACCTTATTCATCTTACTGCTGAAGTTTGTGGCCTTTTACTGGTCTTTCCCTCTATCCTGCAGACCCCAGCTCCATGGCAGCCACTTTTCTACTCTCTGTTTTATGAATTTGATTTTTAAAAAGAAAATCTTACATATAAGTGATGCTGATACTCAAGAATTTTTTAGTATTCAATGAATACTTTGATTATCTACCTTTCTTGGCTACTTGAAATCTTATTTATTAGCAGGTTAAATTCATTTGCTTTGTAAACAACTCTGGATAAAAGCATAATTTTCACATGGTCACCTAGGTTTAAAAACAGAAATCATTGCTGAGTGGTTCTGGCATGGCTGGTCTGATCAAAAGAATTTGTCAGGAGTAAGCAATAATTCACTTAGCTCTACTAAAGAAGCCTTCTTAGACATGGCCTAATGTGACTAATCTGAAAATGTCAAAGGAAACTAAGAAGAACCTAGGAAGACCCAACTATGTAGAGAAAAAAATTGCATGAAGAGAAGCTAAGTCTTGATGGCCCACAACATTTTATGCCTGCTCTTTCTGTCACTTTTTGGCTTCCTTATTTTTTTAAAAAAAGATTTTATTTTTTAAATAATCTCTATGCCCAATCTGGGACTTGAACTCACTAGCCTGATCTGAAGAGTTTCCTATTCTGCTGACTGAGCCAGCCAGGAGCCCCTGCCTCTTTTTTTCATCTTCATGTTGTGTTCACAAATCTTTTGGTTGAAGTGAGTATATCAAAGTTTACTACCAGAAAACAAAACATGGGAGAGGTTATATGGAGTAGTGGTTAAGAGTGTGGGATTTGGAGACAGTTTGAAATCAAATCCTGACTCCGCCACTTACCTGTAGTGTACCCTGGGCAAGTTTGTTTACCTCTTGGTCCTTAGTTTTCCCTTACGTTCAATAAACTGACTCATAGGACTTTATAATGACTAAACAAATTAATCACTTGAGCACCTGGCATACAATAAGTATTTGATGAATATTACCTATTAGTAATAGTATACTAATCTTTCACAAGTTAATATATTTTTATTAAATTTCTGTGGGACATAGTTTTTGTGGGACTTATTTCTATTAGTTAAGTCATTTGATGTTTCTTCAAACATTAGGAAGTCAGAAGTGAGAGTTATTTAGAGAAGGCTATCTTTCTTGGTACCCATGATATGATAATCATCAATTTTTAGGTGCTTGACATTCGCCATACCCTTAGTGAGATGATATAATTATATATATATATATATATACACACACACACACACACATATATATATATATATATATATATATATCGTTTAATTCTCACAGAATCCTCTTGAAACATTAAAGTGAGTCTTATATATTTTCAATGCAGCATTGCCTCTACTAATTTTAGGCCATGATCACTGGGGAAGGCCCTCAATATAACCATTTGAGTTGGTTAGCATTTATAAATCTATTCCCCATGGCTATTCTAATCACGATTATTATCTATAGATTTTCAGAGGTAGTCCTTTCCCCTACAGCCATCACTTTGTAACTGACTTCCTGTAGTTCTTGACTCAGGCGTGTTCAAGTCCCACAGTTAAATAGCGAAGCATTTGTTTGTGACAAACACCATATGTCCACAGTTCTTGTACCTGTCTAAGCAAGGCCTTGCAGGACCTGACAGGTGGCGTGTCTACATATGGGTTGTTCTGGCATGATCATTTGTAATGATTCTCATAGGGAGTATGAGCAATTTCCACATCAAAGGTCCTATGTGAAGAATATATATCAAGTAAGAAGCACACCAATATTAAATTTTGAATCAGGAAGCTTTTTCAGGGACTGTACCTCAACTTTAAAAGGCATTTCTAGTAAAAACAACTTAAGTAACTATTTTGGTTGACAGCGTCACCTTTCATATTTGAAAATGACTCAGATTCATGCCTCATTCAGTCTTCGTTTTAACACTGAGCCAAGTATTAGGGTCCACATAATACTGTGATTCATACACTGTTTACCGTGTCACATATCTAGTGTCCCATTATCTCATGTTGCCTCAAATATGGCTCTCTCCTCAGACATTAATTTATAAAAACCCATTGTTGTGTGTGTGTGTGTGTGTGTATGTGTGTGTGTGTACAACTGAATAAGAACAAGATATTTTGTTTTGGGGAAGTGCTTGCCTGAGGCCCTACGATGTCATAGAAGGCAGCGTATCTGTTTAGTTGAGGTTGGCTTCATAGACCACCTTGTTTAAGGTCTAGCTCAGCAGTTTTCAGTATGCATTTTGGAGAAGAAAACTAATTTTGCTGTTATGTTTTTACTGCTAGACTTCTTAGAGCATTTATTATTACTAATACACATTTGTGGGTCTGCAGGGGAAAAGGGCATAATTTTCAACATTGCCCAAACTTATTTAATAACAGAATATCTTTTTTTCACAAAGACACAAAATAACTCAAGGCATTAATAAGCCTTTATGCAACGCACTCCAGAAAACTATTTTAGAACCTGACTAATCTATTTTAGTACTTGGAGAAAACTCCTATTAAATTAAGAGGAAGGAAAGTAGAGATAAGTGTAATAGAGCTTTTGGTGAGGATCTTAGTTTTGTCTAAATATTATATTTCATTGGATGTGAAAATGAAAATAAGTTCATTACTTTAGCCACCCTAATGACTCTGGTTAAATGACAGGAAATAGCACAGTCATTTTTTGTGTTTGAAGTTTGTCCATGCTGATTATGGATGCAAGGCCAGCTACTGCCATGACTTCCTTTACTTCCATGTTGCTGTGGTTTTAAACTGGGGCCTCCAATCCCTCTCCCTTGTTTTGCCCAGTTCTCACTTTGCTCCAGGTCTGGCAGGATGGGGAGTTTAGCAGTTAGGCATGACCCTGTCTTAGTCATTCCTTCTCCAAGTGCTTTTGCATTCTTTCTCATTCCCTTCAGCCTCCCAACGCATCCCAAACTTTGGCATCTGGCTCCTTGGATCTTTATCTTCAATTCTCTCACTGTAGTCCACTTACTTTAATCCTAGCTCCTTTGGATTAAATACCCCAAACTAAAGGTGAGTGACTTTTCTTTGCGATATAGAGGAATCTTCTATTGTTAGTGTTTAAAAATTTTCCCTTACCCCCTTCATTTGAGTTGGAATTTCCTTGTTGAATTTAGCTGTAAAAATAAAAGATAGAGAAGGAAGGTTTGTTGTTGTTGTTGTTGTTGATTTTTTTAAGAAAAATCCCCTTAAGTCGCTGTGTGTATTTTCCTGGCTAGCATGTCAAAAACCCATCCTTCCCTAACAAACCTCCAAAATGATGAATTTACTTGAGGGACGGGAGCACAGGGTGAGAAGTTGTGAGGACAGTGGGAGCAAAGTCAGAGGGCGTGGGAGCTGGCACCTACTGGCTCACCAGAGCCAATTTTTAGATTTTCGTGAATTATGAAAGCTGGCTGTTAACCACAGCTAGTATTAAAAATTAACCTATGGAAGCATAATTAAATACATTATATTAAAAACAAAGATAAATACTCAAAACTCACCACTTCCTACTTATTTTACTACATGTAACAATTCTATATAATCAAGGTTTTTATGTCTATTGGATTTGCCTGGTAGAAATACTATAGAATAGTATGCCATTTTGTGCATCTCTTCCCAGTTCCATGGTCAGGCTAGTGGCTTGAAGTTGGCCATAGGAGAATATTGACACCACAAATGTTAATTTACCTGATTTGTTTCATTGATTGTCTAGACCAGAAGTAGGCAACCTTTTTGTGTACCTGTTTATCAATCAAACTGTTTACCCAAAAACAAGAGGTCCTTCAGAACTTGCCCATGAGCTGAGGTTTGTTGTCTCTAGTATAAATTGAAGGAAATGCTGAAATAGTCATAATGCATTTCAAAATTAAAAGTGTATTGTATATGTATCCCTTACATTGGGAATAGCACAGGAAATTTGACAAGCATTCCAGTATTTGAAAACTGTTCTCACATTTGGCAAAAAAGTGACTCACATCTCTGATGAATGACATAATTCTTCTTTCTTTCATTTTCCTGTTACTCATTAATGTAAATGAAATTATTATCCAAAATTTAGGTCAGAACTGTACTTTTTTCTCAACTCCAGTAATAGTTTGGTTAAGGATACCAGAATTTGGCAAAAATCAACAAAAACATTTTGTGAGGCTCACCTGGTTATGTGGAATTGTATGCTGTATTATTTTTATTATTGGTAAATTGTGTGCTACACAGATACTATAACCTTTATAGTGGCAAAGGATTCTGTGTACACAGGTGTTTTCTGAAAAGTCTCTTGACTTCAAGAGGTTTAAAAAAATTTTTTTTTAGTGTTTATTTATTTTGAGAGAGAGTGAGTAGAGAATGGGCTGGGAGAGAGAGGGAGAATCCCAAACAGGCCCTGTGATGTCAGCACAGAGCCAGACATGGGGCTTGAACCCACTAATTATGAGATCATAACCTGACCAGAAATCAAGAGTCGGTTGCTTAACCGACTGAGCCCCCAAAGTGGCCCAAGAGTTTTTAACTCTTAAACATTTATCACTTCATCATTGAGGGGAAAAAGAAATCACATGTGGGAGCGACTGAAAGTAGCAATGGAAAAGGAAGAAAGTGGGTTAACCCCTGGAGCTTTCAGAAGGAAAGGAAGAGGGAGCTTCGGGTAACATGAGTTTGACTGTTTCTTAGTCACAGATACAGAATTCCTCTGGATTGAGGTGGGGGATAGGTTTATTGTACTTTAACCAGGCCGAAGTGAGAGGATTACTTGAAGTATATTATATACAATGAAATCATCTGATGCAACACTTGGCCTTGAGGTAACATGTATGTTGTATAGAAGTTGAAACCCAGTATGTGTACCATACCAGAGTTTTAGTTTCAAAGTACAAATACTCTGAGCACCTAACAGACATTTTATATATTATGGAGAAACATATATGTCATAAAACAGTCTGGATTTTAAATGATGAAAGCACTTTCCTCATGCAGGTCATGCATTGGAGATTGCACTTTTACTTTCTTTTGTTGTCATTGTCTTCAATGCTGACTATTTTTAGAACTCTACTTGTTACAGCATCCATTTTTTTCCACAGCTTTAATTAAAGTGCATTATGGCTATTTGTCAGCACTGTATTTGAGGCTCCCTGCACACTGATGATCCAGGATGCATACTACCTAGAGGCACAAATGTAAACCTGGGCCAGCTTCCTTGCCTCTGATGAATGTTCTGTAACCATGTCCAGGATCATGTGAGCTCAGACAATATTAATGGTACTGGTATAACCTAAAGTCTGAATTTAGGGAATTAATCTTACTGCCTGAAAAACATATTATCTGTCATCAGATCCCAGTGATTTTTCATTTTGATTGGATTGCTATTTGGATTGCTTATTCTCCATCTCCCTTTTCTGTCTCACTCATAATTGGTCTCCATTATAAAGATTATTCAGAACTGACTATGCTGCTATTCAGCTATCCAGCACAGTTGATGGGTGCTTTCCCAATATCTGATTATCAACTATCACTTTGAAAGACAAAGCCTATGTATTTGTCCTTCTTCCCATTCTGAACTATAGGATCTCTAGTTTCAGGAGAAACGCTTGATGTTCTCCGTGCACTGTTTTTCTCCTAATATGCTGTTGTGAAGAGGTGGCAATGGCAACAGTCTATCTAGCTTTTTGGCAACTTAGTAAGAGCAGCTGAAGAAGTGTGAGTAGTGTTTGCTTAAGGTGAATAAAATAAAGGGTGCCTTCTGCACTGTTGTTTATAATGAAAATTATAATGTTTTGTGCTAAATGCCTGATTTAATAAACAGCACATATTAATAAAACACTATGAGTCATAAAATCTATTTAAATACAATTTAAGAAAAATATATTTAGTGGAAAATGATGGAGTTAGAATTTTGTGGACACACTAATTCTAATTTTATAAATATGTGTGTATGTATATTGTTAATAAGCTGATTGAAAAGTATATTATATAGCAGTCATTATTTTCTTACACTAAGTGAAATATATAATATTATGTTAAGCAACTAAGATTATGGGTGATTTTAATTTTTTTCTTCACTCTTTTCTGTAGTTTTCAAATATCTGTAATGGTCATGTCTGTTTTCATAGTTAGAATTTAAAATATCATTACTACAAAAAAATATTGCCAAAACCAAATAAAAATAAATTACCTTCTTTCCCTCATTTGCTGAAAAAACAGGAAAGTCGGCTTAAACTCAGATTTCTTCACACACTTTCAAAGAAGTGTGCATTTTTTTACTGAGGTAAAATTTGTATTTAACATAGTATTTCAGGCGTATGACATAATAGTTTGATATTTGTATACACTACAAAGTGAGAACCACAGTGTGTCCTGTTACCATCTGTCACCGTACAGTGACCCGCTTCCCCTCTGATAACCACCAATCTGTTCTGTGTCTATGTGTTTTGTTGTTTAAGTTCCATGTATAAACGAAATCAAATGTATGTATCTTTCTTTATTTGACTTATTTCACTTAGCATAATTCCCTCAAGGTCTATCCATATTGCTACAAATGGCAATATTTCTTTTTTATGGCTGGATAATATTCCACTGTATCTATATCTCACATCTTCATTAGCCATTTATCCATCAATGGACACTTAGGTTTTTCCCATATTTTTGCTATTGTAAATAATGCAGTGAATATAAGGGTACACAGATCTTTTCAGATGAGTGTTTTTTAAAAATTTGTATAAATTTCCAGAAGTGGAATAACTGATCATATGGTAGTTCTATTTTTAATCTTTTGAGGCATCTCCATACTGTTTTCTGTAGTGACTGAACCAATTTACATTCCCATTAGCAGTGTATAAAGGTTCCCTTTTCTCCACATCTTCTCGAACACTTGTTATTTCTTGACTTTTTGGTAGTTGCCATTCTAACTGGTGTGAGGTGATATCACAGTGTGGCTTTGCTTCCTGATGCTGAACATCTTTTCATGAGCCTGTTTGTCTTATTTGGAAAAATGTCTATTTAGGTCCTTTGCATATTTTTAAAATGCATTGTTGTGTTTTTTGCTGTTGAATTGTTTGGGTTTTAAAATACATTTTGGATATTAACCTTTCATAGATTGTAAAAAATTTTTCCCATTTCATAGTTGCTTTTTCATTTTGTTGATGGCTTACTTTGCCAGGACTGATGTCAAGGAGCCTATGTTTTCCTCTAGGAGTCTTATAGTTTCAGGTCTTATATATTCAAGTCTTCATTTTGAGTTGACTTTTGTGTTTAATATAAGCTAATGGTCTAGTTTCATTCTTTTCCACGTGCTTGTCTAGTTTTCTCATTGCCATTTATTGAAGAGACTGTTCCGTGCCCCCCCATTGTGTATTCCTCACTCCTTTGTTGTAAATTAATTGATCATAAATGTGTAGAATTTATTCTGGGTTCTCTTTACTGTTTTATGGATTTATTTGTGTATTTTTATTATAATAATGCTATACTGTTTTTATTACTATAGCTCTGTAGCATAGTTTGATGTCAGGGAATGCAATACCTGTAGCTTTGTTCTTTCTTAATACTGTTTTGGCTATGCAGGGTCTTTTGTGGTTCTATATAAATTTTAGAATTATCCTATTTCTGTGAAAAATGGCATTGGAATTTGATAGGGACTGCATTAAATCTTTAGATTACTTTGAATAGTATGGACATTTAAAGAATATTAATTCTTCCAATCCATGAGCACGGAATATATTTTCATGTTATTTGCATCTTCTTCCATTTCTTTTATCAACATCTTATAGTTTTTGATGTATAGATATTTCACCTCATTGGTTAAATTTATTTTTAGGTATTTTATTCTTTTTGATGCAACCGTAAATGTTACTTTTTAAATTTCTCTTTATAGTAGTTCATTATTAGTGTGTAGAAATGCAACAGATTTCTGTATATTGATTTTGTATCCTGTAACTGTACTGAATTCATTTATTATATTTTGGTGAGGTCTTTAGGGTTTTCTACATAGTAACATAGTATCTGAAAATAGTGACAGTTTTGTTTTGTAATTTTGATGCATTTTATTTTCTTTACTTGCCTAATTGCTGTAGCTAGGATTTCCAATACTATGTTGAATGAAAGTGGTGAGAGTGGGCATCTTTGTTTTTTCTTAATCTTAAAGGAAAGCCTATCAGTTTTTCACCAATGTATAGCATGTTAGCAGTCGGTTTATTATATATGGCCTTTATTATATTCAGCTACTTCCCCTCTATATTTACTTTTTGGGGGGTTTTTATTATAAATGGATGTTAAATTTTGTCCAATGTTTTTTCTACATCTGTTGAGATGATCATATGATTTTTATCCTTTATTTTGTTATTGTGATGTATCAGGTTGATTGATTTGTGAATGTTGAGCCATCCTAGCATCCTGGAATAAGTTTCCCTTGATCATGGTGTAGGATCCTTTTAAGGTATTGTTGAATTTGCTTTGCTACTATTTTGTTGAAGATTTTTGTCTGTATGTTTATCAGGGATATTGGCCTGTAATTTTTTTTATGGTGTTTTGTCTGGTTTTGGTATTAGGGTAATGCTGACCTTATAAAATGAGTTTGGAAGCATTACCTCTTCTTCATTTTTCTGGAATAGTTTAAGAGGAATAGGTAGTAAATATTTGAATATTTTGTATAATTTACTGGTGAAGCCATGTGGTGCTGGGCTTTTATTATTGGGAGGTTTTTGATCAATGATTCAACCTCCTCCCTAATAATCAGTCTTGATAATTCAATCTTGGAAGATTATATGTTTCTAGAATTTATCCATATTTTCTAAATTGTCCAATTTGTTGGCATATAATTGTTCATAGTAGTCTCTTATGATCCTTTGTATTTTGTCATACAGGTAAATTTTATTTCACTTTTTTCATTTCATTTATTTGAGCCTTTTGTTTTTTAGAATGTATAACTAAAAGTTTACAAATTTTATTTCTTTTCAAAGAAACAAATATTAGTTTCATTCATCTTTTCTATTTTTGTTTTAGTCTCATTTAATTTCTTTTTGCTTTGATCTTTATTATTTCCTTCATTCTGCTAACTTTGACCTATATTTGTTCTTCTTTTTCTTATTTCATTGGGTGACTATTTATTTTAATCTTTTTGTTTGTTTGTTTCTTGAGGTAAGCCTGTATTGCTATCAACTTTCCTCTTACAATGGCTTTTGCTACATCTGATAGATTTTCTACTGTTGTATTTATAGTCTTCATTTATCTCAAGGTTAGATTTGTTCACTGACCCATTGTTTGTTCAGTAGCATGTATTTGTGATTTTTCCATTTTTTTGTAATTGATTTCTAGTTTTACACCATTATATCAGAGAAGATCCTTGAAGTGATTTCTTTTTAAATGTATTGAGACTTATGTCATGGCCTTGTATATGATATATACTGGAAAATATTCCATGTACACTTGAGAAGAATGTGTTTTCTGCTGCTTTTGGATGGGATGTTCTGTGTGTATGTATTAAGTCCATCTGTTCTAATGTGCCATTTAAAGCTGATCGTTCTTCATTAATGTTTTGTCAGGATGATATAGCCATTGTTTTAAGGGAGGTATCAAAGTCCATTACTTTTATTGTATTTCTGTCAATTTCAGTGAGGTATCAAAGTGCATTTCTATTATTACATTTCTGTCAATTTCTCCCTTTAGGTCTTTTAATATTTGTTGCATATATTTAGGTACTTCTCTTTAGGTGCATAAATATTTTCAAGTGTTATATCTTCTTGTTGGTTTGACCTATTTAACATAATGTAATAACATTCTTTGTCTCTTGCTTCAGTCTTTGTTTTAGAGTATATTTTGTCAGAGTGCCTGGGTTGCTCAGTTGATTGAGAGTCCAATTTTTGATTTCAGCTCACACAGATCCAGAAATTGAACCCTGCATTGAGCTCTGCACTGGCAGCATAGGGCCTGATTGGAATTCTCTCTTTCCTTCTCTCTCTGCCCCTCTCCCACTTGCATACACTCTCTGTCTCTCTCTTTCAAAATAAACATTAAAGAAAATAAAGTATATTTTGTCTTATATGAGTATAGGTATACAGCTTTCTTTTCATTTCTGTTTCCATAGAATATCTTTATACACTTCACTTTTCACTTTGAGTCTGTGTATGTCTTTAGTCTGAAGTGAGTCTCTTATAGGCAACATATAGATGAGACTTGTGTTTGTGTTCGTTTATTTGTTTGTTTTAAATCTATTCAGTCACTCCTTGTCTTTTGATTATTGAATCTAGTACATTTACATTTAAAGAAATATTGATAGGCATGAACGACCCTTTTATTGTTTTCTGGCTGCTATTTTTAGTTCCTCTTTATACCTTTCTTCTCCTCTTGCTTTCTTTCCTTTGTGATTTGATGTCTTTCTTTAGTGTTATGTTTAGCTTTCTTTTTCATTATTTTTTGTGAATTTTCTCTAGGTTTTTGCATTTTGGTTACCATGTGGTTTACATATGATAGCATATGTACATAACAGTTTAAGCTGATAACAGCTTGAATATGAACACATTCTAAAAACTCTACATCCTCCCCTCATGTTTTTTTTGATGTCACATTTTATATCTTTTTGTGTATCTTATAAATAATAAATGTAGTTATGGTTAATTTTACTACCTTTGTCTTTTGTCCTCATGGTAGCTTTATAAATGGTTAATCTGCTATCTTTTTTTTTTAAATAGTTTATTGTCCAATTGGTTTCCATACAACACCCAGTGCTCTTTCCCACAAGTGCCCTCCTCCATCACCACCACCCCTTTTCCCCTCCCCCTCCCCCTTCAACCCTCGGTTTGTTATCAGTATTCAATAGTCTCTCAGGTTTTGCATCCCTCTCTCTCCCCAACTCTCTTTCCCTCTTCCCCTCCCCCTGGTCCTCCATTAGGTTTCTCCTGTTCTCCTGTTAGACCTATGAGTGCAAACATATGGTATCTGTCCTTCTCTGCCTGACTTATTTCGCTTAGCATGACACCCTCGAGGTCCATCCACTTTGCTACAAATGGCCAGATTTCATTCTTTCTCATTGCCATGTAATACTCCAT
>NC_043703.1:102075878-102077871 GCF_006229205.1 Suricata suricatta
TGTCAAGGAGGTTGTTTCCTACTTTCTCCTCGAGGGTTTTGATGGTTTCCTGTCTCACATTCAGGTCCTTCAGCCATTTTGAGGTTTTTGTGTGTGTGTGTGTATGGTGTAAGAAAGTGGTCTAGTTTCATTCTTCTGCATGTTGCTGTCCAGTTCTCCCAGCACCACCTGCTAAAGAGGCAGTCTTTTTTCCATCAGATACTCTTTCCTGCTTTGTCAGAAATTAATTTGCCATACATATGTGGGTCCAGTTCTGGATTCTCCATTCTATTCCATTGGTCTATGTGTCTGTTTTTGTGCCAATACCATACTGTCTTGATGATGACAGCTTGTAGTAGAGGCTAAAGTTGGGATTGTGATGCCTCCTGTTTTGGTTTTCTTTTTCAATATTACTTTGGCTATTTGGGGTCTTTTGTAGTTCCATACGAATTTGAGGATAGCTTGTTCTAGCTTTGAGAAGAATGCTGGTGCAATCTTGATGGGGATTGCATTGAATGTGTAGATTGCTTTGGGTAGTAATGACATTTTTACAATGTTTATTCTTCTGATCCATGAGCATGGAATGCTTTTCCATTTCTTGGTGTCTTCTTCCATCTCTTTCATAAATTTTCTATGGTTTTCATCATATAGGTCTTTTACATCCTTGGTTTACTCCTAGGTATTTTATTTTTTTTGTGCAATTCTGAACGGGATAAGTTTCTTGATTTCTCTTTCTGCTGCTTCATTATTGGTGTATAGGAATGCAACTGATTTCTGTACATTGATTTTGTACCCTGCAACTTTACTGAATTCATTGATCCATTCTAGAAGGTTTTTTGGTAGAGTCGATCAGGTTTTCCATGTAGAGTATCATGTCATCTGTGAAAAGTGAAAGATTGACTTTATCTTTGCCAATTCTGATGCCTTTTATTTTCTTTTGTTGCCTGATTACTGATGCTAGGACTTCCAGCACTATGTTAAACAATAGTGATTAGAGTGGACACCCCTGTCGTCGTCCTGATTTCAGGGGGAAAGCTCTCAGTTTTTCCCATTGAAGATGATATTAGCTGTGGGCTTTTCATAAATTGCTCTTATAATGTTTACATATGTTCCTTCTAATCCAACTTTCTCAAGGGTTTTTTTTTTATTAAGAAAGGGTGCTGTATTTTGTCAAATGCTTTTTCTGCATGTATCCATAGGATCATATGGTTTTAATTTTTTTCTTTTGTTAATGTGATGTATCACATTGATGGATTTGTGAATATTGAACTAGCCCTGTAACCCAGGAATGAATCCCACTTGATCATGAGGGATAATTTTTTTACAATCTGTTGAATTCGATTGGCTAGTATCTAGCAGCAAGAGCACCCCAAACCCAGTAGAAGAAAAGAAATAGTAAAGATCAGGGCAGAAATAAATAATATAGTATCCAAAAAAAACAGTTGAGCAGATCAATGAAACCAAGAGTTGGTTCTTTGAAAAAATAAACAAAATTGATAAACCTCTAGCCAGACTCCTTAGAAAGAAAAGAGAGAGCACCCAGATCGAGAAAATCATGAATGAAAATGGACCTTTTACAACCAATCCCTTAGAAATACAATCAATCATTAGAGATTACTATGAAAAATTATATGCCAACAACCTGGACAAACTAGAAGAAATGTACATGCACTACCAAAATTCACATGGGCAGAGATAGAAAGCATGAATAGACTGATAACCAGTGAAGAAATCGAATCCATTATTAAAAATCTCCCAATGAATCAGAGCCCAGTGCCAGATGGCTTCCCAGGGGAATTCTACCAGACATTTTTTAAAAAAATTTTTTAATGTTTTATTTATGTTTGATACAGACAGAGACAGAGCATGAGAGGGGGAGGGGCAGAGAGAGAAGGAGACACAGAACTGGAAGCAGGCTCCAGGCTCTCAGCTGGCTGTCAGCACAGAGCCTGACGTGGGGCTTGAACCCACGAACGTGAGATCTGACCTGAGTTGAAGTCGGAGGCTTAACTGA
>NC_043703.1:102077971-102131659 GCF_006229205.1 Suricata suricatta
AAAAAAATTTTTTAATGTTTTATTTATGTTTGATACAGACAGAGACAGAGCATGAGAGGGGGAGGGGCAGAGAGAGAAGGAGACACAGAACTGGAAGCAGGCTCCAGGCTCTCAGCTGGCTGTCAGCACAGAGCCTGACGTGGGGCTTGAACCCACGAACGTGAGATCTGACCTGAGTTGAAGTCGGAGGCTTAACTGACTGAGCCACCCAGGCACTCCTCTACCAGACATTTAAAGCAGAGCTAATACCCATTCTTCTCAAACTATTCCAAAAAATAGAAATAGAAATAGAAAACTTCCAAGCTCATTCTACAAAGCCAGCATCACCTTGATACCCAAACCACACAGAGACCCAGCAGAAAAAGAGATCTACAGACCAATATCCTTAATGAATACAGATGCAAAAATACTCAATAAGATACTAGCAGATCTACTGTCTTTTCTACCTATTTTCCTTTATGGTGAGATTTTTACTTTCATATGTTTTCTTGTCTTTTCAGCTTAAAAAAAAGTCCTTATAACATTTCTTGTAAGGCTGGTTTAGTGGTGATGAAATCTTAGCTTTTGTTTGTCTGAAAAACTTTTTATCTCTCCTTCTATTCTGAATGACAACCTTGCTGGGTACAATATTCTTAGTTTGAACTTTTCCCTTTCAGCACTTTGAATATATCATGCCATTCCCTTCTGGCCCTCCAAGTTTCTGTGGAAAATTCGGCTCATGGTCATATGAGGATTCCCTTGTGCATAGCAGAATTTTTTTTTAAGATTCTCTATCTTTGGTTTTCAGTATTTTAATTGTAATATGCTTTGGTGTGTATCTCTTTGAGTTCATCTTATTTGGAACTGTCTTTGTTTCCTGGACCTTGTTGTCTCTTTCCTTGCCAGGTTAGGGAAGTTTTTAGCCATTATTCTTCAAATAAGTCTTCTGCAGTTTTCTGTCTCTCCTCTTCTTCTGGGATCCCTGTGAAGTGAATTTTACTTCACATGATGTTGTCCTACTGGTCTCTTAAATTATCTTTACTTTTTAAAATTCTTTTTTTTCTTGCTGCCCTGTTCAGATGAATTACATTATCCTGTTTTCCAGGTCACTGGCTTTTCTTCTGTTTCATCTAGTCTGCTGTTGAACCCCTCCAGTGTATTTTTCAGTTCAGTTATTGTATTCTTCTGCTCTGTGACTTCTGTTTGATATTTTTATATATTTTCTATCTTTTTGTTTTAAGTTCTCTCTGTGTTTATTCTTCTGAATACAGTGAACATCTTTAGGATTATTACTTTGTACTCTTTATCATGTAGATTACTTATCTTTGTTTAATTTGATATTTCTCTGAGGTTTTTGTCTTCTTCTTTCATTTGGAACACATTCCTCTGTCTCTTTATTTTGTTTGACTTTGTTTCTATGTGTTAGGAAAAGCAGCTTTCCCTCCCATTCTTAAATGAGTGACCTTATGTAGGAGATGAAGTTATTGATAAACCTTATGTTAGTCTTGGTTGTCTCTTAAACCTTTGTGATTATCTGCTATCTTTTCTTCCTTGGACTTTGTATTTCTTTCTCTGTTCCTTCCCAGGAGTGCCACTTTATCCTATATTCATGCTAAGTCTGACACACTGAGTTTCATGCTGTGTCTTTTGAATCTACATCAGCAAGTTGAATTTCTCCTGATTATTCTCATTCATCAGCATATAGTTAAAATACAATGAGGTCATGAAAAAAGTGTCTCTCTTACTAAAGAGGTAACATTTACTAGCATAACTTGTACTCATCATGATATTAGAAAACCTCTTCAGCATAGTGGTGAGGATGGAGAGGAATGCAGGGGTTAAAAGGAAGAGAGTGCCATTCTGCTAATGATAGAAATGGTCAGAACACAGGCATGAGGTAGTTGATGATCTCACCTAGCTACACAAGAGTGGCTATATCACTGTTTTGCACTTGTGTGAAATGGAGATCAGACCTATTGAAGGAACTGTTTTATAAAAATGGAAGTTAAAGCCGAGTGATATTTGCCATCTTCAGCTTTTGATCTCAGACACCTCTAGCCTTGACTTAACTCCTTATGGGGACCTGAATAATTCTTTCCTCATGAGAAGACTCTTTTCTAGTAATTTCTGATTCTTCTTTAAAGAATTATTCTGTCCTCTCTTGGTATTTATTTCTCAAAGACCTTTGTAAGAAGCATTTGGTGTTATTAAGAACTCATTGCTAGACTCCTTCTTATTTCCAGAAAGTTGTGATTCTTATTGATTTTACTGCTGCAACTGGATTGATTTTAAAAATCAAAATGTCTTCTGGTTAATGCAAAGGGTAACGATGAGGAAATCTAATGATTTTTTTCATCAGATTGTCCTACGCATAGTGATCTTGTACACTATTAAATCTCTAACAACAAAGGTGAATGACGTGATAATAATGAAGGTGGGCTCCCTGTCTTCTTCATCTACCTTCCATTCTTATGTTTTTAAAATAAAAATAAAGGCAACCTTTAGGACAATATACAAGAAGTTCCTTCTTTCTGGTCTTAGTTATTACTAGTTTAAATATAAGTTTTAGGCTCATCTGTAGCCTACCAAGTAAAGTCATCACATTTCCATTTGTTCTATCTCAGCTTACAATAAGTGTTGGCATATTGAGAATGTCTCTCTTGCAACTCCAGTCAGGATTTTCGAGGGTGTATTACACTTCATGCTTTGAATGGTGAATGTGGGCTCTGAAGTTACCATCTCACTGACCTTAAGGTACTTTCATGAAGAATATGAACATGGCTCAAGATGGTGAGTTTTGTACTCACTGGATCATCGACATTTGAATGACTTATTTCATCTGGCATTGGAAATAGAATGGTCATCTATTTTTGAATAGTTATACCACTTCCATCATTACCAGCTCTCATACTAAAATCATCCATAATTTTATTCCATATTTTGATTTTTTTCACATGTATTGTACAACCCTAAGTTTTAGGCTCAGCTAGAGGTCCCTGCCTTCTTCTCCTTCCCCTTTTCTTGTCTAAAGACCATTAAATTTGGGGAGGGGGGGACCTGGGTGGCTCAGTCCATTAAGCATCCGACTACAGCTCAGTTTATGATCTCATGGTTTGTGAGTGCCAGCCCCATGTTGGGGTCTGTGCTGACAGCTCAGAGCCTGAAGCCTGCTTCGAATTCTCTGACTCCCTCTCTCTCTGTCCCATCCCTGCTCATGTGCTCGCTTTCTTTCTCTCTCAAAAATAAATAAATAATATTTTAAAAAGTTTTTAATCCTCATGATTTCCTCTCTGAAGTTCTGTTCTCATTTATGTTTTGCAGGGGTGTCCTTTGGTAATTTTTTCACAAAATGTCTATAAATATTCTTAGTCCTATGCATCCTTATGTATATTTTTATTTTGCTCTTATACATGAATACTAGTTTTATTTTTCTCAGAACATCGAATATGTGATTCATAATTTAGTGTTACTGGTAAAAGTTTTGATGCCAATTTGATTTTCCTATGCCAGAAAGTAAAATTTTATTCTTTCTCCAGGGAAGCTCTTGACCTTTTCTCTTCTATTTAAATTCTTGAGACTTCACCACAGTGCACCTTGGTGTGAGTTTCTTTAACACTAACAGTATATTCAGTCATCTGACTTGGGTTGTTGTAGGCTTTGACTTTATTTTTTTATTATTCCTTCTTTTCTGTTCCCTCTGTGTTTTCATTCTTCAGAATGAAATGCCTTATAATCAATGTGCCTTGAAAGTTCTGGATCTAACCTCTTTGTGCCTCAGCTTTTCGGTCATATTTATCCTTTTACTGGGCTTCTTCTGCTTATCATGGGGAGGGAGGTGGTACAGAGCTCAGTGGGTGCTTGGAATTGATTTGTTCTCCTAGTGTGAGAACTCTTGGTCCCTCCAGGACTGTGCTACATCTTTGGTGCCTGGGTCTTCTTCCAGCTCTGAACTGATGCTTCATAGAAAAGGGTTATATGCAGGCAGAAGTCCTTTTTGTCTTTCTGTGTTTTTAGAGACCGCTCTGCTCCTTCTTTGCCCATACATACTGCGAGCCCTCCTTGGACAGAGGAGTCATGGGCTTTCAGTTCACAGGGCATCAGTCCGGGGCCAGTAGACACTGCTGTCATCTGCTCTGCAGAGTGATGATGAGTGAACCCAGTGAACTCAACTGCTTCATTGGGCATCTGATGTCTTAGGTTTATTTTTTTCCCCTCTGCTTTTTTCCCATTAGTCTTGTTTCATTTGCTTTCTATCCTTAAGAATGTTTTAAATTTCAGAGATATGAATGACATTGTTTTTTGTTTCCCTGTGATGTTACAAGACCTTTATTTTTTTCATTTTGAAGAAAATTTTAAATTTGTGAAGATGTAGATATTTGGGCTCATTTCAGTATTCAGATAATTAAAAATTCCAAGACAACAGGCTATATGCTCAATAAGATTTCCCAACCTGACTGCCTCTTCAGAAAGCAGATCTGTGGTTGAGGGTTTGCCCCCAACCCAATCAAGAATGATTCTCTCTTAGGAGTTTTCTTATCCTATCTGCAACAAAGCTCAGTAGCTCTCCTGGGATAAACAGGAAAGTATCCAAGTTACATTAAATACCATAGTCTGGAACCTAGCATTTCTTTTCCATAGTGCTTTTATACTTAATAGCTTATCTTACCCACATGTTTCCTGAACTGTAAAGATTGCTCACTGTATGTTGTGGCTGGCTACACTAAGGTAAAAAGAGTGTAGTCATCTTGTATTGAGGAGAACCAAGACAGGACTGTAAATAGAAATTAGGTATCATAATCCATGGGCCTCTTTCTGCTCTTGCAGAGCGACGCATGTGATGGGAGTAGGCTCACATATTCACCACAGCATGTTTCCTGCTGCACTAAACAGAAACTGCACTCTGACTTCATCGTGTAAAGAGCTGGGTGAGTCTGCTAATTTTTGGTGGACTAATATGAATTTCTTTAATTAAAAATGATAATAAACAGTTTTGGGGCATTTATTATCAGGCAGGGTTCTAATGCCTCACACATGTTAACTAAGTCATTCTCACAACTGTCAGTTGAGGTAGGAGACATGATTATCCTCTTCATTTTATAGATGAAGAAACTGAGAAAGAGAAAGATTACTTTCCAAAGTCCACCTCACAGCTAATTATAGGCTTTCTGAATCTAGAGCCCATGCTCCAAACCAGGGACACAAAACGAAGGCCTTTGGGCTAAATTTGGTCAGCTACTTGGTTTTGCTTTTTTTTTTTTATTGGCCATTAACTGGGAATAGATTTTACATTTTTAAATTGATTACATTTTAAATGGTTATGTAAGTACCTACAGGATATCTTCAATTTTGTCTCAGCCCCAGGAAGCCTGTAACATTTACAATCTGGCCCTTTAAAAAAATGTGTGCCAACTCCAGCGAGTCTCACCAGGAGACTATAATTCACACGCTCCTGCATTTTATTACAAGTTACAATTAGTTGGGCATAGCTCATTGTTAGCCACACTAAGGTACACTTTTGAGTCTGGGAAGTGAAAACAGGCAATTTGTGGCTTTTATTGCTCTTCCTTCCCATTTCTTCCTCTCTTGTAAGTAAAGCCTTAATAGGATGTGTGTGTTTTTAAATTACTAATATTAATTGATAAAATCTGTCCCTCCGTCTTACCCCTTTCTAAATGCACCTAGTTTTCCCTCAAGAAACAGAAAAGATTGTGGAGAGACATAGTAAATCTAAAAACTAATCAAGAACTCTGCTTCAGGATCTCAGCTGTTGTTTTCAGAATCTGCATTAGCCACTTATTCGGTGGAAGGGAGGCTCTGGGAAAGGAAGAGGACATACACCTACCTTAAATATGGACTAGGTTTTCTGTACAGGCATTGCTTTCCAGATAGGTAGATTCTTACCAAATCCCACATTATTTCTGTAGGAGTGCTTGCTTAACATGAAGTTAGGGGAAAAGAATTGGTTTAGAAACAATATCTTAATCTGTAATATGTATCACAAATAACCATTTCATGGAGCACTAATGGTTGGTTGGTGTTGGGAGTCAGGGTATGTACATGGCTGAGTAAGTTTGAAAAATTCTTGGTTAACCAAGTTTTCTTAGCCAGAAATTCTCCTAGGACTCATAATATGCTAATTTCTATTAGTCCATAAGTAGACTGATAATGGAATCAGTCCATGAGTAGAATATATAGCATACAGTGTTTTTTAAAGTTACAAGATGATGAACTTTGTTGCTGTTTTTTTGGTTTTAATGAAATGACTCGTGCTCTAGGGAATACAGTTTGGGGAACATTGGAAACCACAGTGAATTTCTCTTTTCCACACTAGAAGCTTTTGTTCTGCCCAGTGAATCACCACCAGTTGATTATAGAGTCAGAGCACTGTTTCTCCTGGATATTACAGAAGAATATTTATAAATCCCCATTCTCCCTGTTTTACATTCGGTGCAAACTATCAGCCTTCTGTGTGTATATGACATTATATCATTCTTTTCAATTCCAACATACGTTATAACCACAAAATTTCCAAGATGACAAATTATTCCTCATTGTTTTTCTTCTTGGTTTAACTGTCTCGTGTGCACTCACAGAGCTACCTTAATCTAATCAGCCCATTCTCTCTAAATCATAATGTAAAGTAGTGACAGTTAATTCTTACCGAGACTGTGAGTTGCTGGTAACTTGTATCTCCAAGGCTCTTTGTAACCAGTATTTAAGTTTGGAGGTTTATGACATTGGGTAGGGGGAGGTGTAAAACCTTTTGGCAACTGGCTACATTGTTCATCTGCAACATAAAGTGTCACCTACAGTAAATAGACAGCTCTTACTTTTGTAGTTCTGTTTTACATTCTATCCAGGGATTGTCTGAAATGGATTTTAATGGTCTTCTTTTTTTTTTTTTTTTTTTTTTTTAACAATCTCTAGATGGAGGAACTTACCGAAATCTCTCAATAAAGATCAGTCTTCCTGACAACCTTTGGCAATCTTGTCTCCACCCCTGTGTGGCCGAAATTGGCATCCCTACTTTACAGCAGGGATCCAAAAACGATAGCAATTTCCTTGTGCACATCAATTTCTCCTTGTGGATGGGCAGTCTTTTGCTATAATCAGATATGTCAGCTCTTTGCAAAAGAATTGGAAAGTGGCCTTACTCATGTGGAAATCTAATAGCGACTTGTTGTCACTCCCTTTTAGCAGCACAGCCCCAGGCTGTCAAGGTTGTGTCCTGAGTCATGCTGCTGCAGTGGGCAGGGTCCCTGCCTCAAGAGAAATTGCTGCACTGGGCCACTTTGCTCACATTTGGAGGATTCATGATCTACACCAGTGCTTGCTATCTCGTGATTGACTTAGAAAATGAGGTTGCCAAGTCCTGGGTATTTTAGTCTGTCAGTAACTAGTACACATTTTGGCATCATAATTCACCCAATGAAAACCAACTAATGAAAACAGTCCATGTATTGGTAATATATCCATTTTAACTTTTTTATGCTATGAAAAACATGGTACCCTACTGTACTGAATTGTCATCCTAAGTCTCTATCATTGCACTTAGATACTGTACCAAATGACAGAGGCAAGACTGGTAAAAATGAAATTCAAAATCTATCTCAAGCAGTCATTCTCTCAAACATTAGATGCCAGCTAATTGATTTTTAAGGTTTTACTTTTCAGCTCCATTACACTTTACACCTCAGTATATTTTTGTACTCTCTCACATTTTGCAGAGACATGGTATCAGATTTCTAGCTTTTAGCAGAACTGTTCAGTATATCAATTCCTGTTAACACAGCTGTTAAATATTGAGATCATGCTGCATGTTAAATGAAATCAATTTTCAAAGTAAATTAATCCCTGAATGAAGGTGGGTGTATCTTTCCACACGAAGGAAGAAATGTTAAGAGAGTTGCATATAGAAGCAGATCTTGGGGAAATAAACTGAGTTGTCTATAGAACAGTTGTATTAGGACACAACCATTCTGTCTTTCTCCAGTGCCTTAAAAAGTAAAATATATTTAGTTCAAGTTCAAGCATAGAAGATAAAAGTAGAGATTTTGAAAATATGGTTTTTGTCTGGCCGTGAGTCAGTTGGTTGTCTGCTTTAAAAGAACATCTTCTTGGTTTAGAGTTCAGTGTTGTCAGATTCCTTATTCATTTCTTCCAATCAAGAGAAAAATGAGGTCTAAGTCATGTCTAAAGCAATTATTACGGTTTGATGAGCTATCTTTGGCCATAGCTGATGGATTGACAGGAGTCACATACAACATTTTAAATACTGAATGCTCTAGTCTTCTGTAAAACCCACCTTGCCTGTTGCACTCCCAAAAAGTAGGCTTTAACTAATTTCCCCTAGTTCTCGCCTCTTTCTCCAGTTTTCTTTTCTATGTAGAAAAAACAAAAAGAAAGAAAAACCTTAAGTGGTATGAAAGAGTACACACCTGCCCCCCTAGTCTTTGATTTTAGTGTGGCAAGAAGTCTAATGGTTAAGTTTAGATGGAGTAGAGGCTGTAGTATACATGAAAACATTATGTATAATTCACACTCAGTCAGACTACTACTGAGAAAAGCTTTATGAGGTGTTTACATCTTCTCATATTCCATAAAGTGTGAAATGTAGAATAAACAGTCATTCAGCCAACATTTTGTCTTGTGGCCTCAAGATAGTGTTAGGTAATCCAGAGGGGTGGGACTCGTGGAAGAGAAGATTCAGGGAGGGCCTCTGTGTAACCTGTCACCTGCTTTTTGAGAGAGAAAACTTACTAAGATAAACATAATTATAAATCCTTCAATCTCCATGAGGCAAAACTATATGAAAGATTATTCTGTGTGATACTAAATGAAAATGAATATAATGAAAGTTGAGGCAAGTTGAGGATTTGAGGTGGAGTGATCAGAGCCAAGGAAGTTAACTGAGGGGTCATGGAGGAGAGAAACTTGCTGATAAAAAGAAAAATCGAAGGTGGGCATATTGTTTTTTTTGAGTGAGGGGAATGGTCTAGAGGAATGGTTGGCAAGTTATGACTTGTGGGCTAAATCTGTCACATTGACAATTTTTGACCACTAGTTAAGGATAGTTTTGTTTATATATGTATGTGTGTATACAATTTTTGTTATTGAAATAGAGTTGACATACAATGTTATATTAGTTTCAGATGTACAACATAGTGATTCAACAATTCTGTACATTATTCAGGGTGTGACCATGGTAAGTCTAGTCACCGTCAGTCATCGTACAATATTACTACAGTATTTGACTCTATTCTCTATGCTGTACTTTTTATTCCTGTGATCATACATTTTATAACTGGAGGAATGTGCCTCTTAATCATCTTCACCTACTTCCCCTTTCCCCACCTGCTTCCCCTCTGGCAACCACCAATTTGTTCTCTGTATTTATGAGTCAGGTTATGCTCTTTTGTTTGTTTTGTTTTTTTAGATTCATATAAATGAATTCAAATGATATTTGTCTTCCTCTGTCTAACTTAATTCACTTAGTATAATAATAATTAAAAGTGGTTTTAAATTTTTAAAACATTTATAAAAACAAGAGGAATGTGAGATAGAGACAGTATGCTCAGAGCCTAAAATATGTATTTATCTGGGTCTTTACAGAACATATTTGTTGACCCTTAATCTAGAGTAATCCTCTTCAAACTTTGTGCGGCAATAGAAATATTCCGTACCTTAGGAGCCTCATGTGACTCCCAAGCACTTGAAATGTGGCTAGTGTGACTGAGGAACTAAATCTTTAGTTTTATGTAATTTTAATTAATTTGAAGTTAAATAGCCACAGGTGGCTGGTGGCTGCCATATCATACAGCACAGTTCTAGCCAACTGTGAAGATACAGACCATTTTGTGTGAAAACATAGGATCGAGACTAAATCTCATTCCATACATCAGGTTGGCAGCTCTGTGTGATGTTAGCTGTGAAGCAAGCTGAGTGACCAGATGCCAAACTGAGATTAAGGGTAATATTTGGAAACTTGAAAAGTTCTGGCAGCAGGAGGCAGGAGGACAACCGTACGGAGAGTTCCCATACCAGGGATACAGTGTAAGTTCTCGTTGAGATGGCCACAATCCATCTGTTTCTAAATCATATGGTAAGAATCCCGAATTAGAGATCTTTTCTGGAGGAATGAAGGTGAGTGTTTAGAGTGCAGCAAAGAGATGATTGTTATGTCAGACAAAAGATGAACCAAGTGGAGGAATTTGTAATAGCAAAAGGTAGAAAGTTGCTTTGTATCTTCAGAAATAAGACTGACAGAGGAAGAATGGACAAACAGACCTTTTAAGGCAGCTAGGGAACAGGGAAGTGTTCCTTCTCGGAGCACTAGTGTTCTGGAGGGAGGAGGTACTATGGAATGGAGAAGTTCAGTGTCTAAGAGTCTCTGGCATAGGATACCCACATGGATTTTAGAGGAGAGTGGGTACAGCACGCACCTTGAAACTTCTACCCCCTACCTTCATGAAGCAAGGGCAATGTTGCAGATAAAATTCAGTGTAGCCAGTTAAATTTGAATTTCATAGAAATAGTAAACACTTTTAAAATATAAGCATACCTAAAATAGTATATGTTACATACTACACTAAAAAGCTTACTGGGATGCCTGCGTGGCTCAGTAGGTTAAGTGACTGACTTGGTTTCAGCTCAGGTCATGATCTCACAGTTCATGGGTTCGAGCCCCCTGTCGGGCTCTGTGCTAACAGTGTGGAACATGCTGGGGATTCTCTTTCTCTGCCCCTTCCCCACTTGTACTCTCTCTCACTCTCTTTCTCTCTCTCAGAAATAAACATTAAAACTTTGTTATTTATCTAAAATTCAAATTTAACTAGGCATCCTATATCTTTATTTGCTAAGTCTGGCAACACTAGGCAAGAGCCATTGACATGGCCGACTGACCATCTTACTGGCTCCGTGAAAGGGTGGGGTAGCTTACTGGAGGCTCCATGCAAATGTCTGGAGTCAGGGCCAGCACTTATTAGACACATGCTTTTGGCCACATCACTTAAATTCTCTTAGCCTTCTGTTCTCATTGGTGTGGAGCAAAGAAACTCACTCACTGAGATTTAGGTCTGTCCTTCCATGAATAGCAGAATGTTGGAATCATTAGATATCTTCTATCCCATGCTCTTTTCATAGAAGAGAAGCAGGCCTAAAAAGGTAAGGTGACTTTTCTAGGAACTCATATTTCTATCTGTGATGACGTGAGTACTCCTGGAGTCTGGGTATCTTGCTGGTCTGTTCAGTGTTGTTGTTGTTGTTGTTTTTCCTCGACACTGTCTTCCATTTTCAAAGACTATTGGATATAAAGCACATTCAAGTTTTTTGTAAATTGTAATATGCAAAATATAAATGCATAGAATGATTATTTCTAGGCTGATATCAGAGCTTGGGAGTCATCTTCCTAATTATACTGATTCATAGTTTTTCTTCTGGGGATATGTTTGGATATCAGCTCCTCAGGAGTCCAGAGTCTTAACCTGGTCTCTGGAAAGCACAACTGATAAATTAAAAAAAAGAAAAAAAAGTTATCAAAACAAGTTACCTAAAGTTCTAAATCTTTTACAATCTGGCCCCATGAGAAATAAGCCAAAGCCATTTGATAAAGGTAAATACCCTTAGATGCACACATACCGGCCTTTTGCAATTGATTGTTGACAGCGCAGGCTCGATGCGCATCGTGTATATTGCTGTCTGCCTTGCAGGAGACAATTCTTATTGCAAGGCAAGTCACATCCCTGCCAACATTTATAGCTGCTCTATCACTGTGGCAGTGACAGGCTGACACCTCCCAGATGCCTAGATTATTTTCCCCTCAGTGTTAATAAACAGGGTGAGGGTGGAGGAATGAGGGAAAATACATTGTCCAGGCAGTTAATGCTAAAGAAACATTTAGATAAGGAGGAACTGACCCGGACTTGGAAAGAGACATTGAAAAGCCGTGTTTAAGATCCAAAGTCTAAGACACCTTTAGAGACCCCTCCTTGGAGAGAGAGATTTGAGTCTCCTTGGCTGCTGCTCCTTTGTGCGGTTGCTGTGGATAATACCCTTTCTTTCCTATGATTGACTCATTTTGGCTCAGTTAAGAGTTTGGGAAATTTTAATCTTATATCGAGATATATAACTGCTGGGTGGTACAACTGGTTCATTGTCTTGTGAATGTGTTGAAGATTTCTTCTTCACAAATGATTCTGTGGGAGTTGGGTTTATTTTTATATTGCTAAATGTTGTATTACATATGTAAATGAAATTTTGCTTGAAGAAATTAGAATGAAATATTTTAAGATATGTAAAGCTTTTAATCCAGCAAATTATTTTGGAAATAAAAGGATTTTTCTTCCTGTGTGCTTATTGTTTGCTCAAAATTATATATGCCATACTTAAATACCATGGATATACTCACAGGGACTTAACACAGTCTAAAAAGTCTTCATTTCTTATAGAATCTTTTAAAAACTCAATTTCCTCATATTTTTTTGCATGTAACAAAATATTTTGAACTTCCACAGAAGTCTAGAATCTAGTTTTCATCTCCATTGCCTTTTGGTGTCTAGCCCTTTAGAATTATCAAGTAGATTAAATATTGCCTTTCTTTACCCTATAAACCAGAAGAGCAGCGTTCAGTTTACAAACTAAATGCATATGCCATTTTTTTCCAACCTAGCCCAACTGACAGTGACTACGAAGGATTAACTTTTCTGAACCCAAGTTAGAAAGAGGCTTCTAGACTTCTTAGCTGTGTTGTTGGGTTTTGAGATATAGTCCTTGCCTCTTTTTACAGCATGTTATACACATGTCCAGTATACACATAAATCACTAGGCTTCAATCTGCCACAGTAACAGTTTGGGACTGTCACTTTGGGTTTCTGTCTATGAACACCTATTCTGTGCTGAACACCATACGGAGAAGCATTAGTTGAATTGGTGAAATGCTTCCTTCCTTGTTTAAATCAGTCTGTTAAGCCTAGTGCCTTTGGAAGTTTTCTAACTCTTGAGTTGGTGGACCAGGATTAGTATCAATATTAGTGCTTTGGGAACTTGTGAAAGCATGCATATTATAAATTTATTAGGAAGAAGTAAGATATTCCTAATCTTTTAAAAACAGTGTTGACGGTATTCTGTGTTGATATTTTTATGATTTGTCCCCCCTCTCCTCTGTCTCCACTGCTATCCACATTTTGACCATTGTTTTTCCTGGGATCACTGCAAGATCATTCTGGTTAAACTTCTGTCTCTCTTCAGGGTCCACACCCATCAAATCAATTAAGCAAATAAAAAATCATCCCTTATTTCTCTGAATAAGGTAAAGTGTAAATTTTCTAATTATGCATTATTCCCAGGATATATAAGCATTCATCACAGGTTATTTTTCAGAGCAAATGAACTAAAATTAACTTATAATAAAGAGGCATTTAAAAGAATCCCATGGAAAATTCCTGAATTTCATGGAGTACTGATTTTTTTTAAATTGTGTTCCATATACCTCCATAGAAGGACTCCCTGAACATCGATACAAACATGTTGGTTGTTTCATTTGAAACTGTCCTTATCTTTAGGAGAGGGTGTGTTTCCACAGACAGTAAAAAGAATCACTTCCAGCGCCGAAGTTGCAAAACTCCACAGTAGATGTTTGCGGTATCATAGACACTGTGTCTTTATTTTGTGGATAGAGAAACTAAGAATTAATGTTATTTAATGCACACGCTTAAAAGGAGTGGGGAAAGTTCTTATATAATGATGACTAATGCCGTGTAAAAGGAATTATTTTGGCACAATGATGATGTGTTTTTTCCCTTGCAGTTTTTTAAGTTTCTTCGCTGGTAGATAACTGTGTCAGAAAAGTTGCTTTTGATTTGACTTTTAAAAGAACTTAAAACAGTTCATTATTTCTGTTCCATTTTCAAAAGAAACCTCCAATTTTTATGTCTTCAGTGAAAGTGATTTCACCCACAGTTAATTATTTACAATTGTACCACAGTCTGCATAGTCCTCCAAGGGAACCGCTCAAGTTTCTCTGGTCTGCTCGGCTGTCTCACTCCAAACCACTACCCAAATCTTTTTACTTTTCTTTACCCACGTATGCATATCTCTTCTGAGATTTCTCTTGCATTTGTCCCTTTCCCTCTATCATCACTGCATCCGTATTTCAAGGCCCCAGTCTTCTCTTGGCTGGATGTCACAACAGGCCTGTCATTCTCCTTGTCTTAGATCTTCCCACACTCCCTATTTATTCCCCATATTTATTACAGCCATGGTGGTTTTTCTAAAACACAGAAGTGAGCTTTTCACTGCAGCCCATACAAACCTCCCTGTCTCCCTGGAGCCTCATTCTTAGGTCTGTGCTCATCAGAATGCCATTCAAGGCTCCACAGCTTCATTCCCCAGCTTATCTGGGGATTATTGGACTATTTATAGTTCCTATGTTCTGTCCTTCCTGTGCCTGTCCTCAGGCTACTCCTTCCTGAGACACTCTTCCCCAGCTCTTTGGTCTCATTGCCCCATTGACATGGCTGACGTCTATTCACCTTTCAAAACCCTCCCCACAGAAGAGATTAATCACTATCCCATCTGAACAGAGGCCCCCTTACTTGGTGCTCTGGGGTCAGACTGGGTGGGATGAAATCCTAATACCATCTTTTAGTAGCTATGTTACCTTAGATAAGTTGTTTCCTTCCGTTTGCCTCACCTGAGGCCTCTTATTTAAAATAATAATAATAATAATATGTCACTCATTGGGTAGTTACCAGAATACAATAAAAATGAAGACAGAAGAGCACTTCCTATACAGTATGGGCTCAATAAATATAACTACAATGTAACTATAATTACAATTACTATAGTTATTTTTATCAATTAATAACTTATTTAATTTAATGTTTATTTTGAGAGATTGAGAAAGAGAGAGAAAGAACAAATGAATCCCAAGCAGGCTCCACACTGTCAGCACAGAGCCTGAAGTGGGGCTTGATCTCATGAACCATAAGGTCATGACCTGAGCCAAAATCAAGAGTTGGCCACTTCACCAACTGAGCTACCCAGGCACCCCTATTAATTACTAACACCTATACTCAATTATTATTACATTTCACACTGATTATAATTATTATTTTACACTCCAGTATTTCAGAAATATTTAAGAAGGATTTTTGCTATAAAGCCAGGAACATAGCAGAGGGTAGGTATGAGGTGCTTTAAAAAGAACAAATACTAGTAAGTACACAGCAATATCATTCTACCATGAGAAATCATGAGGAAAATTCAAAATTAGAGATGACATAAAAAGGTATAAAATGGACATTGGTTTAAATTTTAAGATGTATCTTGTTTAGGCTAACATCAAAATAAGATTACATTTACAAGTTAAGTGCCTCAAAAGGTAGATAAACCAAGTGTTCTGATGGGTAGCTTAGTTTAAAAAAAATCCATAATTTAAATTGTTTGTTGTGTAACACACAAATTTGATCAGTTCTCATGAGGAGCTTCAGCTGTTGAATATGGTGCCTCCACTGCACTCCTAAAAGCCTCAGCCCCTACATACCTTCTGCCAGAGTCACACTCTTGCTGTCATTGGTGCATTGAATTAATTGCCACATAAATCTGCATATATGGACCCATGGAATCATTCCCCCAGGACTCACATACTCTTGTAAGTTTCCATCCTCCTTTGTGACCTACCAGAAGCTTGCAGGGCCCTGGTAGTAATCTCGGGCCCCACTTTTTCATTGCCTTCCTCTCTAACTATGAATTTAGGCTGTACTTGAAACACATCTAGAATTTCAAATAAATGAAAAAGTGATCTTTGTAAGTTGAGCAGAGACAGGCTTACTAAATTCATGCAAACCATTCATTGAGAATAATGTCTAGATTTTTTCAGACTTTACAGTATAAGTACATAAAAATCAGAGGAACATAGCTTCTTCCAGTGTATTTTTGCAAACTTTCTGGATTATCTATGGAAAAACATAAAAATATTTAAATGGTTGATTTAGCTAAAATTCGGTTTGACGAGACAGGAAGAGGAGACATGGGATTAGGGATTAAAATGAAACTGGCACAATCAGAAGCAGCATGAAATAATAATGACACAGATATAAAAAAACCCCATGACACTACAGAGGTCATGCTTGGTACTCTGAGCTGATGTATACCTCAATTCACATGTGTCAATGGTCTTTCTGAGACTGAAAGTTGTCAGAGACTATGGGATTGAGAATAAAGTCACATTCCACTTAAGATGAAGATTTTTGTAAGTGCATTAAGCATGGGATGCAGGGAGAATGGCTCTATGTAGCAGCTCTAAGAATAAACATTTACTGAATGATTTACAAGACAAACCGATGCTGGCGGGATTATTTGATTTTTGTGATTATCAAAGACTTTATGATAATAATAATATAATGATAATGTAGATGCTAATAGTAATAACAATAAAAATAAGAAAACATCCTGACAGTATTTTTATAGCATGTACATTTTTTTCTTTAATTCCAAGAAAAGCTAATGATGTGCACATAATCTTATCAAGTTAAATTAGAAAAACAAAACAAAACAAAAACAACTGAAAATTTGCTATTGGCCTGTGGCACATTCCTGAATTTCATGCTGTTTTTGGACTTTGCCCCAGGGGAAGAGATATATTATTTTGGATGTGAAAGGCTGTCCAAACCATTAGCTGTGACAGGATTGCAGAGACAGGTATTAAACTGGCCAATGGGAAATTTTGCAGATAGATTGGCACTTGTTTCATAACTGCTGCAATTTTCTGGCTCTGTAATAATGGGAAGTTCCAGTATGGATATGAGGCAAATCATATGAGTAGATTTTAAAAAAGGAGACTCCTGTTGACAGTAAGTACAAGACAACATATGATATTGGGGGTGCACGTACCACATGGCTGGTTAATCTTCAAAGCTCATTTCATGTCAGAAAACAGAGCCAAGTGAGAACAGCTTCTTCCCAATCCAGACAGCCACTCGAAAGCCAACCATCAAATGCAATATTATCTCATTAAGCAAAGCTGTTTCCTCCTGATCAATCTTCTTGAATAAAATAAAGTGATGTTCAGTTTTTTAAAAAATATAAGATTGGTAAAATTCAAGAAAGCTGTTGGCATACATTCAGCCTCCACTGTATCATTGCTTCCTCAACATGAGCTGTTTTGGGGAAAAACAGCAATTGACACTAATTAATACTAATTACTCATCTTATTCTTTGTGTTTTGCCACCCTTTCCAATATGTACCATTCAAGTTAAATACTTGCTTGAGGACTGAAGAATTGTTTCAGTTCAGCCCTAACACATGCTCTTTTATTGCAAGCAGGAAAAGGAAGAACAAAGGATATGGTCATAAAAGAGTAGAGATATGCTTAGTCCTTGGGTTTAAGTTATAAACTTCTTAAAGATTTAATGTTTCATTATGGCATTTATTCCAACAATATTTTTTTTTATATCTGTGTCATTATTAGGCCATAGGTAAGACAACACTGCAGGTATTATTGCTCCTGTCCTTGGTATTATCTTGGTGTTATGAGTATTGTCCTTATAGTACCTTTCCTAGGTGATGCTTTCTGTATTTAAAACCCATCAATGGCTCTTCATTGTCCACTGAGTTAATAAGAATACAGTCACTGACTTAGGGATCAGAAGCTTCACAAATAATATAGTCCCATCATCCTTCTCTATCTCGTCTCATATTGTTCCCTTGGGTATTCCCTCCTACTACCCTGGGCTCCTGCTGACTAGACCAGTCGTGACGCCCAACCACATTCTGCACGTCTTAGTTTCTGTGCCATTCTTTACTCATGCATGGCCTTTCCATTTTTTAGTTTCTTTGATCTACCAAACTCCTTATGAATAAATAATTTCTTCCACTTTACGATTCACATGACATTTTTACACTTTTGTTAATCATACACCTTAGTAAAAGTGTATTTTTGTATACTTGTATCTGCCTAGTATCCAACACAGTTTGTCATAATAAATGACAAATGACTTGAAATAAATATTTGACAAATAAAACTAAACCATCTAAAAAGTTAGATATATTTCCTGTCCTTTACAGGGGACATTTGGGTATAAACTATTTTCTTGGTTTTAGATATATTCGTATAATATAAATCCTTATGTATGATTATAGCAGATAATTTTTTCTGGTCTGTACCTAATAAGCATATCCTCTTGGAACCTGTATATTTTAAGTCCCTCTGAATTTTATCACCAGTATTCTGATTAACTCTTATATTTTATCATGGTTTCCAACACCTAATAAGGACTTACGGTCAGAACTTACCATTTGGCAATGATAGTGGGATATTGGGCCTGGGTGGGAAATTTTGTCCCAGCAACTGCTATTTAGTTTGTTAAGTGGCCATTCCAAACTATATCAGTCTTTAAACCCGGCCTTTTTTCTACTCTGGTTGAGATCTTGTGTAGGTTGAAACTTTATGATGACTTTTATAGACAGGAATTTAATGGTAGTAGAAACTTGCAACTTGTCATATTACTGTTTAGTGTTTGTTCCTTTTCCCTCAGATACTCTCTACAAGATACATAGGATCTACATTTCTGTGTGATCTTGTTTAAACTCTATTCAACACGACTCTTTTCATGTAAAGTTTATTAATTTTGAGAGAGACAGAGACAGCATGAGTGGGAGAGGGCAGAAAAAGAAGGAGACAGAGAATCCCATGCAGGCTCTGAGTTTCTAGTGCAGAGCCTGACTCCAAGATTGAACTCATGAAACTATGAGATTATAACCTTACCCGAAACCAAGAGTTGGGCGCTTAACTGAGCCACCCAGGCACCCCAACACTTGATGTTTAATTTTAACTTCTGTGTTAAGTAAATTCAGTACAGTACATTTGTAGCACAATCAATGCATTATAATTCTTTAATAGTCACTAGACCTTTGTTTACATAGTGCACTCTAGTCACAGGACGCCTGGGTGGCTCAGTGGGTTAAGCGTCAGACCTCACTCAGGTCATGATCTCAGTTTGTGAGTCCAAGGCCTGCATCGGGCTCTGCACAAACAGCTAAGAGCTGGAGCCTGATTTGGATTCTGTGTGTGTGTGTCTCTCTCTCTTTCCGCCCCTCCACCGCTTGTGTTCTCGCTGTCTCATAAATAAACAAATAGACAAATAAATAAACATTAAAAAATAATGTGCTATAGCCTATTTAAGTTAAATCCTTGTGTGACTAAAGGCACATGATGCTGAACTACAAATATATATATCCCACAATATCCTGGCAAAAGGTCTTTAATTAACATAATAGATCGGGCTGAGTGATTAAAATGAGTGGAGACAGCAAGGGGGCAGGAGTTTATAAATACTGATTCTTCAAGAGAGACTTGAACATTGACAAACGTTGAGAACTGGTTGGTGGTACAGCAGAAGTGGATGACATCAGAATTGTTCATCTTCTCTTTTCTCCTTTCCTCCAAGCACTTCCAGAGAAATAAATAACTGTTGTATTGAAAACTTGCAAACACTTTCTATGTTCCTGAGGTATAGTTGCCACTTTATGATTGGCCTTAGGCTATTCATCATGTAAATACTTTAAGATGATGGAGCTCTATATGAATGAACTCACCTCCAAAGGTAGCTGAACAGCTTTTAGTACATTCCCAGTCTGGACATGGGAAGGATTCCTTTTAGGGACCACTTATTCTCACATGACTGGTTTACATATTTGAACATTCAGACCGTATTACTATCTGAGAAAGAAATCACTCTAGAGAGAAGTGAGATGGTGAATCAGTATTAGATAGTTTCAGGCAAGGGAATAAGCAAGGTAATAGCCTTCTTTATCATTAGTATTTATTCAGAAAGCCATTTGGAATTTCATAGCCAACTTCTGTGATAACCCTCCAAAAAATAGAAAAAAAGGAAGAATTATGGGATGGAATACTTTCATACAGAGAGACTGCCTATTCTTTTGGGAATTCTAACCCTTAAAATGAGTTCTTACCAATACAGTCCAATAGCTCCCAAGACATTTCTAACAATTTTCTGGGTGGCAGTTTACATTTATCAGCAATTGCTATGAGAATTCAAAATTGAAAAAAGCATAAAACTAGAGATATAATACTTACCATCATTGGTAGATTGACCAAGAACCTTAGGGACTATCACTTCATGCCTTTCTTTTCAAACACACACATTTAAAAAAATTAATAAAACAAAGAATAACTATGGGAATTGGAAAAGTTATTCAGGATAATACTTTACAACATTACCATGGAGGCAAAAGGGAGTAGGCACTGCTGAATTAACATACGGAACCAACTTCAGTGTGTCCAAGCACATCCCAACAAGTGAAGGACCACATTAAACAAAGCTTTGTAACTTTCTCTAAAGTTGTGTTATTGGTACTAAAAAGTGAAAAGATTGATGCTAGGGGCAAATCAGCCTCTTGGCAGAACCTCGTAGATTTGGAACACAGAAGAGAATCAGGTATAGTATTTTTATTTCTCTCTGTTCTGTTATTTTTACTCTCTGAGTTGAAAGCTTAACCTGTTTTACACTTTTATTATATAATGAGTGCATTTAAGATTTTCCCTTACCTTTAAGACTTTAGCCATCTTTTTATATAATACCTTCAATTCTGCATAGATTTTGAAATTAAAAGTATGATTATCATTGTAATTTCCTCATTTATCTATGTATTAGTTTATTTTTATTGTATTTAAAAATTTTATAAACACTTTAAGAACTTCCAATTTCCAATATATTTTGACAATAGTAGGAAAGTAGTCTGACATTTATTCTTCAACATTTGTTATTTGAATGCTCTTGAATACCACAGACCAGGAGACAGAATTTAAAGCTGTGTAAATAGTAAGTGCAATGACAATTCTGCCTTGTGAAGGTTAACACAATTTAGTTTCTGGCCTAATCCAGAGTAAAACATCTTCTTTTCTCTTCCATTTATAAAAATAACATTTTTAAACTATTTTCTCTTGCCATCACTACAGGGTAGGGATATATAGATGTGATATGGAGAAGTACTTTATAAAAAGTAAAAAAAAAAAAAAAAAAAAAAAAAAAAAAAGAGCTTTATTACCAGGTAAGGTTGATTCGAATCCAACTTTGATATTATGACATTGGGTAAGTAGCTTGAAATCTCAATATTTTCTCTTTAATTTACCAATATGGAGGCTATGTGTTGTTAACCATCATCTCCTACATAGAGATGCATGCATTGATCCGTGCTCTGAGAGAACACTGTGTGGACAGGTGATTTTACTAGGTGAGGTGGCCTGTTCACTACCTTGTCATCTTTCCTGTGTGAAATTATGGTGCCATCAGTATTTGAAATGGCACCTTTCCTATACCAGGTACAAAGTTTCTAATAAAATTTGCTAGGAGAAGACCTAAAAAGGCAATTTTCTTTCCACTTTGATATTCAAATGAGCAATGTGCAGACTTCAGCTTTTCTTTCTCTAATAAGATGGTAGGAAATGAGTTCGGTGATTTTTTTCCCCCTGCTCTTCGTTATCTACAACACTGAAGTTTGCAGCCCTTTAACTTTCCCTCTGAGCAGGCATGAAATTAGTGATGTTTTGAACATGTATAGAGCAATATCTTTATTGTCCATCAGATTTAGTTTTCATCAGTAGCTAATGCCGTTTTGGCTGTGTGGCTCTCCCTTACCCCAGATGGCCCCGGACCTCTGATTCTCTGAGATGTTGGTTGCACAGTGATAAGCTGGGGAGCCCGGCAGATCTACCAGTTCATGTGCTGGGTCTCCACAACTCACTCAGGCCCCTGTGAGACGGCACATTTTGTGTTGGTGCGAGGCCAAGGAGCCCACAGCTGTGACTAATCAGCTGGTGTTCCCTCAGGCTCTCCCAGAAAAATTGAGGTGGGTGGAAATGTGCATATTGAGAATTTGGGTGCGTATTATATATTTCTCCATGTCCTTGGGACAAAGGCAAAGTAAAGAAGTATTTTTCTTTCCTTTTTCATGGGCAGTATCACCCTGGGCCTAGAGAGGAGAGAAAAGTTTTATTTTTGAGTTTTGTATATATTTGTGGTTGTTTCAAATATTTGTTTTTTAAAGTTCTGTGGGGGGGGGGTTCTTATCTTGGCAGATAAGAGCATCAGAAGCCATATATTAGGCTTGGTAAGCAACTCAAAAATAGCCACAAATGCTTGAACTTTTTCCTAAGTGACATCTCTTAATAACCCAGTGCATTTAAAAATAGGATTACTAATAGGTTTTTGTAATCATTTTAGGAGAGCAATATTTCTATGCAATATGGAGAACAGAAATCAAGCAGTTTTCCTAAGATGAGGATTTATCTGTAGATTTTAACATAATTTTTTTTATCCTCAAGAAGATGTAATAGGAACAGCAGAATTGTGGGGCCCCTATAGAGGCTGGGTTTGGGGAAATCTATCTTCATTTGTTAAGTTGTTTACATGTTTATAGCAAGCCTTGCTCTCAGCAACAGACAGAATTCAACCAAATGTTGCCTTTGCACCATTGTTCTTACTTTCCACGTGAGCCAAAGGAAGCTGCATATTCATCTGAAATTTGTTATTGGCTTACTGTGACTAGAGACATCCTAAACCATGAATTTTTAAATACATGGATTATTAAAACAGCAAAGTTTTGCCAATTTTTTTAGAAATGTGAAAAAATAACTTGGGAAATAGGAAAGTATTGAGTTAGGAAAGATAGGGTGGGGAGAAGTAAAGGGAAAAAGAAATGAGAGATTCTTCTCTGTAGTCAGTGTCTTTGTCTTACAAGAAACAATCCTGAGGAGAAAAAAATGGCTTCTTTTATGCACGTGAAAGGTGCTCAGATTTTATCTAATATTAAAAATCATGACATATGTCAGATGGCTGTCAGGATTCTGAGGTAATATTAACTTTCATTTCATGGCAGTGTTCTGCCACTGCTGATTTTACATTTAGCAGAGTCCATCTCTTCATCTCGCCTTCGACGCTGCTAAATTCAAGATTTGTCGATCTCGTGTCAATCATAGATGCTTTATTTTCTGAGTCCTTGCCTCACCTAACTGACTGTAGCCCCTGGAAGAGAAGACACTGTTAACACCGGTGAATGTGTGTGGAGGTGTGGCCCGAGAGGGAGGAAGGGTTTAGGGGGGTCAGTTTGTTCAGGGGACAAGTGCTAATTGAGAGTTCAAGGTCGGGGAGCTTCTAGGTCTTGGTGTTTTGCTTCAGTTAAGAGTAGTCAGAAGGAGGTCCTCTAAAGTAGCACATACATCAGGGGAGGGGGGATGAAAGTAGTGATTATGATGCTGGGAAAAAATGACAGATTTTTGAATGATTGCAATGTTGGTATTGACATTTTATGAAAAAAGATAAGCATAATTTATTTAACAAAATTATCAAATCTAATTACTTAATACTTTTCAAGTACTAATATTTGAACAAAATATATCCAGTGTAAAGTTATGAAAAAATATAAACATTAAAAATATTTTTTAATGTTTTTTTTTTTGAGAGAGAGAGGAGAGAGAGAGAGAGAATGAGAATAAGTGGGGGAGGGGTAGAGAGGGATGGAGGCACAGAATCAGAAGCAGGCTCCAGGCTATGAGCTGTCAGCACAGAGCCCGACATGGGGCTAGAGCTCAGGAATTGGGAGATCATGACCTGAGTGAAAGTTGGAGGCTTAACCAACTGAGCCACCCAGGTGCCCCAAAAGTTAAAAATATTTAAATTGCAAACCACTAAGTGACATCTCTGGGCTCTTCTATTTGCTTGGACTCCATTGCTTTCCACCTTGGGACCTGTGAGATCACTTGGAGCTATATTTTCTGGTGTGTTCAGTCCAGTTGGCCTTCAGTATCTTCCAGTCATTTGATAGCTCCCCTAAGTGAAAGTTATCACCACTGTTGTCTCTGGTTTTGTTGCCTATTCTGTCCATAGGGTCACGTTTCAGCAGTTTTGACTTCTTTGCTTGCCATCCTCAAAGAAGCAGTCCTGTCCCTGATCCTTCTTTGTTCCCAGCTGAGGCATCTGCCTGTAAAATGAGTTCCTCCACCCTGGTCAGTCTTAGGCTGTTTGTGTGGGATTGCACTGAGGCTGGGGGGAGGACAACAAATACGGCAGGAAGACAGTGAGAGAGAGTAGTTGGGATGGCTTGCAGTGAGGGTGTCAGGAGAAGGGGTTGCCTAGGAAGTGGAAGAGGAGTCTATTAGAGACTGAGATACAAGTGTCTAACTAAGTTGCTGACCTTTGTCTCAGTCATTTGCATGACCACAACAAAAGTACCAGTATTTCGGTTTTTAAAAATAGCAACATAAAAGGTGATGGTTTTCAGTCTTGGCCGCACATTGGGAAGCTCTAAAAAGATTGAGGCTTGGGTCCCATCCCCCTAGAGATACTGATTCAATTAGTCTGGGTTGTGGTCCATCAAAAAAAGTATAAATATTTTCCCACGAGATTCCAACATGCAGCTAATGTTAAAAACCATAGTTACATGTGAATACTAGTATTTTGAAAATTAGTACTCTGAGCGGTAAATAGAAAGTACACCTGTTACCTTTATTTTAACCAACAGGAGACAGGCTCATCATTAAGGAGCATCTTCCAGGTGCTAGGAACGGAGCTGAGTTACTTATATTATCTTTCTCATTTTCATAGTAATACCATTAGATGAGGATAGTCAACCCATTTAAAAGGTAAAGAAAGTGAGACTTATGGAGGAGAAGTAATTTGCTTAACGTGACACTGTGGAAGAAAAGCTAACAGCTGGGACTTAATCTTGGGTCTATATGATTTATCTTTTCTCTTTCCTTTAAATCACAGTTGTAAAGTGTAGTTATCATGGATTGCTTGAAGACCTACTTTTTTGTGCCTTATGATTCGGGATAAAAAAAGTCGATGTGTTCTATTATAAACTGTAAGATTGCTCAAAATTAAGGGTCAGTATATTATTACCCACTGTCTGTTTTTGTGTGGCCTATGAAGAATGGTTTTTACATTTTTAAATGGTTGAAGACAAAGAAGGGTAGTTTGCGATCCATGGAAATGACTTGAGATTCTGAGTTTGGTGATCACAAATAAAGTCTTATTGAAATACAAGTACATTCATTTGTTTATGAATGTTCTGTCACTACCTTCACACTATATGGGAGGGTTGAATAGTGATAACAGAGACTGTATGACAAGCATAGCTTAAAATATTTACTGGTTAGCCCTTTACAAAAAATGTTTGTTAACTTCTGCTCTAAACTTAGATCAGATAGAGAAATCTTAATGTACAAAACTGGGCTGTATATATAAAGAGTAGTTGTACACATTAAAGATATATAACAATATAAAAGAATTTGCAAGGTTCTTTGGAGGTATGCAGTGCCCTTGTGCATTTAAGTGTTGGTTTTAAAATCATTAGGTGACCTTGAGAGTTGGTGCTTCAATGAATGAAAAGTAAAAGCACAATAATCCATTATTCACAGTAGAATAATCATAATAAAAGGTAAAACCTGTGCAAATGACATCAGTAGCAATTAAGGATTAATTGTAATGACTACATTCCTTTTTAGCTTTACTTGTAAATTACATAAATTACTATGTAGTTCTGTTGCTATTTTTGTACTACGTTTCTTTTTTCAAAATTTCAGTTTTTTATAAAATTGGTATATACATCAATGTTTTCAGAAATGTACCAATTCAGCTATTTGCTATTTTTTTCTGTAGCAATATACCAGAGTTTCTCAACATGTGTTCCACATGCATCAGAATTACTTAGGATGCTTGTTTTAAATACAGATTCCAGTGTCCCAGACCAGACCTACTGATTCAGAACCTCCAAGGGTAGGATTCTGTGTTTCAGCAAGCTCCCCAGATGAATTTCATGTACCCTGTGGAGTGAGAATCCCATGCGAGTGAAAATATTTACTGTCATACAAGGAGCTAGATTTATGGGAACAGGCAAGCAGCGTGTTGAGATTCCTGCAGAGAAATGGAGCAGTATCAGGTTTCTGTAATCCCAGGGTGTATGAATGAAAGCAAATATGAAAACCATCTTACTAATAATAAACAGATTCATTCAGGGAGCCTTGGTGGCTCAGTTGGTTGAGCATTTAACCCTCGGTTTCAGCTCAGTTCATGATCTTGTGGTTCATGAGACTGAACCCTGCATCAGGCTCTGAGGTGACAGTGTGGGACCTGCTTGGGATTCTCTCTCTCTCCTTCTCTCTCTGCCCCTCCCCCACTCATGTGGTCACTCGGTACTCTTTCTCTTGAAATAAATAAACTAAAAAAAAATAAGCAGATTCATTCAACTGGGCAGTGAAATAACAAATGAGGAAAGTCATTAAAAGAATGGGAGCTGGTATGGATTGCTGCTAGTTTTTTTTCTGCTTTATCAGCATATGATTAAGGGCCTTCCTGGCATCTCTTCTTCATCTTGGAAATGACCAAGTATGCCATTCTCCATCTTTTTCCACCTACCATATTCTCTGTCTGGGGAATCTGAATTGTGTGGACTGCCATCAGGAGGCTTCCCTTCCCAGTGGTTTCTACTTGGGGCTTTGAGTGGGGTGCCTCAGCAGGAGATGGAGGGGAGGGAGGAAGGAGAAGCTCCTTCACTGTGGAACCAACTCTGGCTGTAAATCGCTGCTCTTCTCAAAGTGACCTTTTCTACACAATACTCCTCTGCAGATTCTGTTACATGCTTTTGTATGCTTGTGGGTTTGAGAGTAGTAATAGCTCCATGGTTGCAAATCCCCAGCGTAAGTGCAGAATCCTTTGTGTTTGTCTACAGTCTGCCCACATGTTTACATATTGTGATCCCTCTTTGAATTACTCTAATTTGACTATGACATCTGTTTCCTGTTTGGATCCTACTATAGTCAAACATCTATAGACAGAGTCCAAAAGAGAGAGGAAGTATCATTTCCTCATTGTGCAAAGGCTTATTTTATCAAATATGACAAACTCCTTGCTTCAGAGCATACACATACACTATTATCCCTGCCTAAGACCCTCTTCCCTCCACCTGTTTGTCTAATTCCTGGTCCTTTTACAAAGTCACCATGAATGCCAGCTTCTGAGGGTGCCTTAAATGCCTCCCCAAAATTAGTTCCCCTGCCTTACCTTCTCATAATATACTTTACTTTTCCTTAATTGTACTGATCCATGTTATAAGTAATTTATTTATATTGTCTTTTGCTGTCTCTCACACTGGGCTCTAATCTCTAGGAGGGATCTGAATAGTTTAACACTTGCCCTTCGCAAGTGCTCATATGATTTTTTTGAATGTGTGAATAAAATACAGTTAACCAAGCAAATTTCATTATTATTCTTTCCCCCTGGGAAAACCTATGACACATAAAAACTACATATACTGCCTGCTATTTTTTATGCATCCATAAACCCACACTCTTTCATGTGACCAATTATGTCATTGCCTACATGGATGGAAGTCTAGGTCTCAGGTGAATGGTTTTACTTGGTCTCTCAGAAATTTGGTATTTTTAGGCAACATTTGGTATAAACAAGGAGGCAGAACCCTACCAAACAAATTGTCAGTAACCGATAAAAAATACATTATACAAAGTAGAAACAACTGCATGGTAAATGTAGAACTGGTGCTGAGTGAACCTCATGAGCAGCCATTTATATTTTCCTAGAGAAAAGACCCACTGAAACCCCACTCTCCCCTCTCCTTCTCTCCAAAGAATTTCTAAGCAGAGACATTAGCAGACATGTATGTATAGAAAAAGGGCTCTCCTTAGAGAATCAGAGTGTCAGAAAATTTTAGGTGACAAATTTGAAAAACTGCAAGATTTTATTTAGATTCCTTTTTTTTGGGAACTTAGTAACATTTCCTAAATGAATAGTCTGGATTAGAAGGAGAGAAAAACAAAAACCTGTTTAATCATCCTAAATATTTGGAGATTGAATAGCCAAAGAGCTCCTCCTGAGAGTGCTTCATTTTTTCTTCCATTCCAAACTCCTCAGAATGCAGATTTCGGTTTCTTTATAGCCTAAGACTTTGGGGGACTTAGATGTGAATGAGTAGGGTACCCATAGGGATCCATAAAGGCTACCAGGTTTTCTTCCATTTGTATTCCTTCTTTCATCCATCCACTCACAGTTCTCGCCTTGTTTCAGTTGCTCCCTTCAGAACAAAATGCCCTGGTCCCAAGGACTCATCTCTTTCTCTTCTTGAAGGACTGCAGTCAGTGCACTTCTCTTGCCAGCTGCTACCTCACGCTGAGAAATCATGCAGATAACTACCCTTCTTCAAGTCATCGCAAGCTCAGAGACAGTCTTTCTGCATTGCACCAAATGCTGCCGTGAAGAAAAAGAAAATCAATGAGAATTCTTCCGGTATTTCAATATGGGCTGGCCTTCTCCCTTTGTGAGAGATTTCAGGGCTGGAGAAAAAACTATTCAGGCCCTCTCCACCAATTTGCTAATTTTTGAAAGACTTAACTTATACTTAATTTTATAGGCCCTGTTTTAAAACATTCTCCCTGTGTGAGGTAACACATAGCATGCTGTTATCATTTACATTTTGATGTGAAAAAGACTGCAGGGATCTGTAGGGTCTGGGGGGCAAGGAAACCTGAAGACCCTGTTGTATTAACCACAGAAGAGCAGAAAGGGGACACTCTTGCTTTCAATGGAAGAATCAAATACTTTTGCCTAGACACATCCGTTATTACAGTCTCAATTTTACCTAACATTATTACATTGTGTCTAGGACTAAAGGCATTCTAAATAAAATGATATGCAATTAATTTTTTCTGACTTTGGTCAAGGCAGAGAAGTATTTACTTCATTACTAACAACCTTTCAATGTATAATATATACACATATTGCAGAATTCATATAAAAATGCATTTTAGACTTGTCATTAGTAACATATGTACATACAGTTTCTTAACATGAGTTAAAACAGTAATATGGATTCAGTATTCTCCAAGGCAGTGGGGTTTCTACACCTGTAAGACCACAAGAGTAATAGTACGCATTGCCCTTCAGAAAATACAAACAGGGAACATTTATTAAGCACTTCAAAATTTGTACCTCCATCTAGTGGTGACTGACGGAAATAACATGTTTTTAAATTGATTTTATACGCCCTGGGAGAAGATAAATGGAAAAGTTCTTGGTCAGTCAACCTTCATTTTCAATTCAGTTACATTTTGGCAAGGAATGGAAAGTGCAAAGTCAAGCTAGATTTGGAGTAAGAGTAGACAAGGCAAGGACTCTCACTCATGAATGGTAGAATAGGCTGGAATTATTCAGGATGGAGTAAGCCAGGGTTCCAAGCAGTATTTATGTAGAGGAGATATCACAGGGCTAAAGGATGGATGGTTTGTTTTGAACACAAAAAAGAGAGGGATTTATCCCCATTTGTTCTTTTTGCATCATTGAATGGCCACCCTTCGTTATGGCTGTCTAGAGTCAATCTCCTTGATGACAAAGAATGTTGCTAAGAGAAGACATTTGGGGATAGGAGAGAATCCTTTGTTTTCCGTAAGTGTCTCATTTGAAAACCCAATGAGAAGAAATCTCAGTAAAATTTTATTTTAAACTGATGGGAACAACGGATATCTGCTTCCTGAGTCAAGCCACCAATGAGAAATGCTTGGCGGGTTACTTGTTAAAATATACAAGTTTCTTGTCCCAGGTTTTCTCAGAACCCTTCTTAGACGAATTATTTCCAGGGTATTCCTGAGAGCAGTAACCTGAGATTTTTTATTTTAATACGAGCAAGACAAGCCAGTTCCATTTTACCTTTATTTTAATGTGATAAAGGATTGCTTAGATTTTTCGAATATCCAAGAGTTTTCATCCTATTAAGGGTGGGAAAAACTAGAAAGTCTAATAAATCTGATGGATTTATTAATATTTATAGGTTCATATAATTTATATAAAAATTTATTCATATAATTTATATAAAAATTCATTCTGTCTGTTATGAGTTGTCTCAGCACTGGAAAAATCTTGTAAAGACCTTACATATGTTGTTCCTTAGGCTTTGCGTGCACTTGCAAGAGACAAAGAGCTGAAAAATGTATTCTTCAAAGAATTCATCCTAAATGCCATGGACTACGAGGACCATTTATATTTTTTAATCTTATTTTTAAATTTCTGTTTTGAACCATAAGTATTTTGATTCTTGACTTGATATTATTTATTTAGTCACTTTATGATTCAGTGGTGATAGTGATAATACCCTGTAATATTTAATTCATTCATTTATTCATTCATTATTTTCACTCATTTATTCTGGTTTGATTAAAAGAATTCTTTCTGGAATTTTATATATCATGTCTGGAATTAGGTGCCAGGGATACAATCATAATTTTGGTCTAGGTGAGGAAGACTTTGTAAGAGTTGTCTTTCTCAAAAATATTTCTGCCAAGTGCCAAAGTTGTAACAACTGTGGCATCATTACTGTTTACTTCTGATGCTTCTCACTTTTCTTTTGGTTCTGGAAAGATTTCTGCAGGGAGCTAGCTTTCTTGGTTTTTGTAAATGACAACCCTCCCTGCAGGATTCTGCCTGCTGTGGGAGTATCACTCCGGCCAGCTCTGTGGACTCCATTCTGACCTTCTGAGGGCAGACCACACTGTCACAAAGCACACCAGTGGGTCAGAGCAAGAGCCAAGTGGAGCTGTTGGTGGAGATTATATAGAAGGAGTGTGGGCACTTAGACCAGGGTGTCCACATTGCATCTGAGAAGTCATTGGGAAGCTGGCCAGAGCATGGGTAGGAAGTAAAGGCCACCAGCCCGGGCCATCAGCAGCTCCCTGTGCTAGCAAACTGGGGGTCACAAGAAGGTAGGAGGATAGGAGAGATTTTACTTGGCAGTCTCGTAGCTCTATATGCAACTTTTAAAAATTTAGATATATATTATGTGGCCTCCATTTACTCTCTTGCTCTCAGGTCTGTGAAGGTTTAGGATGGGCCAGATGGCTGCTTCCCACAGGCTGCCCCTGTTCAGCCCTAGCTCTGCTGAGCGTCACTGCCACTCCTCCCGGCTGCTCTGCGGCTGGTTTCCTTGGGCCTTCGCTGCTGTCACTTTCCAGAAGTGCTGGAACTCTCCGGGTACGAAGACTCTTGGGAAGCCCTCTTGCTCCAGGTTTGTTTTCAGTGTTCTCATCTCTCAGAGGTGGGCCCAGACAGTACTGCGTGTGCTCTTGTATTTGAAAGAGATTTTGAGTGAAATTCTTCTTTGTTTGCATATACAGACTTCACAGGACTCGGATAGGAGTCCAGTAGAGACTGGGGACAAATTCCCATGAAGGAATATTAACCAGTCAGGAGATTGGGGTTAATTATAATTTGCCTAAATACATATAGAAAGAAGTGACAGAACTAGGCTTATGTCCCTGTTTCTGATTTCAAATCTAGGGCTGTCTGTGATAGCAGGCTGGCACTTTTGAATTATTCTTTAATTGTTTTATTCATGTTTATTTGCATTGTCTGTTAAGAGTATAAACATCTAGGGGCAAAATCAAACATTGTCAAGGAACTATATCTCCCAGAGCACATGGGATAGTGCTGAAAAAGTAGCAGAAGCTCAGAATAAAGTATGGCTACTGTAAGTTTTGTTTTGGGGATAGTAATCTGAATCAAAGACAAAAAGTCTTTAGTTATAAAAACCTAATTCATAATTCAGATCACTGCAACACCACTTACTATTTGTGAAATCTTGGGCAAATTGCTTAACCTAAGACTTTGTTTATTTATTGGTATAATGGGCATAGTAAAAATAATTACCTAATGGAATGACTATAATTCAATGATTAACATAGGTAAAGTTCAGAGGACATAATATGCTCATAATAAATATGCTAACTAGCATCATCATTTCCTAATCAAATTTCAAAAATTACACGGCATATAATATTTGACCATTGTATTAAGGAGTCAGTTTGCCTAATAATGAGGAGTAAGAACTAATTTTCAGACTGGAATATGTGTTAACAACCAGCTCAAGGATTCTTTTAATGATGTTGACAGTTTCAGTGGATCTATATCTTCCCTGACATCAGTGATAAAAATTTAGTAGACATTGAGGATATATCACATGGATTCCGGCAGTCATGAAGAGCTCAAGCATATTTGTTCTGGACATGGTGGGCATCAGGCTGAGGTGGGCTGAGCTGGCATGGACTGTAGAACTGGGTCAGGCCCTTTTTGTTCCTAGGTAAACTCATTTTCACAGTATAGAAAAACCTCCATACTCCTGTCTTTTCTAAGAACCAATCCTTATTTTCTATTTTTTGAGGAAGACATTATAAAAGTTTCTTTTTTTAAAATTATAAGTGGAGGTCTAGGGGATCCATTTTACCACCTCATCATAACTCTAGAAGTTAATACTTGTAGGGTGCCTCAAAGTCTTAAAAAGAAAGCAATGTTGAAAGACAAACTGTCTTGCATTTCTACTGTGTTGTTATCTCTATTAGACTTATTTGAATGTTCCTTGAGGACGGAAACCCTGACTTTTCCCCCACTGTCTACAGCTCAGGGCTACATGCATGCTATGAAAACCCATAGCAGGCACATCTTCCTTTGGACCCCTCCCCATCATGCTTTCTCATCCTCCACCCAAAGTAGAACTTCTTGTATTTGATACAGGCCACAGACAGGCCACCTGCCAGTTGAAGAAACCTATAAAGAATTGACTACAGTTCCACGTCTATCTTTCAGCTCCAGCTATAGATGGTTTATTGTGCAAAATAAAAGTCTTGGGTATTCAGCTGACAGGGAAAGTAGAAACCTCTTTGTTTGTTGACAGAAATAAAATGTGTCTTGTCATAGGTGTTGATATCACATATTAATCGCCCCTGCTGGGAAACATGGGCACCCTAGTGCGGTGCGCCATAAATATTGATGTGATCACCCTGCACTGGCAGGATGTCTGGGAAGCCATGAGAGGTATAGATAAAATATTTTCATAACAGTCTGCACAATTGCCCTCCACCCTTCTTCTTTTTTCTGCTTTGTAATCTATGTATCTCTAACTAATTTCTTCCCCGTTCAGTCCCCAGAAGTCTGAATATTCCAGGAATATGGTCGAATCTCCTCCTCCTTTTCAAACAGAACACCTGATCCTTTTATCTTTTACAGTTTAGTCTTTGACAACAACCCCAACTTCCCCAGCTGGCTGCCTATCTGGTGGAGTGAAGGGTTGTCTGGCACTGGCTGCTGGTGAGGCAACATCCAGGCCCTTTCAGCTGCACAGGCAGAATTTTATGGTGTGATGTTATATTCAGTTCAGGGCACACTTTCTAGTAATCAAGTTGACAGTCTTTCTTAAAGTTACATACCGACTGGAAGAAAATGATTCTGTTTCTGAAGGTTGAGCAATTGCTGATGCTCACAATGACCAAATGCCAGTTATCTGTGGCATATGTGTTGTCATTTTGCCACTGTTTACTGACCCTTGCCAAATACAAGACATAGTCTGAATTGTGACCAGATTGAAGTCAAAATTGGGATCTATCATTTAAAATAAGGCTACATTCCTGCAGCAGACTGCGTTGTGGATTGTTTCTGCAATAATACATTTTATTGTTTCACCCACTAAATATTTATTGAGCATCTAATGCGCACAGGTACTGTGATTCTAGGGATGAGCAAGTAAGGCAGGCAGACAAGCTCTTTGCTTTCAGTCACATTCTCCTAATAGGATCTCTAAGTAAGCAAGTAGGCAAGGAGCACATCAGTTAGGAAGACTATTTATTACATCAAAATCAAATGGGAGACTGGGTGGTTATAAAAGATTGGGGAGCCAGCAATAGTCTGAAGTGTACATTTTTTAAAAGGTACCAGCAGATTATAGCTGGGGTAAGATTTTGGTTCACACAGCACTGTTAGCTCATGCAAAGTTTTTAATGTAGAATGTATGGCATTTTGAGGAACAGAACAATGCCTTTGAATATTTTTTTTATTATTCAATGACAAGAGAGGCAAAGCTGACTGAGGATATGTGAGAAGAGAAAGGAGGAACCACAAGGAAACAGAGTGGAAGCAATTACTTAAGGTTGTTTAAAAAAAGATAACTTTAAGCTCTTCCAAAAAAGATCTGAACAACAAGGGCCAGGAAGAGATGTCAAGTATACCCAGTCTTATCTAATATGAGGATTTTTTTGGTAAGAGAGACTCTGTGTTGGATCTTCAAAAGGCTATCTCAGCACCCTTAGTTTCGATGAAGTCCATATGCCTTGAGAAGCATTGAGAATTCCCTTCTTTTGTGGTATCTGTTATTAGAGGTTGGCATGGAACTTAATCCGTGTTGAATATTCAGATTTTATAGATGATGTCAGTAAGTAAGCAAATGTGAAAAATCTTCCTCCTTCCCCTAATTTGGAAGTTAGACCAGCTGGAGAACTATGTAGAATGGCTTGTCTCAATCTGTATCATTTTTGCCATTATGAAGCCTGGAGAATGATAAGTAGGTCGAGGGTTAAGGGAGAACAAGGTTCAGTATATCACTTAAAATTTATCCAGGCCTCTATTTTTCAGTATTTGGAAATGAACATCCTATGACGAATGCCAGTGGATTGTAAGAACTAGATTAACTTAGTCAATTACGTTGACTTCCTTTTGTGATCTCATAGATCTGCTTATTCCAGGAAAACTAAAGGGCTTTTTTTTGGTTACGTAGAATAGAACATGCCTCAGATTATTCTCTCAAGGAAACATACAGTTACAAGTAGGTTTTATTGACTGAATTTGTCTGAATTTATGTACATTGGGGAGGTTTTATATGAGGCAATTTTTTGGTTTCAGTGTTTTCCCTGAACCTAATATACCACATTCTCCACAAATTTCTGCATGGAGCGTAATTATTATATTTGGGAAGGTTCTTTTTAGAAATAGTCTGAGAGATGCAAGTAGGCTTTTTTAGGTGAGAAAGTAGCTCAGAGAATTTTTTTTGTATTCAAGGTTTGATAATGACTACTAAAAAAAGTTCTTATATTTAAATGACAATTGACAGCTTAAGACAGGTTGGATCCCTCTGCCTATCTTCCGAAGCTTAAAGTTAAGGAGATCAAATAATTCTGACTGAAAGTCATACTAAAGAGCCTGGCTAATGTGGGAAATAGATTATAGAGTCTGATCACAGGCTTTATGCAGAAATTGGATTTCATAGATAGAATGTGAACTGCACAAAGCGATCTATTCAACAGGGACAGGACCTGACAGTACTTAGAGATTTCATCTGGAAGGGTTTGAAAATATTGAGTATTTCAGTTTATTTTAAGTGATGGATGAATGGGAGGAAGCTAAATATTTGATATTAAAGATTCTTTTATTGAAACAAAATTATGTTACATTATTTAAAAAACTATTTCAAGAACTTTGTCAAAACCGTAGGGCTTTGAATGAATCTTATTGTTTCCCAGACATACTGTTTTTGTTCTGGATTGGTGGCGCGGTAAACATTTTGTGGATATTTCTGGTTCCTGCTAAGTTTTGATTGAAAAGAGAAGAATAGGCATTTTGATACTGATTATGTTCTTTCTCTTGGCCCTTCTGATCTTTCCAAAATAGAACTGTCAACTGTACTAAATCTTCTGTTGAATACTTCCTAGTGCAAGGGTTTGTACTTGAAGAAACATGACAAAATGAGGAAAACAAGGTCCTTACTCTTAATTTGTTCAATCTAGTAGTAGAAGCATCTTTCTATAGTGATAGTCATCACTATCTGAAATTTCTACATCATCTTACATTCAGCATGTCCCAAACTAAGCTTAATTCTTACCTTGTTTAAGTTCCAAGCCTGAAATACAATGGTCTTTCTTAAAACCTCTTTATCTACTCTTTAGTTCAATCAATCATCAAGTTCTTTAAAATCATTCTTTAATATGTCTTAAAACTGAATTTTTATTCTCATGTATGAGGGCATTATTATTGTTCCTGAGTTATAGCGGTCATCTTCTAAATAATTTCTGTGCATATGTGTGTAAGGATAAAGTGATCAGCTGTCTTTTCTTGAAAGATTGTCCTCATTTTAACTAAATTATTTAATTGTCCATTTGAAAAATGCTTGATGATGGTACAAATAGGCATGTGAGAAAATAACTACTCCAATTTATTGAATACTTAATGACATCTCATTTGGTGTTTCCATGGCTTTATGAATATTTTTTTTATTCTCTCAGTATCCCTATCAGGTGAATACTATGAGATCTATGTTATAAAGTTTAACATATAGTATTTAAAGGTTTACTTTCTATGGGAAAAATATATTTTGTTTTTATGGAAATAATTTCATTTTATTTTTTTACTTGGCTAAATAAAAATATTCAGCTCTTCTAGACAGATTCTAATGGATTGGCTGGTTGATTGAAAGTTGACTGAAATGCAAAGTCAGGTGACCTCTGATAATGGGATGCCTTGACAGATTCTTTTACCTGAACAGGACTGTCATTTGGAAAGATACTCTGACAACATTTTATACAATGTTTTATTAAATATTCTACCACAAGGAGGGGATTCCTTAACTTTTTGTTCAATTAATAAACCTCAAAAACTAGTGGATATGCTGTTATATAGATCTGGAATAGTGAGGACTCATAGAATGGAATTCATAGGAGAATGAGAGGTCAAATGTTACAGAACCATAGAAATAAAGTGACCAGCATTTGGTGATAAAAGGAAGTTTCCAAGAGAACTCTGGAATTTTAAGGGTGGCTAGGAGAAAAGTGATGTAAGTATACAGAAGGATGGCAATTCCTGCAGTGATAGTCAGTTTGAGACTTCGGACATTCGAGTCTGATAATCCAGTAGTTTTGTCTACTTTGTTAAGATTTTAAATGATTATTCTTTCTCTTTTCAAGCAATTGGTGTTAGTTTCTCCTAGTTCTGTCGTACTTTATATATAAATTCCAGTCTTCATTTCATTATCTATGTCTATTGAAGGAAAGTCTCAAGAAAGTAATTTAGACTAGCATATTTCTTCTTATGGACATTTATATGGCAAGTCAGCTTTTTGATTGTTGAATAATATTAGTGTATATAGCAAATTACCACAAATTTAGCAGCTTACAACAGTACTCATTATTTTAGAGTTTTTGTGGGTCAAAAGTTTGGGCACAGCTTAACTGAATTCTCTGCTTAGAGTATCATAGGCTGCAATCAAGGTGTTGTCCAGGACTGGGTTCTTAGGTGGAGATTCAGCTAGGAAGTGTCCACTTCCCTTTTTGCATGGTTGTTGGTACCATTTGTTTCCTTGTGATTTTAAGTTTCATGGAAGCTTGTTTTTTCAAAGCCTGCAAGGGAAGAAGGGAGATTGAGTCTTATATAATGCAACATAAATGCAGGACTGAAAGCCTATGGCTGTGGTAGCATCTGTTGGTAGGAAGCAAAGCACAGGTCCTGCTTTTAAGCTCATGGGGAGGGAATTTACAAAGTTATGACTACCAGAAGGCAGAGATCATGGGGCTGCCTTAAAGTCTGTCTGCCACAGGGGAATATAGGAATTGGTTTATAATGAAAAGTTTTCTATAACTTTAATTTCTTTTCATATATCTTTGCACATGAACATATTAACTTTGGTTAATGAGGCTTTAGGGCACATGGGTGACTCAGTTGGTTGGACATCTGACTCTTGATTTCAGCTGGGGTCATGGTCCCAGGGTCATGGGATTATGGCCCCACATTGGGCTTCACAGTGAGCATGGAACCTGTTTGAGATTCTCTCTCTCTCCATCCCCTGCTGCCCCTCCCTTACTCATGTGTGCACACATGTGCACATGTGTGCACACGCTCTTTCTCTCTCAAATAAAAATAAACATTTAAAAATGAGGATTTAATGCTGTTACCAGTTTTCTCTTGTTGTGCTAACTAATAGCAATATGTGTACTACCATGAAATAATGTTTGCTCTATGTTTTTTCTAGCTCTATTGAGATGTTCTTGGCATATAATATATGTGAGTTTAAGCAACACAATATGATGATTTTATACACATGTATATTGTTGAATATCTATCACAATAAGGTTAGTTAACACATCCACTTCACATAATTACTTTTCAATCTGTGCTGCACCCCCCAAAACATGTAGGATCTACTGTTAACAACTTTCAAGCAAATAATACAATAACTTTAAATAGAATGATCATGCTATACATTAGATCCGCAGAAATTATTCATCTTGTAGATGGAAGTTTGTACACTTAATAACAATATCTCCCCATTTCCTCAACCCCCAGCTCTTGCCAACCACTATTCTACTCTCTATTTCTAGGAGTATAGCTTTTTCAGATTCCACACATAAATGAGAACAGTTTCTCTTAGTCTGACTTACTTCACTTAGCATAATGCCTCAATGTTCATCCATGTTATAACAAATAACAGGTTGGACTTCTTTTTTCATGGCTTAATAATCTTCCATTAAATATATACTTTTTCTTTATTTTTTTTAATGTTTATTTGAGAGAGAGAGAGAGAGCTATCAAGCAGGGGAGGGTTAGAGAGATAGGGAACAGAGGATCTGAAGTGAGCTCTGTAGTGACAGCAGAGAGCTGGATGTGGGGTTCGAACATGTGAACCACAAGATGGTGACCTGAGACAGAGTCAGATGCTTAACTGACTGAGGCACCCAGGTGCCCCTATACTCATTTTCTTTATCCATATACCTTCCAATGGGCACTTGGGTTGTTTCCATGTGTTGGCTATTGTAAAGAATGCTTCAGTAGACATTGGAGTGCACATATCTCTTCAACATAGTGATCTCATTACCTTAGCTTGTATGCATGTAAGTGGGATTGCAGGATCATATAGTAGTTCTATTTTTAATTTTTTGAGAATCCTCTATATACTATTTTCCAAAGTGGCCTTAACAATTTACATTCCCACCAATAGTGCACAAATGTTCCCTCGTCTCATGTTCTTTCCAACCTTTTGTTATCTTTTTTTTTTTTAATAAAAGCTATTTCAATGGGTGTGAAGTGATTTTTCATTGTAGGATTGATTTGCATTTCCCTGGTGGTTAGAGATTTTGAGCATCTTTTTATGTACTTGTTGGCACTTTGCATGTCTTCCTTGAAAAAATGTCTATTTAAAGTTTTGGTCCATTTTTTTTAAAACTTATTTATTTAGATAGAGTGAAAGCATGAGTGGAGGAGGGGTAGAGAGAGAAAGAGGGAGAGAGAGAATCCCAAGCATGCTCTGTAATTTCAGCAAAGAACCTTACCTGGGACTTGACTTCTGAATCTCAAGATCATTACTTGAGCAGAAACCAAGAGTTGCAAGCTTAACCAACTGAGCCACCAAGATGCCACCCAGATGCCACCCAGATGCACCCCCCCCTTCTAAGGCCATTTTTCAATTGGATTATTATTATTTGTGTGTGTGTGTGTGTGTGTGTGTGTGTGTGTTGAGTTGTAAGAGTCCTTATATATTTTTGCTATTACCCCCTTTTGAGATTGCAAATATCTTCTCCCATTAGATTGCCTTTTCATTTTGTTGACTTTGTTTTCTGTGCAGAAGATTTTAGTTTGGTGCAGTCCCACTTGTTTATTTTTGCTTTTCTTGCTTGCACTTTTGGTGTCACATCCAAAAAATCATTGCCAAGACCAGTATCAATGAGCTTTTTCTCTGTTTTCTTCTAGGAGTTTCATAATTTGGGGTCTTATTTAGCCTTTAATTGATACTGAGTTAAATTTTGTGACTGGTATAAGATAGGGGTCCAATTTCACTGTTTTGAGCAATTCAGTTTCCCCAGCAACATTTATTGAAGAGATTGTCTTTCCTCCACTGAATATTCTTGACTCCATTATCAAATATTAGTTGGCCTTATATTCACATGTTTATTTCTGGGCTCTCCACTGAGTTTCATTGACCTATGTGCTTGTTTTGATTGCCAGTACAGGACTGTTTTGAATACTGTAGCTTTGTAATAAAATTTTGAAATCAAGAATAGTGATGCCTTCGCTTTATTCTTTTTCAGGATTACATTGGCTATATTTTGGGTCTTTTGTGGGTCTATAGAAATTTTAAGATTTTTTTTTATTTCTGTGAAAGATGCCGTTGGAATTTATATAAGATTGCCTTGAATATATAAGTAGATTTTGGTAGTGGGGGCGTTTTAACAATATTAGCTCTTCTGCTCCATGAGCATGAGGTATCTTTCCATTTATTTATGTCTTCTTCAGTTTCTTTCAACAGTATCTTGTAGTTTTCGATAGACAGATCTTTGACTCTTTTGGTTAAATTTATTGCTAGATATTTTGCAGATTAAAAAAAATTAACATTTATCTATTTTTGAGAGATGGAGGGAGATGGCATGAACAGGGAACTAACAGAGGGAGAGAGACACAGAATCCGAAGCCGTTTCCAGGCTCTGAGCTGTCAGCACAGAGGCTGGTGTGGGGCCCCAATTCACAGATATGAGATCGTGACCTGAGCCAAGGACACACTCAACCAACTGAGCCACCGAGGTGCCCCTGCAGACTTTGATATTAGTGTAAATAGGATTTTTCTCTTTTCCATATAGGTCATTGCTTCTATACAGAAATACAGTTTATTTTCAGATACTGGTTTTGCAACTTTACGGAATGTGTTTATTCTGTTTTTGGGTGGTGTTTTTAGGGTTTTCTACATAGAGATCATATCATCTGCAAACAGAGACATTTTAATTTCTTTCTGGTAGAATATCTTTGTTTTTTCTTGGCTAATTGTTCTGGTTGGGACTTCCAATACTATGTTGAATTAAAATGATGGGAGTGGGTAATTGTTCCAGATCTTAGAAGAAAAGCTTTCAAGTTCTCTCTATTGAGTATGATGTTAGTGTGAGATTGTCATATATGGCCTCTATTATGTGGATGTACATTTCTTCTATACCCAATTAATTGAGAGTTTTTATAATGAACCAATGTTGAATTTTATTAAATGCTTTTTCTGCATCTATTGAGATGGTCACGTGATTTTTATTTCATTCATATATCACCTTCATTTATTGATTTGTGTATGTTGAACTATTTTTATGTCCCAGGGATGAATTTTACTTGATTCTTGGTGTATGATCCACTGAATGCACTGTTGAATTCCCTTTGCTAGTATTTTGTTTAGAATTTTCTAAATCTAGATTTATCAGGAATATTGGCAGATAGTGTTCTTTTCTTGTATGTCCCTTTCTGGCTTTGGTATCAGGGTAATAATGCTAGTCTTATAAAATGAATTTGAAAGTGTGCTCTCCTCTTCAGTTTTTGGAAGAGTATGACAAGAATCGGTGTCAATTCTCTTTAAATTTAGTAGTGTTCACCAGTGAAATCATCTGCTCCTGGGCTGTTTTGGTTGGCTGGTTTATGCTTACTGTTTTAATCCCCCTACTCATTATTTGTCCCCTCAAATTTTCTATTTCTTCATGATTCAGTCTTGGGTAGATTGTATGTTTCTAGGAATTCATCTATTTCTTTAAGGTGATTTGATTTATTGGCATGTAATTATTCATAGGATATTATGATCCTTTGTGCTTCTTTGTTATCAGTTGTTATGTCTCCACTTTCATTTGTGGTTAATTTGAGAATCCTCCATTTTATTTTTGGTTAGTCTAGCTAAAGTTTGTCAATTTGTTTATGTTTTCAAAAACCAGGTTTTAGTTTGGTTGATGTTTTCTATTATTTTTATAGGTCTCTATTTTGTTTACTTTTGCTCTAGTCTTTGTTATTTTCTATATTGTGATAATTTTATGCTTAGTTTATTCTTCTAGTTTTCTGAGGTGTAAAGTTGGGTTGCTTGTTTGAAATCTCACTCTTTTATAATTTAAGTATTTATCACTATGAATTTCTCTCTTCAGATTGCTTTTGTTTTATGCTGTAAATTTTTGTGTTGTAATTCCATTTTCAACTGTGTCAAACTATATTTTGATTTCCCTTTTGATTACTTCTTTGATCTACTTGTTGCTTAGAAGTATGCTGTTTAATTTCCACACATTTGTGTATTTTTAGGTTTTGCTTTGTTATTGATTTTTAGTTTTACACTGCTATATTTGGAAAAGATACTTGGTATGATTTCAGTCTTTTAGATTTGCTGAGGCTTGTTTTGTGACCTAACATATGATCTGTCCTGGTGAAAAAACTCTTATGTGACTGTTGGGTGCAATGTTCTGTGCATGTCTGTTAGTCCAGTGTTGCCTTATTGATTTTCTGTCTATATGATCAATCTATCCATTGTTGAAAGTGGGGGTATCGAAGCCCTGTACTATTATTGAATTTCTGTCTATGTCTTCCTTTACATCTGCTAGTATTTGCTTTATATATTAGGTGCTCTGATATAGGGTGCATGTATATTTACATTTGTTATATCCTCTGGATGAACTGACCTCTTTATCATTATATAGTGAACTTCTTTGCCTTTTGTGACAGTTTTTGACTTAAAATCTATTTTGCATGATATTAAGTTTAGCTTTCCCTGCTCACATTTGTTTTCTATTTGCGTGGAATGTCTTTTCTATCCCTTCATTTTGAGCCTGTGCATATCCTTAATACTGAAGTATAGACAGCATATAGTTGGATCTTGTCTTCTTGTTTTTTAATCCATTCAGCTGCTCAAAGCCTTTTGCCTCAGGAAATTAATATATTAACATATAAAATAATTATTGATAGGTAAAGACTTAATAATGCTATTTTATTTTCTGGCTGTTTTGTAGTTTCTTTGTTCCTTTCTTTTGTTAATTGATCTTTTGTTAATTTGTCTTTGTTAGTGATGTTTTGATTCTCTTCTCTTTTTCTTTTGGCTATCAACTTTAGGTTTTAGGTTTGTGATTACATGAAGCTTATATATAAGGTATTTTGTAGATATAACAGTCTATTTTAAGATGATAACAACTGACCTTCAATCACATATGAAAATCTTACCCTTTTACTCTCTTTCTATTTTGTTTTTGATGTCCTATTTATGAAGTTTTGTATCATTTATCCATTAACAAATTATTGCAGCTATATTTATTTTTAATGCTCTTATTCTTTAAATCTTTTTTTACAAGAGTTAAGGAGTTAAAATACCACAGTAATAGAGTATTAGAGTATTCTGAAGTTGACCATATACTTGCCTTTTTGATTATGCTTGATATTTTATGTTTTTAGTTAATAATTAGTATCCTATCATTTCAGCTTGAAGAACACCTCCCAGTATCTCATGAGGCAGGCCTAGTGGTGATAAACTTCTTCAACTTTTGTGTGTTTGGAAAGTATCTCTCTTTCATTCCTAGAAGAACACTTTGCTGGGTAAAATATTCTTGAGCATTTCTTCTCTCAGCAGTTTGAATATATTCTCTTCCTCTCTCCCGGTCCTTTAGGTTTCTGCTAAGAAATCTACTGATAGCCTTATGGGGATTCCTTTATATATGAAAATGTCTTTCTCTTGCTGTGTTTAAAATTCTTTTTGTCTTTGATTATAGACAGGTTTATTATAATGTATATGGAAAAGATCATTTTGAGTTGAAATTTGAGGGTGACCTATTAGCTTTCTGAAATTAAATGTTCAAATCTATCCTCCAATTTTGGAATTTCTCAGGCATTATTTCATTAAATAAGCTTTCTTCCTCTTTTCTGATACAGTGACTCTAGTAATGTGTAGATTGTTTATTTTAATGGTATTCTATAATTCAAGTAGACTTTCTTCTCTCTTTTTAATTTTGTTTTGCCTTTTGCTCCTATGACTGGATGATTTCAGATGACCTGTCTTCCACCTTATTAATTCTTCTACTCTATTGAGTGTTCTGTTGTAGCTTTTTATTCAGTTCTTCAGCTCAGTCAATGCATTTCTCAACTCTAGGAATTCTATTTTTTTAAAAGGTTTCTGTTTCTTTGATAAACTTCTCTTTGGTTCCTGTATTGTTTTCCTAATTTCATTTAGTTTTCCTATGGTTTTTTTTGTTGTTGTTGTTGTTATTGTTGTTCATTGAATTTCTTTTTTTTAATTTTTTTATGTTTTTTTATTTATTTTTGAGAAACAGAGAGAGACAGCACTAGCAGGGGAGGATCAGAGAGAGAGAGAGAGACACAAAATCTAAAGCAGGCTCCAGGCTCTGAGCTAGCTGTCAGCATAGAGCCTGACGCAGGGCTTGAACCCACAAACCATCAGATCATGACCTGAACCAAAGCTAGATGCTTAACCGACTGTGCCCCTCATTGAATTTCTTTAAGAGGATTACTCTGAATTATTTTCAGGCAGTTCTAGATCCTTTTCTTAGGGCCATTCATTAGAGTTTGTTGGAAGCCATTTTCTGAACTCATTATGTTTAGAAAAAACCCCCCAAAACAAAATTCTTTGTGAGGTGGGTTTGCAAGGCCTCCCGCCGTCAGGAGGTGACCAATGTCTACTCCCCACTCAATTATTTTTGCTTAAGCACTGACCCCCAAGGTGCCTTGTTGATTGGTATCAGGAGTGACTTATCCCCTTTATCCTAAAAATATGCTGATTGCACCTTGTGAAGGAACTTATAGAAGTTTCTTCTTTTGTGTTTGTGGGAGCAAATATTACATTTCCTGAGAACCCTGTTTTTCTTCCCTTCAAGAAAACAGGCTGTTGACCCCTGCTCACAAAGAACTAGCTTTTGCTTTTGCTATGCTAAAAACATTGCCTTGTATTTGAATGCTGAGGATACCTTCCTTCCCCATATGATAAGCATCTAAATCACTTACATCGATAACTATTGATAAAGATTATGCATGAGTCTTCTACTAATCTATGTTCTGGAAAATTTTTACATACCAAGAATTTGTCATCAGGAACAGTGTCTAAGACAATTGCCACTCCTGTTTTGTACCCCACACATTTTTTTCAGTAAATAAAGCTGACTCTCTGGTCAGTGCAGAGATGCCTGCCTGGTGATCAAAAAGAAACTGAGGTGCTCTCACTCCCTTTTGCCAATACCATCCATCCTGCCGGGAGCCCTGGACCTGCTGGACATGGACTCTGGCAAGAGTTGTATTCATTTTCTTTGGTGGAGTCGTGTTTCCTTAATTATTCATGATCCTGTGGCCTCGCATTGGTGCCTGTACATTTGAGGAAGTGGGCACGTCTTCCAATCTTGACTGATTGGCTTTTGGCAGGCAAAGCCCATCACCAGTCAGCCTGTCCAGAGATTCTGGGTAGACCATAGGGTGGTGTCTAAAGGCAGACTTGCTGCTGATATCCTCGGGTGGGCAGGTGTGGTACCTGAATCAGCAAGTGGGTGGTCTTCTTGTTTCTGTACACAGGGACGAGCCTGATGCCTGGGACCCTGTGGGTGGGCCTGGGACTTGGATCGGTGTTGGCTGGCTTGGACCATGGCTCATAGGGCCAACCAGGCCCTGGGCACCACAGAGATGTGCTTGGCATCTGGATCTAACAGAGGCTGGTCCAGGAGTGAGATGGGCTGGAAGCCTGGGGTCATGGGGCAGGAGTGAGCTTGAAGCTTGGGGACATGGGAGTTTGCCTATAACCTGGCTCAGGGGGCTGGCTTAGCAGTTGAGTCTGCTGAGACCAGACTGTCACTGGGAAGGACTGGGAACCTGCGTCTAGGGAGACTGGTCTAGAACCTATGTTCATGAGGGCTGGGCTGATAGTTGGATGGGCTGGGGGTTTGGGTATCTGGTAGTCAGCCTGGTGTTCGGCCCACCTTGGAGCCTAGGCTCATGGAATCCTGAGGCTATAGGAACTTCTTAGCACCATGGGAATGTCGTGGGGCTGCTGGAGAGGGCAGGTGCCAGGGTGAGCCAGGGGGCTGGGTTTATAGGAGCCTGATGGAAGCTCCTATAAACCCTGGTGTTAGCCAGGAGTTAGCCTGGTGCTGGGGTGGGATGGTTCTGTCATCTGTGGTAAACCGGGTGCTCAAGTAGCTCTCCTCCCATGGGAAGGCTGTCTCTCTCTGTACTGCACTGCTCTGGGCTTGGGGGAGGGATGATGACAGTAGTATAAATCAATGTTTCCTACTTCTTTGATGATTCTTTTCTAATTGCTTTGCTTCATCTATGTGCTGTAGTCACTCATCTAGAATTCTTGTCTCTTGTGAAATAATTGTCACATGTGGGTAGTTGTTCCAATTAATGTTTCTGGAGGAGAGGACTAGCTATAAGAGATTCCCATGCTGCCATTTTTCTGCTGTTACTCACCCATATTTTAAGTTGTTCTTCCATCTTAGATATTAAGTATAATAGAAACAAAGAAAAAAACCCAACAAACTAGAAAACCAGATTCAAAACAAGAAAACCAAGCAAGTAAACAAATATGACAGAATACTAAACATCTAATGGTATAAATCTAACATCACTTGTTCATGTTTTACTTGCTCAGACTGGCTCAGTGCATCCCACTGTTCCAGGAAACCTGAGTTTAGGAATAGCTTTCCTAAGCAATTATGAGGGTTAAATCTAGGAACAGATATAGAGTTCCTAAAGGCAATAGGATCCAGAGAAATATCTATCATCTCTAAGTCTGTTGTGCTTCCTCCAATCTCTAGTTATTTACCAATATGTTTTTAATGAAGCAACTTAGTTCATAGAGCGAAAGAAGCAAAAATGTCCCTCAGAATGGTAACTCTCCTCTCATTACATGTTTAATTTAAAAAATAAATTTATATACTCTCTCCTTTGCATCTGATTGCTGAGTAATTGAGTTTTCTGGAGATATTGTGGGTGATGAGAAGTGTGTGAGAAAAATAGCAAATCCTTTGCCTGGCATTTTGGTTTTAGCTTTTGAATTATGCCTTCTGTCCCCATAAAGATTCTTGTAGTGATGAGTTCAAAATTTTTAGTTGTGTTTTGATTTATTAGGATAGTAACACGAACAAAATCAAATTGTAAATATTTTGTACAAATGTTTATTACTTTGGTTTTGGTTAGGATTTTCTTTTGGTTATTTGTTTGGAAGAAAGATTTTTGAATCTTTAATCAACTTAAAATGCTGTATATTGATCCATTGGTTAAACATGTAACTCTAAACCTTTATAATCAAGTTTAAATAAAGCTTTTAGACCCAAAATATTTTAATTTCATCATATTGTAGTCAAAGAATATGGGCTTATACAGATAGTAGCCCTAGAAGAATTATCTTTATTTGGAATTATCACACCAACAAATGAATTACTTGATGGCTGAACTTACATGTTCACTAACATGTGGTTTTCTAAATAGTTAACTTCGTGTGTATGCATAGATAGATAGATAGATAGGATATGAGTTTTACTTAATGGTAAACATCATTGTAAGGCCACAGAGAGGATGCAGAAAACTGAGGTCAGAAATAAATGTAAAAGGCCTTTATTGGGAATGCTCTCAAGTGAGGTTCCCTGGTCTGGACAGAATGGGCCAGAGAAGTTGCACCCAGGGGTGGGGTGGCGGGTTTTTATGAGGTTGGTTGGGGGGAGGGGGGAATAGAGTATTGGTATGTCCGTATAGGGTAGTTTTTTTTTTTTGCGTCAATTCCTTGTTCCAGGTGAGGACATGTCCTTCGCTCATGGCAGGAAGGCGGGCGTCTGAAGGTCACACCTGCCTCCGTGGCCAACAGTCGTTTTTGGACAGTATTTTCAGTCCCTCCTTAGTGAGGAATTGGTGACACTCTTAGCCACATCAGGTCCAGAGAAATGTTTCTCTTATGATTCTGTTTTATTTTTTTAATAGAATTGTCTTTTATTGTTGAAGGCGTAAGAGGTGGGGGCGGGGAGGAGAGGCAGAGAGAGAGGGAGACACAGAATATAGAATATGAAACAGGCCCCAGGCTCTGAGCTGTCAGCACAGAGCCAGATGCAGGGCTCAAACCTACAAGCTGTGAGATCATGACCTGAGCCAAAGTCAGATGCCCAACTACAGAGACACCCTAAGTTTTTTGAGTTTCATCCTTATAGAGGTTAGATTGAGGAAGCTATTGCAGGCTGTATTCAGTTTCTTTCTGTAGTTTCTTAACTATACTCCTGTGGTTCAACCTACTATTTTGTCTGATTTTTTGTTTTATAGGTATGTGAAATCTAGAAGTTAAAGAGTTTTCTCTCTTCCAGTATATATTTAGCAAGAGGCTATGGCTGCCCTAGAAAGTAATAATTTCTCTATGCTATTTATTTTTTTTTCCATAATATTTTATTGTCAAATTGTTTTCCGTACAACACCCAGTGCTCTTCCCCTCAAGTGCCCTCCACCATCACCACCACCCTCTATGCTATTTAGACAGACATCTCAGGTTACAGATTTTGCTCTCAGGTTGTTTTGGGATAAGGAATGACCTCTATGTTGAGTGTTCTGAAAATGATTGGTTGCAATATTCATGAAGCATTAAGTCAGTTTCCTTCTAGGTTTACTATTAAATTACCAGGATTCTGCTGTTTACCTGGTTCATTTTATTGTGTGTGTGAGATAGCATCTATAGAGATTTGTAAGCTTTTCAAACCAAAGAGCCAAAACTATCTCTGTTAAGTAAGTGCTATGAAATGAGGCAGTGTGAAAATAAGAGCTGAGATTTTGAATATTTGTATCACAATTCATTCCTTCTTCACACTCAGTTCTTGACTCTATGCCTAGAAGCCCATCCTTCCTCTGTACGTGGTACCATTTCTTATACTGTAACTATTCTCCCTTCAACCTCTTACAGTAACTAGGTAACATGGAGTGTTTTGACCCCAGACTTAAAATTTAATAATTAAAATTTATTTATCTCTTTTATCTTGTTTAGTAGTTTCACTTTGAGAGATAACATTGAAAATAATTTCTTAAAGGTTACATGCTAAGGGGTATATGTTCTTAGGGGTATCTTGGAACTACTGATGTTTAAAGCTAAAATGTATTATTTTAATTTAAGCAATATATTTTGGAAGAGACAGGTCATATTACAAGGTCTCTTGGTTTTAAGAAGATAGGGTCTGTCTCTATAGAGCAACAATGACTTCTGTTTATGACTAATTAGTGTAATGGAAACTGGAAAGAAAAAAATTCTCGAAAGGAAGGGATACTTGCCATTTCCAGATATCTTCTTTAGAACATATATAAGACTTTTTGCAAATACAACACAGCAATGCTTAGAATTTTCCATTGGATTTTAAGTGAACACAAGTCAGGGAATTATTAAAGAAAAACAGATTTTTCTCCCTAACGTGAATATGACTTCCATTGTTTTGGCTTGTCTCCATTCATAGGCCATGAAGCTTAGAATTTTAACTTTTTACCAAATTTATTTTAAGGACTAGCTAGTTTTAAAATCTCTCTGGATATGTGTATTGTTTATTTGGTTGTATGTTTCTCCTGCTGACCAGTGCACCGAAGGAAGCTATAGTATATGTAGAGCTCAAATGCTCAGCTGGGAATATTTGAGATTCTAAAGCCTTAATAGCAAGCCATACAATATTTCCCCAAACTATAACGGTGGAAAAGCAGAGATATTTTTAAATGTCTGCTGAGCTTTTGGAAATAAATCTACTTCTCTGAAGTTATAGCTGTCATGTCTAAGCATCATAGGATACTGAGGCTAGAATAACCCGGAGATAATGCTTTCATCTCATAGTATCATAGATAATAAAAGTGAGACTCAAAATGAAGGAGAAGTCCCAAGGTAATATAAGTAGTTATTGGTCAAATGAGTCATAACCACATCTCTTACTGTTCCTTTTTCACCATATGATGCGTAATGCACACCTTTCTTTGAAAGTAGGTATTTGGCCCAGAAGAATTGCCTTAGATATCTAATTATATGAGGATTACAAGGCTGAGAAATAGTGATAGCTCAACGTCAACTCATTGATCTAATGCAGATTCACAATGAATGTAATTAATATACCATTATGGAATCATCAAATATGAGTATTAGGTCCTTTTATCTTAATTGCTTGTAGAAAAGATATTTTATTTTCCTTTTCATATACAGAGATGACTCAACAAGCCTCACGTTTATTACCTCTTTAAAAATTCTAGAAAGAGATTAATTGTTCTCACTGACATCATTCTCTGGAGAGCTAATTTTAACCAAAAATAAATTAAAGTAGCTCCATTCCATCCTCCTTAATGTCCCTTGGCTACACCTCCCCAAATACCAGAATCGCATGGGATTTACAATCAGCCTATATAATTAAACTGTTCAGTTGTCGTGGCTTCATAAAGTTTGATAACAATGAAAACGAGTTGGTGTCTGGATTATTTCTAGGATATTTAGTATAAGTCTAGCAAACTGAAGAAAACTTAGATGCAAATAAAAATTACAACCTCTTCACTTTGCATTTTTAACACATACAACCTTGTAATTCACTGGTTAGAATATTCACTTCATGGATTTTTGTTGTAAGTTGCTAAAGTATAGAAACATAAATTAATGTGAAAAATTTGCTTTAGACTTCATCTCTTTACTATTCATATTCAAGTTCTTAATTGGAATGAGTTCAAAATCTATATATCAGTGCTGTTTATTTAATTTTTTAATTTTGAGGTGCCTCCTTAGAGTAGTAGGCAGCTTGTCAGTCTCATAATTTTGATATGACTCTGTCTTTTAGTCTTTGTTTTCTTATCTATAAAATGGGGATCATGATAGTTCTAACATAACTGGAGGTTTGCACAAAATGATAAAAAAAAATCCTGTATACTTGAAAATATTTTGCATGTTTTCAAAATACCTTGGTATATCTATTTATGATTGCATTCTATTAAGACTGCAATTTGAGGAGATGCTGCTAGTTTCATTTCTAACTCAAATTCTACAGCATCCACATCTCATCACAAAACACATCACCACTTCTATAAAGAGCCAATTCATTTGTCTCAGGCCAGTGGAAATGCCTTTCTCATCTCTTCTGCTCCCTGTAGCATATTAATTACAGTACTGATTATTATTCATCTTTGTATCTCTCTAGCTTGATAACTGGCACTCATTCAATGAGTATTCTTGTTTCAGACCTAGATGCCTAGAATAATCTGTAGCTATCATTGTATAGCATTTTGTGAAGAGCCAGTAAATAGTTATTTAAGACCCTACTCCTAAGAAAATTTTGGGAAGATCAAATGCATAGTCACCTTTGCATCTGCCAGTTTTTACTATATTTCTAAAAAAGAATAGAAATAGGAAACATCACTCAACAGACAAAGGATGGGTTGATTATTGCAAAATGTTCTTCCCTCTACTCTTGAAAGTGTAACTTGGCAGTAGTTCTCACTTCAGAGGTTTGGAAGTGTTGAAATGAAGCCGAGCTTCATTCTTCTCTATACCTGATCACCCACTTCCACTAAATACAATGGACAGCAGTTATCATCTATCTGCCTTCTTGTATGGACTTTTGAGATTATTTTTGCAACGTATTTTGAGGCCATTAAGAGAGAGCCACTCCAAACATATACTGGCATTTTCTGTTCCTAAATTTCAGTGCTTATCTTAAAAGTTAATATTTTCCTCTTGGCATTCTTGTAAACTGGCATAAAAGTTTTCCGTACTGTGTTATTAAGCCCCCATGCTCTTTTGCTGAAAGAAGAGGAACACATCTGAATTTTATGAAATATTGGTCTTATGCTCAGTAAAGCACAAAACGTTCTAAAATATTGTCTCTGAAAACATAATAGGGCAATAGCACAACACTCTTAAAGGATAAAGTCATTCAAAGCAGCACTTCACAGAGATCATTTCCTGAGAATGGCATTCTTCTCTCAGAGTTCCGATCCTCCTTCACTTTATTATTGATGTAGAGGGTCTTGTTCTTAGTCTAAACAGTTTCCTCTTGTGCTTTTTGAAACAGAACGTTTCCCATGTACTTGGGTATCATGACTTAAGAAAGATGAAATTGGAAACACAAGGATTTTCTATTGCCATTCTTGTTATCTCAACTGTAATATAAATGTTTGTGGTTTAGATGGTTTTGGTGCCTCCCAGCTTTCTAAAACACCCCTAACCATGATTTCCTTCTTCAACTTTTCTTTCCAATAACAAGTCTAATTTTCTAAAAAGTGTCTAATCATACCCTTATGCTTCTCAAAACCCATCACTGATAGCCACTGCTTACATATAAAATCCAAACATCTTAGCCTGGCATCCAAAACCCTCCATGATGTGACCCTAACCTGCTTCTTAGCCTTAACTCATTTGTTCCCTAGATGAACTGGTATTCTCCACAAACTGTATTCTAGTCAATGTATATTTAATCTGTTGTTTTAAGTTTTTATTTCCCCAGCTTTTTCAGCCTCTGCTTTTCCTGTTACCGTAATTTAGGCCATTTTCAAATCCAATCTTTTCCAACTGTCCTGGGGGAAATGACTCCTATAATTTTGAAGGTTCAGTACTACCCTTAGTATAACTATTTTTGTTAGTATTGCTGTGGTTTTTATATGTTTCTTACATCTCTCACTGTACTAATAGCACCGTAAGTCAAAGTTAACAAGTCAACCATGATTATCATCCTCACAAGATAATATTCCTACTCTGTGCTCAAATATGTGTTGCTTGAAGTTAGCTAAGACCATTTATCATTCCTTGATGGTTAGTGTTGCAGGTGCTGCATCAGAAGTTGTAAATGTACTTTTTATAAATGTAATAAATCCACAATGATACTGTAAGATAACTACTTTTACTATTAATTTTTTAAAGGGAAAACAAAGATTAATAAAAAATGAAGTGACTTGTCTAGGCCATAAAGTGTCCAGGACAGGGTTTAGAACAGATTTATTTCATTTAAGAACTTGATCCCCCTAAGATTTAGGATTAAAGTCCAGTAAAGATTTTAATAGAAAAACAAAAGCAAAAGAAGAAACATTTGTGCAAAGCCTGCCAGACAATTTTTTTGAGACCACGGCCTCCTCACACTTCTCAGACAACTTGAGTATGAGAAATATCCAAAATTGAAACATTTTAGGGATAACTTCTTGTCATAGATCGTATGCATATGCTATGTTTACTGCTAAAGGGATGGATTCTCTGGTGATTATTATGCTTGAAGTTGGTATATTTGGGATTGGCTGTTGTTGAATTTGTAAAGGTAGAGAAGGTGGTGTTCTATATGATTTTGTGTGACTTGGGTCAAATTTACTGGGGGATAATGTGACCTACACGAGCCCCTCCAAATGTTTTTAGTCTGCTTCCACTGGGAACTCTTGTTAAGATCTGATTTCTTAGCTAATGTCAGTCAAAGCTGTCCCTCAGTGGTTTAATATTATGTCACCTGTCTTAGATCTGGTGACTGGGTTGTGACTGCTAACTGATTTTATTCCTGTGTCCCTTTCACTGTCAGGACACATCTCGGTACATCTGGAACTGATTTCTCTAGGGAAAGAGTTTAAATGTGGACATGGGAAATGAAAACTCAAGCATAGTGTGAGATTTTCCAAGGATATAAACAGCCAAAATGTATTTAAACAAAACTGCTTCCTAAAAGGGTTTACTAAAGAATAGGCGGAACAACTGGGGTATAGAAGTCAGAGTGGGTGACCTAAAGCAAAAAGAGCAGATGAGAAGATCTGGGTTAGAGAAGCCTAGAACTAAGGGACTTAGAGAGAACATGGGAGGGTTAGGACAAGAATGATCTTTGGGAGTCCAGAACATGTTCTGAGATGAGTCACATAATGCCATAGGCAAAAAGCTTGCTTATTTTAAGAGCTTATGCCACTCTTCATATAGTCCTTGTTTTTCCATTTTAAAGTAGCCATCTTTACAAGTTGTCTCTGTTATTTACTTTTTTTTTCATTTTGCATTTTCTTTCATTATCTACTCAAAGTCATGCCTACTGCACCTCTAAACATTTCACTAAATCCAATTATACAGCAAACACTCCGAAAATAAACTTAGATTGTATTGCAGTTTCACTTAACAGTATA
>NC_043703.1:102131759-102165411 GCF_006229205.1 Suricata suricatta
ATATTTTGCCAGTTTCACTATGATATGTCGTGCCAAAGGCCGATTCATGTTATGTCTTAAGGGGGTTCTTTGTGCCTCTTGAATTTGAATGTCTATTTCTTTTCCCAGATTTGGGAAATTCTCAGTTACAACTTGGTCTAGTATCCCTTCAGGCCCTTTCTCTCTGTCTTCCTCTTCAGGAATTCCTATGAGCCGGATGTTGTTCCGCTTGATTGTGTCACTCAGGTCTCAAATTCTCCTTTCCTGCTCTGGATTAATTTCTCTCTCTTTTTTTCAGCTTCCTCTTTTGCTATAACCATATCTTCTAATTCACCTATTCTTCGCTCTGCCTCGTCAATCCTTGAGGTGGCTGCCTCCAGTTTGTTATTCACCTCACCTATACCCTTTTTTAACTCATCACATTGCCTAGTCATTGTCTCAGTTTATTCTTTGATGCTTTTCTCAACCCAAGCGATTAATTTTATGACACGTTTTTAAAATTCTTGATCCGGTATGTTGTCTAGATCTGTCTTGAGCAGTTCTTTGGCTGTGACTTCCTCTTGGAGGTTCTTCAGGGGAGAGTTCCTTCGTTTTGTCATTTTTGGTAGTTTTCTGTCTCTTGTCACCTTTAGAAAGCTCGTTGTGCACTGTGCACCTATTAATATTTCTCTGTTAAAGGAGGCTTATTGACTGTCCAGGGCCTGTCGTTTCAGGGAATATTCTTTTAATGGTGTCTCTCAGTTTCTCTTGTTGTGCCTTTGAATATTTTATTTCACTACTCAGCAATATTTGGGACTCGCTGTCATGCACACTTTGGCTTGTTTCTTGGTGTAGCCCTAAGAAGGAAAACAGACAGACACACACAGAGGGAACAGTAACACAAAAACTCACAGACAAATCAAACAAACAAACACATTAACAGGGGAAAAGAAAATAAGGAGAATGGGGAGGAAGGAGACGAAAAGAGGACAAGAAGAAAAGAAAAAGAAAAAGAAAAAAAAATAAAGGGGGTCAGAGACAACAAAGGACAGTGGACAGTCTAAAAGTGTATGACCAGTTGAGGGGAGAGGTAGGGATGAGATATAGGAGAATATATCTGGATTTGAAGAAGGCAAAGAAGAAAAAAAAAAGGGAGAAAGGAGAAAGGAAAATAAGGAGTAAAAATTTTTTAAATTTTAAGTAAAAAAAAGTAATAATAATAATAAATATGCACAGAAAAAGGCAAAAAGAAAAAAATGAAGAAAAAAAGAAAAAAATTATTTAAAAAGCAAAATCAAAAAAACATCAAACCCCCCCCCCCCAAACCAGCAGCTCCCCTTGTGGATAGGCGTGGTTTGGTGTGGTAGGTCTTGGAGGCTGCTCTCAGAGGCTCGGCCTTGGTGTCTACAGAGATTAGATAGGCGGCATGCCAAGCTCTGCTGAACTGTGAACTGTAGGCCACTCTAATGAGTCCGATCTCCTTTTCTCTCTTTGTATTTTCCAGGCCCGCCTCGGTTCAACGTTCCAGTCCATGCACTTTTTATGCTACCACAGATGAGATGTTTTTGTTTTGGTTGCTGGCTTCTTAGGGGGAGGAATTGGTTTGTCTTGGCTCAGGCTGGGGTTTTGGCTGCCCCTGCCTGAGGCGAGATGTGCAGCAGGAGGTGAATTGCGTGTGCACTGTCATAGACTCAGCCCCCAGCGGGGATGGCGTTAGCCTTGGGGGAGGAATGAGGGCATAGCTGTTGCCAGAGGCAGCGCTGGGAGCTGCTGGAAATGAGCTGGGAGCTCCTGCAGCCTACGCAGGCACCCAGGTCTCCACCCGCGTTGGACGGGAGCTCCCACCTCCCCTGCCTGTCTTGGGCTGGCCTGTTTTCCAATCTCCCCAGTTCGCACTCACTCACTCAGGTGTCCTTCAGGTTCTCTTCCTTCTGGAGTCTGTATTTTCTCCTGCTCTTGTAGATGAGAGTAATGTCCTTCTCAGTTCAATAGATGGGGCAGACGAAGTTTACAGAGCTCCCTTCCTCTCTGCCATCTTGGCTCCTCCCCTCTCTGTTATTTACTTTTTCAAAATATATTCATGTTGTGACTTCTGTCAGTTATTCATCTATTTAGCAGACTATACAGTACCGGTCACAAGGGAGTTTTCAGTCACGTGGATAAGATACAAGAATCAAGTAATCAAACCATACATAATAAAATTCAAGCAGTTGAATATAATTTTGAAAACTTGTATAAAGGTAGAGAACATAAAAGACCTCCATGAGTAAGAATCATGGAAAATGAGAATGAAGGTGAGATATTAATTACCGAAAGATGGAGTATTTGCCTCAGGCAAAGCAAATAGGAAAACCATGGTGTATTTGAAGAGCAAGGAGAAGTCTGGTGTCACTGGGGCATAGTAAGGGATTAGTGAGTAGCATGAGAAAAGATTGGAAAGGCAAACTGGGGTCAATAACACATAATAAAAACAATTAAAATAGTAGCAACTAATACTTATAGGTCTATGTCTATATGAATATAGTTTCATGTAACTATAAAATATAGATAGTTTCATATAAAGAGATAGTCATATAAATATATATATGAGTATAGATGTAGATATGTATTCACTTAATAAAATAAATTTACAAGGCAGATACTAGTACTATTATCTTTGTTTCCAGATGAAACATCTGAGACTCAGGTAATTTAACAACTCCTAAGTTCATCCAGCTAAGAAAGAATAAAACCAAAATTTGAATGTGGGCAAGTTAACTATAAGTCATGAATGCCTTTATATAGTACTTGTGGACTACATTAGTGTTAAACTTAATCCTAAATGTAGTGAGATGTTAATAACAAAGTAGAATAATAATGGTTCATGATAAAAGGAAATTTGGGCTTGTGGATACAAAGTAGATTGGAGAATGACACTAACTAGCAAGCTACAGGAGTAGGTAGAATACTCTGTCATCTAACACAGTCTTAAATTCCTTATCAGTTGTTTAGATGGGAGCTTTGAGGTCAGCTGACAATCCACCTCAACTGTTCATCCAAGAGGATCCTGAGGTCTGGAGCAGTTTCCTCTGCTCACAATTTTATGCTGCTGCTCTTCTTATATGAAAGTATAAGCAGTTTGCAGGATTGGCAAATTATTCAATATTCTAATATTTCTTATTGCAGGCTGAATAGTTGCCAGTAAGATTCAGATCCGTTTTATCAGGCACTCTTTCTTGAAATCAGATATTTGCATAACTCAAACCAATTTTGACTGAATAAAAAAACTTTTTTTTAATGTTTTTATTTATTTTTGAGAAAGAGAGAGACAGCATGAGCAGGGGAGGGTCAGAGAGAGAGGGAAACATAGATTCCAAAGACAGGCTCCAGGCTCTGATCTAGCTGTCAGCACAGAGCCTGACATGGGGCTCGAACCCACGAACCATGAGGTTATGACCTGAGCCAAAGTCAGACACTCAACCAACTGAGCCACTCAGGTGCCCCAATTTTGACCAAATTTTTAACTCTGATATAGACAGTAGCTCAAGATAGTGTAAATAAAAGAGGTAATAAGAGTATTATTTTAAGATTTACCAAAAGCTTTCTATATGTATTAGGAATATAGCTTTGAAAAAACATCTAGACCATTTCATATATTTATTCATTTACTTTATATATCTATGTCAAGGATATTCTGTGTATCAGGCTTAATACCCAAAATACTGGTATGTAGTGGCATATAGTCTATATATACCTGAAGTACTGGTATATAGTGTTGAACAAAACAAATAGAGTTCTTTTGTTTATGGAGTTTAAAATATGATGGTGAGAGATGCCTGGGTGGTTCAGTTGGTTGAGCGTCTGGCTTCGGCTCGGGTCATGATCTCACAGTTTGTGGGTATGAGCCCTGTGTCAGGCTCTGTGCTGACTGCTAGCTCAGAGCCTGGAGCCTGCTTCAGATTCTGTCTCCCTTACTCTCTGTCCCTCCTCTGTTCACGCTCTGTCTCTCAAAAATAAATAAATGGAAAAAAATTTTTTTAATATGATGGAGACATATTGTTGGTGGGAATATAAAATGTCACAGCTGTTGTGGAAAACAGTATAGTGCTTTCTCAAAAAGTTACTATATGACCCATTAATTCCACTCTTAGGAACGTATATATCAAAGAGAAGTGAAAACATTTGTTCATGCAAAAACATGTAAAGAAATATTCATAGCAGCATTTATAATAGCCTAAGAAGTGCAAATGACCTGAATGTCCATCAGCTAATGAATGATTAAACATTATATGATACATGCAAACTTCCAGGGAAGATGGTGGAATAGGATGGTCTTAAACTCACTTCCTCCTACAGTTACAATGAGAATACATTCACATCAGTGTAAATAACCCAGAAAATGACCCAAAGACTGTCAGAACAGAGTGTCCACAGCTAAATGTAGAGAAGAAGCCACATTGGAAAGGGTAGGAAGAGCAGAGACTTGGTCTGGAGCCAGACTCCTGGGACTTTCCTCAGGAGAGAGGAATGCGATGGGAATGTAGAGGGGAGAGGACCAGACCCATCAACCCAGACATGGGGACCCACACATGGAAGATGAAGCCCCATAATATTGGTCATATGTCATAGCTCAAGCATTCAGGCAGGAGGGGCCAAATTCTTCCTTCATCTTCCTTTTTGTTCTGTCTCCTCGTTGGATTAGATAATATTCTCACCCACAGTGGGGAAGACAGATTGCTTTTATGTGTCCACTGATTTAAATGGTAATTTCATCCAGAAACCCTTCACAGACACACCCCAAAATAACCTTGAGCCAAATATTTGAGCTCCCTGTGATCCAGTCAAGTTGACACATAAACTTAACTATCACATAGGCCCATAGTCATCCTGGACTTAGGGCAAATTTGTCACCACTAACAATGCAAAACCCTTCTGGGTGCTAAGTACCTTTTGAATTAAGAGGTCTTTCCAGTCTGGTTTGGGGAAATAGATATTATGTCTGTATGAGCCTAAGGCCATTCTTTTACCTGTGCCCCCTTAGGTGCCTTATTCACACATGTGCTAATCAGTACTCACTTGTATCCACAACAGGAACTCCCTGCATACATACAGAGTTACCTCTTTGTCAGGATCTCTCCTCTTCAGCTCTCTGTCCTGTGAAATCTAGCCTTAGATGTCCCTGAATTCTCACCTTCACCTACTTAGGGAGTTTGCCAAGGTACTTGTGGGTCTCTGTGTTGTAGCCAGGATATTCTTTCAAGGAGTAAGCTGTGACAACCAAGGGAATCACTTCATCATTTCCTGACTCTTAGGGAATACTGTCTTTTTCACCTAAAGTCAAGTCTCTGGACAACTAATGTTTCTCATATTTTGTCCTATTTGGTGGGGAGGAGGTTGTTTCAGGCAGGAAGGCAAATCCAATCCCCATTACCCCATTTTGGCAGACAATGGAAATCTTCCCTCAACTATTTTTTAATAGATGTAACAATAAAAAAAAATTCTAATGTATTTACCCATGTAGTAACCTTTTTTTTTTTTGGTGCTCTTCCTTCTATTGTTTGAATACAGATTTATATATACTATCATATTCCTTGTGTCTGACAATCTGCCTTTAAAATTCTTAAAGTGAACGTCTACTAAGAATAAATTCTTTCAGTTTTTGTACATCTTTAAACATCTATTTGAGCTCTGATCTTTGAGCTATAACTCACATACCATAACATTTACCTTTTAAAGTATAAAAGTGGATGGTTCTTAGTATATATACAAAGTTGTACAATCATCACCACTATATAATTCCTGAATATGTTCATCGCTCAATATTCAGTGGTAGTTATTTCCCATTCTTCACTCCCAGCCCTGATAACTACTAACTTACTTTCTGTCACCAGGATTTTGTCTATTTTGACTGTTTTTATAAATAGAATCATGAAATATATGGCATTTTATGTTTGATTTCTCTCACTTAGCATATGGATGTGCCGTATATTATTTATCCAGTCATCAGCTAATGGGCATTTGAGTTATTTCTGCTTTTTGGCTATTGTGAATAATGGTCTTATAGATATTCCTGTAGAAGTATTTGTGTGGGCATCTATTTTTAGTTTTTCTGAGTATATAATCAAGAATGGAGTTGGTGGGTCATATGATAACTCTAAATATCACATCTTGGAGAATTGCTTAACTGTTATTCAAAGCAATTTTATAATTTTATATTTCCATCAGCAATTTGTAAAGGTCCAGTTTCTGCACATCCTCACCAACATGTGTCAGCATCTATCTTTCTTATTGTAGCCATCCTAGTAGGTGTGTGATTGTATCTCATTGTGGTTTTGATTTGCATTTCACTAATGAAAAATGATAGTTAGCATTATTTTGTGTACTCACTAGAGGTTTATGTGTCTTACCTGGAGAAATATCTCCTCTTAGCCTTTGCCTATTTTGTTAAATATTTTTAAAACTAGTATAATATGTTCTAAGTATTTTATCCCATTCTATGGTTCATCTTTTTATTTTTTGATGGTGTCCTTTGAAACACAGAAAAATGTAATACAGTATTTCTCTTTTTTATTATTTATTTATTTTTGAGAGCGAGAGAGAGAGCTCACAGGGGAGGGGCAGAGAGAGAGGGGGGCAGAGTATCTGAAGCTGGCTCTGTGCTGACAGCAGACAACCCAGTGTGGGGCTTGAACCCATGAACTATGAGGTCACGACCTAAGCTAAAGTCAGACACTTAACCAATTGAGCCAACCAGGTGCCCCAGTGTAGTATTTGTTATAACTCAGGTCTTCTAGCATCCAGTTCTCCCAGTTGTTTATCTGGGAATGTTTTAATTTTTCCTTTATGTTTGAAGGACAGTTTGCTACATACAGCATCTTTGATTGACAGTCTTTTTCTTTCAGAATTTTGAAGATGCCATCAACTGCTTTTGGTCTTTCATGGACTCTGATGAGAAATTATCTGTTAGGGCACCTGGATATCTCAGTCCATTGAGTGTCCGACTTCGGCTCAGGTTGATCTGCAGTTCACAAGTTTGAGCCTCACATCAGTCTCTGTGCTGACAGCTCAGAGCTTGGAGCCTGCTTCAAGTTCTATGTTTTCCTCTTTCTCTACCCCTCCCCTGCTCATATTCTGTCTCTCTTTCTCTCAAATAAATAAAACATTAAAAAAATGATCTGTTAACCTTTTTGAAAATTCCTTACATATGTTGAGTCACTCTTCTCTTGCTGCTTTCAAGAATCTTTGTCTTCAAAAGTTGTATTTTGATGTCTCTTGTGTAAATTTATTTGAATTTTCCCAGGGTTGAATTTGTTAAACTTCTTAGATGTGTATATTAGCATTTTTGATGAATGCTGAAAATTTTGCAAGCATTATTTCTTCAGATATTCTTTATACTCCTCTATTTCCTTCTTCTTCTCATAAACATACTCTCCATTATGCATATGCTAGTATATTTAATGACATCCTTCTGGTCGTTGTTTATTTTCTTTTTTTCCCCATATAGTTTATTATCATGTTGGTTTCCATATAACACCCAGTGCTCTTCCCCACAAGTACCCTCCTCCATTTATTTTCTTAATTCTTTGTTTTTTCTTGTTTCTCAGATTGGATAATCTCAATGGACCTAATTTAAAGTTTTTTGTTTGTTTGAGAGAAAAGAGAGTGAGCACATGTGGGAGAGGGACAGAGCGAGAGAGGGAGAGGGAGAGGGAGAGAGTGAGAGTAAGAGTGAGAGAGAAAGCGAGAGAGAGAGAGAGAGAGAGAGAGAGAGAGAGAGAGAGCGAGCGAATCTCAAGCAGGCTCCGTGTTACAGCTCAGAGCCTGTCATGGGGAGTTGATCTTACAACCTTGAGTCATGACCTGAGCCTAAATTAAGAGTCAGATGCTCAACCAACTGAGCCACTCAGGCACCCCAAATTTAAAGTTTTCTTATTGTTTTTTCTGCTAGCTCAAATGTTGAGCCCTTCTAGTAAATTTTTCAATTCAGTTATCTTACCTTTGTAATCCAGAATTTTTATTTTGTTATATTTCATAAATTTTATCTCTTAATAGTCTCTATTTTGTAAGATATAATACTCATACTTTAATTTTTAGATATGGCTTCCTTTACTTCTTTGATCTTATTTAGATTAACTAAATTAAGTGATTTTTCTAGTAAGTTCAAGTTCTGGGCTTGAACTCAAGGACAGTTTCTACTGAGTACATTGTTTTCCCTGTAAACAGTGCATAATTCTTATGTCTTTTCATGTCCCCTAATTTCTGCTGAAAACTGGACACATCCATTCAATGTGGTGACCATGTCTTGCCCTACCACCAGAATATATTATTGTTGCTGTGGGTTTCATTGGTTTTGCTGCTATTTATTTTTCTAGAGACTCTCTTGAAGCAATTCTCTAGTGTGTATTTGTTGTTGTATATGGCCACTGAGGTCTTTGCTAGCTCAGCTCAGTGGTCAGCTAATCATTGCAGACTTTTTTTAAGTTTCACAGCCTTTGCTGATGGGCTCTGTGTATGCTAGAGTACAACGTCAGTGCTCAGGAAAGCAGTTTGCAGTTCTGCCTTATATTTCTCTTTCTACTTGTGCATGAAATCTCAAGGTCTACCAGAGATGAGACCTTAGGATTTTCTCGTATCTCCTCTAAGAATGAATATATTCCTGGCTATGTATGTCACCCTGTGTATGTTTGTGCTTCTCTAGTACCCTGGAACATATCTGAGATTTTCAAAGCCTACTGTTAATATCTCATTGCCCAGCTTCTCCCTTAAAGTTTTATTTTGTTTTGTTTTGTTTTGTTTTTTTCCTTTAAACTATTGTTTGCCCCAACTGTTGCCCCAACTCCTCAGGGAGTGTGATGTTAAATAACTGCCACTGAAAAATACTCCCCAAGAGAAAGACTCTTTACTCTGTGTAAGTCTATTAAATAAGGTCAAATGAAGACATCTACTCTGTATGATTATTTCCTGAGAAATTCCAAACAGTTCAAATAATGCCAGTTCTCTAAGAAAAGTGATTTGAGAGCTCCAGTTTTCTCTGCTTTCTCCAGTGGATGGTTAGGCTTCCATTTTTATCTATTAGTTTGGAACGACTGGTTTTTAAAACTTTGAGGCTAGGAGAGAGGTGGAGGAGTGTGGTAGAAGGATAGTCTTAACTGCCAGGAATCTCACTGTTCTTACCAAGATTTCATTATTTTTCTTGAATAAACACTCTTAAGTTTGTCAAAAACTTAGGTGAATTTCTAGAGATCTGAAAAAATTGATTTTGACAAACTTTGCTACTGTTCTTACTATTTTTATGAGAGGTGGATTTTTGGAAGACAAAAAAATGCTTTTCCATTTCAAATAATATCAGTTACCTAAGTTTTGAGAATAATACTGCATGTAGAAGCATGATAGAACTTTTTTCTTTTTGTACAAAAGATGTTGCTTTCCTGTCCCCTCCCTTGCAGTATTGCCTGTGAGAAGTCTGTAGTTATTCATGTCTTGGTTTCTTTGCATATAATTGTCCCTTCCCTCCACCCCTGGTTTCTTTATAACTGGTTTTATTCAATTTAATTATGAATAATTTTCTTCATGTATCTAGTGCTCATGGTTCATTGAGCATCTTGAATCTGTGAGTTTATAATTTTGATCAGATTTAGAAAAAAATCTAGCCATTATTTCTTTAAATAATTTCTGAACTTCTCCCTGTTCCCCAGCCTCTTTTGTAGCTCCAATTACACATTTTTAGGTTACTTTAATTTCTCCCACAAGTCATTGACTCTTTCATCATTTTTTCTCAGTCCTCTCTTCCCATTTTATTTTCTATCATTTATATTGCTGCTTTTGTTCTTTTATATATAATGTGACTTTTCTCCAGGTACCTTTAAGATTTTCTCTTTGTTGGTCTTCAGCAGTTTGACTTGAGTGTCTGGTTGTGGTGTTTTTTTTCTCATCTTTTTTTTTTGTATTTGTTTTGTTTATTTTAGTATTTATCCTGTGCAATGCTCTCTGAGCTTCTTGGATTTACTTTTTGTTTAATGTCTTCCATTATTATCCTGCATCATGCATCCTAAGCAGTACCTACACTCTATTTAAACAACCATTAAACAAATATGATAAATTTCTTATCCAAAAAGTAAAATTGAAGAGTAGTTTCAAGGGGGAAGATGAAAGAATAAACAAGAATTAGCTATTTTAGAATATTCTGCATCTAACTCAGGTCTCTTTAGGAATATCTTTTTTTAATGTTTATTTATTTTTGAGAGAGAGAGAGAGAGAGAGGGAGGGAGGGAGGGAGGGGGGGGAGGGAGGGGCAGGCAGGCAGGCATAGAGGCATAGAGAGAGAGAGAGGGAGATGCAGATTCCAAAGCAGGCTCTAGGCTCTGAGCTGTCAGCACGGAGCCTGATGCAGGGCTTGAACTTAGGAGCTGTGAGATCACTACCTAAGCCGAAGTTGGATGTTTAACCAACTGAGCCACCCAGGTGCCCCAGAAATAACTTAAGAGTAAAAAGTATATACCCCAATGTATGAAAGCTGTGCCCAACTTTCATCATCTTTAGAAGTGAAAATGTGCATATGAGAAAAGTGTCCATTTTTCATAGTAGCCAATTACATTCCTACCAAGACAGAAACAAAACTCATGCTGTAGTTTCACATTAAAACTATAGAACAAAAGCTAATCACCTTTTAATATGGGTGAATTTCACATCATTCCACATAATAGTCTTAATCATGGTATACTATTCATAGAGGTAAAACTTCCTTACAAAGTACTTCCATTATAAATAGCCTTTGTAAAGGTAATACTGGAAACTACTGTACAACTTTAGCATTATTTATACCTTCAGGTAACATATGATATAAAAGAGCATTTTGGAAAGTTTGAGATGGCAAATGCATTTAAGACAACTTTGCTGTTTCAAGTTCTAAATAATCTGTGCATATACTGCTTTATACATCATACAATTGATTTCGACTAACAACTGTTTGTAGAACAAAAGTGAATTTCTACAAGAAAAGTAGGATTCATTTTATTTTACAGATTGTCTATACAGATTGAATTAGTTAGAAAATTGTGAAATCTCATCTTCAGTTACTGCAGTTTAGGTGGAACTACATTACTAATTCATACCAAAAAAACCACTTAGTGAAGCAGAAGAGAATTAGCCTTAAATGTCACACTTAACAGCATTAGCTCTCAAAATACCACAGTTGGTTATGAAGATAAAATACATTCACAGATGTTCACAAAACCTACCTAATCATACCAACATTAGAGTTCAGAAGAGAGAACAATTGATTTCCTGAAGAAGAAGGTTTTTTAGGGCAGGATGAACCTAATGAAATGCAAAATCGTTACTAATAATTAATAACCTAGAGGTTCTCAATTCATCTATAGCTAAGAAGCAAGTAAAGGTCAATCTTAACAGAATATCTGTGAGCTGCCTAATAGCACCCCCCTCCCGAGTTACTAAAACCAATAAATATTGTTTTAATTGTAAAATGTGGAGAGCTTCAGAGTGCTTGAGAGACAGGAATGAGATTTTTTTCCTTCTAGTAGAATTTCATGAAAAGTATTATAAAGCAGGAAAATATCAAACCACGTATTTTCATACAGATATACAACATTCCTATGGGGGCAGCAGCCTGTCATTTTCAATTAGATGGCTTATTCTGACCATTATGCAGTTAAGTCAGAAACTAAAAAGGAAGAAAATACTTTTACATTTTCTGTAGGGGCTTATATGCCATCTCCATGGACAACATGAAATATTTGTGAGTATTAAATTTGTATTATATAATGTTAATACATAGAAAATACAAACATATATATTTGTGTCATATAGTGTGGAATAAACATTGGTGAACCCAGTACCTAGCTTAACAGCTAGAATATTAAAAATACTATTAAAACTCCTATGTATTCCTTGGAGATTGAGTCCATCTGCTTTGCTACACCCCCATCTCCACCAGTGGCAATTTTTATTTTGCTATTTTTTCTGTTAATAAAAATAATACTACTATGTGCAGTAATCCAAAATCACTCATTGTATGCAATATATTTCTAAGATTCATACAGGTTATCATACGTAAGAGTAACTCATTCATTGTTGGGGCACCAGGTAGCTTATTTGGTTGAGTGTCTCACTCTTATTTCGGTTCAGGTCATGATCCCCAGGTCGTGGGATCAAGCCCTGTGTTGAGCTCCACACTGAACATGGAGCCTGCTTGAGGTTCTCTCTCTTCCTCTGGCCCTCTCCCCTGCTCACATGCTCTTTCAAACAAAAAAAAATCACAATGATGATTTTATTTCACTAGGATATACACCAATGTGTTTATTCTCCTGTCAATAAACATAGCAGTCATTTCCAAAATTTTGTTTCTGTAAGACTTGTTTCAATGAATTTCCTTGACAAATTTTTGATCTCTACTGATGTATATATGCAAGAGTTTCTGTAGAGTGAGGCTTTTAAAACTGTGGATCACATCCTAATACGATCAATATGGTCACTTTCAATAGTTTGTCATATTTTTAAATAGAAGAGAATAGAAATGTTTCATAAAAAATGGTTTCAATTGTTTCTGTATACCTATACACACATATACTTACATATGTATGATTATAGCAGGATCACAAGGTAAAATTGAATGTAATGTGGATTAGGTTCATGAATGCTTGAAAAATCTATAGCTCTGGAGTGGAACTGCTATGTTACAATGTATGTTCATACTTCCTGTAGCAAGCTAAGGCCCACATGTTTTCAAATTAGTTAGAGCAATATGCAGATTTACCTAGTCTTCCAAGAATATACATTTTCCATATTATTACTAACATTTATTTGTTACCTATTTTTTGCCTATCTATTGAGAGGAAAATGATGTCTCATTTTGGTTTTTAATTTGAATTACCTGACCCATGATCAGGCTCAGTTATGGAAAGAGCCCAAATGTTCATTGACTGATGAATGGATAAAGAAAATATGTATGTATATACATACACAATTGAATATTACTCGGTGACCAAAAAGGATGAAATCTTGCCTTCCGCAACAGGGCAGGAATGTTTTGAATACTGATTCTATTTTATTGCTTATAATTGGTCTGTTCAACTTTTTTATTTCTTATTGACTCAGATTTGGGAGTTTATGTGTTTCTAGAAATTTGGCATATCAGTTTACTTAACATTCTCTTATAATCTTCAATATTTTTGTGATGTTGTTTATTTCTTTCATTTTTTATTTTATTTGACTCCTTTCTTTTTCTTAAAAATTGTTTTTGTGTTTATTTATTTTTGAGAGAGAGAGAAAGACAGAGCATAAGTAGGCGAGGTGAAGAGAGAGAGAGAGAGAGAGAGAGAGAGAGACAGAATCCCAATGCAGGCTCCAGGCTCTGAGCTGTCAGCATAGAGCCTGACATGGGGCTCAAACTTATGAACCATAAGATCATGACCTAAGTGGAATTAGGATGCTTAACTGACTAAACCACCCTCTCTTTTTCTTTTGTTAATGTTTGTTTATTTACTTGAGAGAGAGGGAGAGGGAGAGAGAGAAAGCAAGAAAGTGAGAAAGCACATACATGGGTGAGGGACAGAGAGAGAGGGAAAGAGAATCCCAAACAGCCTCCACACTGTCAGCACAGAACACAATGCAGGGCTTGATCTCACAAAACATGAGACCATGACCTGAGCTGAAATCAGGAGTTGGATGCTTAACTGACTGAGTCACCCAGTCACCCTGACGACTCTCTCTTTTTTTTCATTTCCATTTTTTGACGAGTCTGGCTAAAAGTTTATCAATTTTGTTGATTGTCTCAAAGAATCAGCTCCTGGTTTCATTAATGTATCTTATTGTTTTTTATTTTTAATTTTATTTCTATTCTAATCTTTAATATTTCCATGCTTCTATGGCTTTTGAGTTGTTTGTTCTTTCTCTAGTTCCTTTAGGTATAAATTTAGGTTATTTATTTGAGAATTTTCTTGCTTCTTGAGGTGAGCCTGAATTGCCAGAATCTTTCCTCTTAAAACAGCTTTTGCAGTATGTTTTCAACTTCATTTGTCTCCATGTTTGTTTATTTTGATTTCCTTTTTGGTTTCTTGGTTCACCCATTCATTGTTTAGTAGCATGCTATTTAACCTCCATGTATTTGTGTTATTTCTGGATTTGTATGTTTGTGTTTTACTGTATTACTATCAATTACTTAGTTTATGTTCATTAATATTTCCTTTATGTATTAGGGGGCTTCCATGTTGGGTTTATTCATAAATATTTACAATCTGCTTGCTGGATTGTTCTTTTTATGATTATACAGTGCCCTTTTTTGTCTCTAGTTAGTCTTTGTTTTAAAATCTATTTTGTTTAATATAAGTATTGCTACCCCAGTTTTATTTTCACTTCCATTTGCATAATAAATCCTTTCCCATGCTTTCACGTTCAGTCTGCATGTGTCGTTAGGTCTGAAACAGTGCCTTGTAAGTGGCATATAAATGGGTTTTGCTTTTTTATCCATTCTATCAGCCTCTATCTTTTGATTGGAGAGCTTAGTCCATTTACATTCAAATCATTGGTAAGTATGTATTTATTATATTTTGTTACTTGTTTTATGGTTGTTTTCATAGTTCTCTGTTCCTTTCCTCTCCTGCTCTCTTCTACTATGGTTTGATGGCTTTCTTTAGAGATATATTTGGATTCCCTTCTCTTTCTTTTTTGCATATCTATTACTGGTTTTTACATGGTGGTACCATTAGTTTGGATATAAAATCTTCTGCATATAGAAGTCTATATATTAAGTTGATGGCCACTTAAGTTTGAATCCATTCTAAAAACACCAAAGTTTACTCCTTTTTCCCCTATATTTCAGGCATATGGTGGTATACTTTATGCTTTTATTTTGTAAATCCCATGATTGATTTTATAGATATACTTAATTTTATGCTTCTGTGCTTGCTACTTTTCTTACTCCTACTTAACTTTTCTTTTTCTCAAAAAGTCCTTTTTAGCATTTCTTGTAGGGCTGATATAGTGGTGATTAATTCCTTTAATTTTTGTTTGTCTGGGAAACTCTTTATCTCTATTTCTACTCTGAATAATAGCATGGTTTGAAAGAGTATTATTGGCGGAAAGACTGTTTCTTTGGCACTTTGAATATATCATTGCACTCCCTTTTGGCTTGCAAAATGTCTGCTAAAAAAGCAACTGATAAGCTATGAGGTTTCTTTGTATGTAATTGTTTTCTTTTCTCTTGCTGCTCTTAAATTTCTCTCTTTATCACTACATTTTGCCATTTTAATTACTAAGTGTCTTGGTTTGGACCTCTTTGTGTTGATTTTGTTGGGGGTTCTCTGTACCTCCTGGATATGAATTTCTATTTCCTTCACCAGATTTGGGCAGTTTTCAGCTATTATTTTTCAAGAAATTTTCTGGGACCCCCTATAATGTACATATTATTGCTTTTGGTGGTGTCACTGAGTTTCCTAAGTCAGTTTTCATTTTTTATTTTATTTTTTAAATTTCTTCCATTAAGCTTGATTGCTATTACTCTATACTCCAGGTTGTTAATCCAGTATTTCGATTCCTCTAGTTTACCATTTTTCCCTTTAGTTATTGAATTCTTCATCTCTGATTTTTTAATGTTTTCTATCTCTTATAGGTCTCACTGAAATCTTCCACTCTTTTCTCAGGTCTAGTGAATATATTTATGATCATTATTCTCAAATCTCGTTCAGGCATATTACTGATCTTTGTTTTGTTTAGCTCTCTTGCTGTGATTTTGCCCTATTCCTTCTTTTGGGACATATTTCTCTGACTCCTCATTTTGTTTAACTCCCTGTGGTTGTTTTTTTTATATGTGTTAGGAAATTCAGCTATGTCTCCTGCTCTTGAAAGTGGTGGTCTTATGAAGAAGAGGTCCTCTAGTGCCCTGCGGTGTAGTGTCTTCTGTTCATCAGAATCTGGAGGTACAGAAGTGTCTCCTATGTCTAGTGTGTCACCCTGTTGTTGTCACTGAGCTGTCTTTGCCTTCAGTCTTGCCATTTGAAATGTATCTCTTTGCCTGCTGTGGGCAGGGTTTGTTCCCTGTGTTGTTAGTGGGCCAGTCTGGGCTGCATTGGGCTTGAGTTGAGTCAGACCAGGTGTTTACCAGAGCTGTGATTGCAACAAACTGCGGTGTGCTCTACCTGTGTTGTCCTCTCAGAATTTTTAGTGGTTAGGTGGGGCCTCCAGTCAGAGAAGATATCTGTCTTTAGGCTACTGTTGGGGCTGCATTCTGACTGGTGTGTGTGTGTGTGTGTGTGTGTGTGTGTGTGTGTGTGTGTGTATCTTTGGAGAACTCCTACCAATGAGAATCTGCAGGAGATAAAAAAGGCAGGTTGCATGATGTTAGCAGAATTTGCTCTAGTCTGCTATGGGAGGGGACTTGGAGATGTTTTGGAGAGCCAGTTCAAGGAGGCAGATCAGTAGGAGAATGTGAGGGAAGTATGCTGCTTTAAAACTAGGTGGAGAGTAAAATTTGTGCTGTACTGGTTCTGGCTGGTGTCCTTGTGTTTAGGCTAGAGGGAAATGACACCTGCCAGCTCTTTTCTTCTTTGAAAAGTTTCCTAAAGATCCCTCCTCCATCAGAATATTGTCTGAAATAAGTAAATAAATCTTTCCATATATCCCAGGCATATTTCAAAGTGCTGTTTCTATGCTGTATGGCACAGGGGCTGCTATAGTTTCTCTGTAAGGTTCAGGACTTAGTTTCCTATAGCTCTCTGGCTTTCCCAGAGCTCTGTTGATTTTTAAAGTTCCAGGTGGTTAAGCCCTACTGATTATAAGGACTCAAGAAATTAAGCCCTTCTGGCTTTCAACACCAAGCGTTATGGGGATTCATCCCTCTTGGCTGGAGTGTTTGGTGTGGGGTCTGCTCCTCTCCCTTTTCCATACCAGTGGTGTCCCTCCCTCCCTCAGTGTCATGGGTCAGTTTCATTCCCCATAGTGTCTCTGTGCTTTCTGCCATTTTCAATGTGGCCTCTTCTCTACATCTAGCTGTGAAGAATCGCTTCTGACAGTCTACAGGTAACTTTCTGGGTTATTTCACTGATGTGGGTATTACCTCGGTGATTTTGTGGGAAGAGGTGAACTAGGATTCTTCTACTCTGCCAAATTCTAGAGTAGGAAAATTGAAATTCCACAATTATTGATCTCTAATCTGTATATATTTTTTATGAACTGTGTTGCTATGAAAATTCTTGTACATGTATCTTGGTACATATATGCATGTTTCTATAGGGTATCAGAATGGAATTGCTATTTCAGAAGTTATATAAAAGTTCAGTCTTACAAAATAAGGCAAAATTTTTTCCACAGTGATTCTGTCAATTTATACTGCCAACATGACTATTTAATTGTAGATATTGATCCACATAATTTCAAATGCTTGTTGGTCATTTCTCCATTTTAATAATTCTTGTGGGTGATAGTAATACCTCACATTTTTAATTTACATTCCCCCTGAGTAATGACTCTTAGCTTGTTTTTCTATATTTTATTGGATATCTTTTGCAAAGTGTATGCTCAAGTGTTTGGCCCATTTTTCCATTAGGTTTTCTGTATTTTCCATATTAACTTGTAAGAATCTCCTAAAATAATGATGTGTATTCTAGCATAAATTTGTCAATTTGCCAATATCCTATAACAATGTATATTTTACCTCTTCACTTCTCTGATGGTATATTTTAGTGGACTTTCAATGTACTCTTGAATATCTAGTTTTGACATATGCTAGTGCATTTTTAGGATGTCTAAGAACTCTTTTCCTAATTCAGATTCATGCAATTTTTCTTCTGTATTACTTTCTGGAAATGTTACTGTGTTAACTTCACATTTAATATCTTTGTCTTGAATTATAATTTTGGTATGATATGTAGCAATGCTCCATTTCACCCATATCTGCATTCAGATTCACAGAACTATCTTTACTTAGTGTTTTCTGTATCTTCTTTTTCATTAATTAACTATTCATTGTTATAAGCTTTCTACTCTGTTCCATTTGTCTATTTATATATGTTTTCAACAATATTACTGTGTCTGTATTACTAGATTAAGAAAGATTTGTATCCTTCTAACAAGTTTGAGCAAACTATGGCAAGTGGGTCAAAATCATCTGATAGGAATTTTCCCCTTGTAGAATACATGTTTGGTAAGATTGGTGACCACTAAGAAAACCAAATCTACAGTGATTAGACCATGAAATACTGCTTTTGGTCAGAGAGTGAGCCATTCAACACAGAACCATAGAAATCACATAAAAAGCAAAGAGTATTCATTGTGTTCATCTTTCCATCTGAAACTGGTGCTCATGTATATTGAGATACAAACTTTGTATTGAAATGTGGATTTGGGTTAATGCATTCCTGAAACCTTGCTGCTTCCATTGATATACATTTGAAAAAGGCTGGCTCTGTGGTCCCAGTGAACCCAGTAGTCATGAAATAGAGAACATCCAACTGCCTCCACCTACCACTTATCATCAATAGCAGAGTGTTCAAACCATATGTGCTAACTGCCAGAGTGACTCAATCCTGGGTCACTGGACTATATACAGAGTTGTTACATCTGATGATTTAAGGTGCTAGTGACCGCAGATACATGTATTGTAACTACAGATGCAACTTCTTTGGCTTATTATATTTCTTGGAGGAAATTCTTGGTGCTGAGCTCCTGTCCTGCTGCCAGGTTCTGAGCTTAGAAATGCTAGTGATGCTGGAGCGCCTGGGTGACTCACTTGGTTAAGCATCCAATTCTTGATTTCGGCTCAGATCATGATCTCATGGTTTGTGGGCTTGAGCCCCACATCAGGTTCAGCACTGCTGGTGCAGAGCCTGTTTGGGATTCTCTCTCTCTCTCTCTCCCTTTCTTTCTGCTCCTCCTCTGTTCATTCTCTCTCTCTCTCTCTCTCTCTTGCTCTCTCTCTCTCTCTGTATCAAAATTAATATATAAACCTAAAAAAATACAAAAAAAAATTCTAGTGATGCCTTTAACCTCAATTCAGCATTATTGAATGATGCCAAGATCAAGGAGTTCAACTTAAGGTGGTTTTTTCCCCCAACCATTTTTTACCTTGGTAGGCTCTCAATGTGAAAAAAACAGTGCCCCAGCAATCTTTTGGAGGGTGAAAACTATAAGATCTAGAATTAAGAATTCTTGTTCAGCCAAACAAGGAGTTTCAAAGCTAAAATCTGCACTGTAATTTAAGAAAAAAGATGACCTTAAATCTGGTTCACAGAGAATAATATCTCCAGTGCTTCTTAATTTATGTGCTAATGATATGGCATATCATGGCTAATAACATCAATAATAATATAGAATACTTGATATCTATTTGAATCATAAAAAATAAAATTCAGTTTCAGGTTTGAAGTTCAAAAACCATTTTATTTTTAAACATTTAAGGAGAATTGAAACATTAGACTGAGAAAATAGATATCTTTTGTGAATAGTCAATCTGTAGTACTCTTTTATGGAGAATCATTGCTGCAGATTATATTTTTAATGTGATTAATGCACGTTTATGAATGTGGCTCTAAATTAAGACTGCTTATTTTCTTTTCCATTTTTTCATATTGGCCAGATTTTGGGTAATAGTTTATTCTTCTTGTCCACTGAGAGGTAATTTTAAGTCAAGTTGACCATATAGGGAAGTGAACTATTATAACCAAATGATATACAGGAATAGCCTCATTATATTGATGTAAGTTTGGCAATGACAAAAGTGCAACTGGTTTCTCAAATTGCTTGACCGTGGATCAGCAGAGTGCCTTTATCTTCTGGTCCTAACTCTAGCAAGGAGTTAAGTGGATAGCGGTCCCCTATTCTAAGCCCCCACCAAAGCCATCTAAGTTAAAGCTGGAGACATAATGTTATAGCCTTTGTCATGCTATTTGACCATCCAAAATCTTTTCTTAATTGAGTATAGTATATAAAAATTTATAGTAAGTATGTGAAAATACCTGTGTGATCATCACTGTGGGCAATAAAGTGAATATTGCAAGTACTCAAGGAGCACCTAACATACTTCCTTCCAGTAACAAAACCCACTATTCCAGCAACAATGTGTGAGATTTTCCGTTGCTCTAAATCTTTAGCAACATACAATGTCAGTATTTTTCATGTTAGCCATTCCCGTGGGTATGTGGTAGCATTATAGTGTGATATTAATTTAGGGAAATTCCTAGGGAATAATAACTGTCAGGTCCTCCAAGCCTAATTCCCTACTCAGAGATTCCAAGACTTATCAAATATCATGACTATGTTTAATTTCTACTTAAACTATTTAGAATGACTTATTATTGTTTGCAGCTAAGCATCCCTACTGATATTGAGGAGAAATTATATATAATGTTGGGAGTGATTGGTTTAAAAAGAAAGACATTTACAGAGAAAAAATGGCATAGAAACGGGCAGTATATAAGGAGAAATAAACAGTTGTCTGATAGGTTATTAGAAGTAGATAAGCCTGGGCAATGATATTATCTTTAAAGATCAATTCTATTTTTTTATACTGCCCTTTTACAGTGATTAAAAAAGGACTATTACCAGTATATATGCTAGAATTTTGAGAAATCCATAGGGACAACTTTGGAAAAGTGAGCAGTGGATGCACTGACAAAGTTAGAGGAGAAAGAAATTATAAGGCAAAAATTCAACTTTGTCTCATGAAATACAGGTGCTTCTTGGTACCTCCCATAATCCTTTGTATTTTCGTAAATAGTGCTTACACATTAACATGCATCCTTTTACTCTTGTGTAAAAAAAGAAGCACTGTTTTTGCCCAGGGTTTACCAAACCTGGATGATCATTAAAGTCACCAGTTCTGGGGGCACCTGGGTGGCCCAGTGGCTCAGTCGGTCAAGCATCCAACTCTTGAATTTGGCTTGGGTCATGATCCTGGGTTTATAAGCTCATGATCTGGCAGTTCGTGGGTTCAAGCCCTGTGTTGGAATCCACACTGACAGTGTAGAACCTGCTTGAGACTCTCTCTCTCTCTCTCTCTCTCTCTCTCTCTCTCTCTCTCTCTCTCTCTATCCCTCTCTCTCATGCATGTGTGGGCGCGCACACACACACACACACTCTAAAAATAAATAAATATATAAAATAATTATAAAAACTTTAAAATCACCAACTCTGTTCTTAAACCCAGTTAAAATAAATGAGAATTTCTATATGGGCTCTGGAAGAAGGTGGTTGTTGAAGCCTTAGGTGGTTTGGGTGATCATGAAGATTTGAAAGCTATTGGCATAAACTTCAGAGAAATCAGCATTTTATTTTTCAGGAAAGTTTCGGGACATTTTCTCTTGGAGAGTAAACTACATAGAATGTATTTACCCTATGTAAATCCTTTAGGCAAATCCTATTTATGTATAAAGAGAATGTAACAAACTTATTTGATTCAAGTAACCATTGGGTGTTAATTTTATCTTGTCTTTCTTGATTTTTTTCTGAATTTTTGTAATATGATATTTCCAAGTTCAAGTTTAAAGTGAAAAATATAAACACGAATTGAAGTTAGAAGCAGTGTTTTTGGGTATTATCTCAGCTACTTTAACATCTTGAGCACCATTTTTCCTAATGTATTAAATAAGAATATTGTCAGACTTTGTGTGAACTTTATTTGAAAGGTGTGTGTGTGCATGTGTGTGCACGCCTGCACATGTGCCTGTCTGGTTTATGTATATGTCTGTGAATACCAGTTTTAGTTGAATAGAAGTCATGTTCTAAGTGTTTCCTTACTTTCTTAGGTGCCATTTTATGAAAATTAGATTAACTAGCATCATTCTTCTCTTGCTTCTCAGTACCCTTGTTGCCTGACAGATTGGGGACAGTGTTTAATATTTAATTATTATTACATAACAGTTTACTATTTCCTTCTATAAACTAAAAAAAATTGTTTTAATGTATCTTGAGTCTTTATCAGATTATCCATATACTGGTAACACTTTTCTGAGTTCTTTAAAAAACATGGCTTGTAATGGTGGTCATTCATTTGACAGATATTTATTGAAGATGTTGTCTCAGGCACTGTTCTTGTTTCTGGAGGGTATAGTAGTAAATAAAAGAGACTAGGTTCTGATTTTTGAGAGAGTAAATTCCAGTAGTTGGAGAATATACAGTATGAATGGGAAACCATCAATTCCTCCAAGGCTCATGGAATCTAATTTGGCCACTCATTTGCCTTTTCATTAAATTAACCATTTGTAGCATGAGAAAAGAAATATGCAAATGTATAACTTAGGTTATGTTCAGAACAGTACTGGGAAATAAGTAGAAAATAAATCTTTCCTATCAGACTGTGTTGACACTCACGGTGTATTGTTTATAAAAAAAAATTAGGTGGAAAAAAAGAGCAAAGGTTTTTAAAGGCACTGCTTGAAATCAGGGTAAGAGGTGGAAGGATTTTCTATTCTCCAACACCGACACCCTTGAGGAGAAAAGGTTAGCTACTGTGAAGGTCCAGCATGATCATGAAGGATCCTATGGGGATAAGACAGTTAGAGCCTGAGAGCTGGATCTAAGTTGTCAGCAGATAGGACACACTAATGTAAGTCAGCAAAGCAGTCAGGAATAGAAAAATGAATTGATAAGCTTTTTAGTTGAAAACACATGTAAACCAAGATTTAAGAATTTGAAGATGGAAAACCTAGAAGGGAAACAGAATTATAGTTAGGCATGGGTGTGGTACAGAGAACGGGTGTCTGGGAATAACTTTAGTTATAATAATATTGCTTCAGACTGCCGTGTCCTTTTGAGCCAGTTATCCTTGCCTGCCGCAAGGCTTTGAGTTTCTACACGGATAAGTGAGGGGAAAGGAATTGCTGTTCAAGTCTGTTCAGTATTTAATAGGTGTCATTTTATTCAATCTATATCCCTTATTTTAAGTGAAAAACCAAGATTTATAAATATCTAATAATATTCTATTATTTTGATACCAAGTCCTGTTTAGATAAAAAAATACATGACTCATGCATATCAAGTCTATACTTATTTCAAATAAATCTTTTCATGTCTATTAAAATACTTATTAACACACTGCTAAAGTCAAAGCAAAGTATTTGTATCTCATAAGATGTGCAGTCATGTGTAAGAATACACACTTCCTAAACTTAGGTTTTGAGGCTAGAAAAACTAAACTCATAATGGTAGCATGTTGGGTATAAGTGTTATCTTTATTTTTCACCCTTTTTCAGCAAAGAATTTGATGGTGTTTGTCTTTTATGAAAAGAAAATTTTCTCTGACAAGATTATTAATGAGCTAATACATGAAGATACATGAAGGAAAAACATTAAGTAGAGGGAGAATTCCAGGAAAAGTGAACAAAGGCAAAAAGCCTGTGCAAAGATTCTGTGGTGTAAGAGACATAAATTCTCCCGGAACTTAAAGAGTCCTTGTGACTAGAATGCAGAGACCTGAAAGAACAGTAATGTTAAGAGTCAGGCATGGTAAGAGCAAGACCATATAGGAAATGGAAGGCCATGTCAAGTGCTTCGGTCTTCATCATGAACTCCATAGGAAGCCAATGGATTCTTTTAATAAAAAAACTGATAAAGTTAGGTTTGTAATTTCTAGATAACTTGGTCTATGGGTTGAACACTTATTAGAACAGGATAAGAGTAGATATAGGGAGGCCTATTAAGAGGCTATTTTAGGAGTGTAGGAGAGGGATCGTGGTGGCCTTGGACTTTGGATTTCACTTGAGGAAAAAATAGGACCCTAGAGTACCTCCTGGATTTCTGACTTCTATAACTGAGTTGAAGTTGTTAGTACTCACTGTGGTGGAGAACAGTAGGAAAAAGAGAGTCATTTTGGATATTCTTTATGTTATCCCAGTAGGAACATTACATAGAGATTGGAACATGAAGTCCTGGAGTTCTGAAGAATGGTCTAGCCTGGAGAGAAATGTTTGCAAATCATTAGTATATCAGCAGTAATCCAAGCCCTCAGTTGGGATGAGATTCCATGGGGGAAAAAGTTTTGAATGGTGCAAGAGGAGAGCTACATCTGAGCTTTGAGTTACTGAGAGAGTACAAGGGGACAGGTCTGTAAGAATGCTAAAGGCCATCATAGTATCACCTACAGCAAAGAAAGAGAATCTTATGAATGAAAGAGGTTAACAGTATTGAATCCTACTGAGGAGTCAAGAAAGACAGACTGCAAAATGGCAACTTTCTGCTATTTGTGTATGTTGAGTTAAGCAGGCAGCCTAACTGATCTCTTCTTCATGCCCACGAGTTAGGGTGCTTTATTTCCCAGTAGTTTTAATGCTAAAGAGAGAAAATGTATCTTTGTGTGCAGACATTTAAAAGTGTTATTATTTTTCTGGGGCAAATGTGAGGATACAACTGATGACCCTGGAAAACAATTCCAGGGGGAAGAGACTAGAAACTAGGCTTGGAGGTACTGACTGGCACTATCACTAAATTAGATTTCTCCTGCTGCTTCATTCTCAGCATGGTTTTCCATGGCAACCAAGTTTAAATCGTTCTGCCAGGTGAACAGGTCAGCACAATTACAGTCATTTGTCTTACCACTCTTATTTGTCATATTAGGAAGTCTGCTTTTTTGTTTGGGAGCCTATTAAAATTTGGTCAAACTTCTTGTCATTGTTTCAGTTCAAATCCTTTAAAAGTTCTTTTGCAAGCAAGGAAAAATATATACTAAAACTAAATCTAAATTAGGAATAATTTTCACCATATAAATTGGAATCAAGTTTTGAATAGAAGAATATAATGAATTTTAAGTGTAAAAGCCTATTATGTCTTGGTGGAGGACACGAAGGGCTAGATTAAATACATTTAAAACTCAAATAGTCTGAAGTAAAATATGTCACTTTGTGAAGCTCAGCACGCTTTAATAAATTTACTTTTGTTACTGAAGACAATAAACATAATCAATGAATCCTTAAACTAAAAGCATAAACATAGCTGATTTTTTATGTGTGAAAGGTATGAAAGATAGTGGTCCATTGCTTTTAATCTTCACACATACTACCCAGGCTCGAAGAAAAAAAGTCCCAGTGTAATGTTGGGACAGTGTAATATTGACTGACAAAAATGGTTTTCCCAACGTGACTTTAAACAGTGACTTTTCCAAAGTGATGCAGATTGGTCACACAAGCCTCTAATGTGGCACTGAAACCTGGCACAGGATCATTTAACCATGTACACTGCTATGTGCACTGTGAAGTGACAGATATTTGGCTACTGACTGTTCACATGCCAATAATTTTGGTTAAGTTTTAAATTGATTTAGTTTTGATTTCTAGGAACTAACTAATTGTAAGGGTCTCAAATTTGTTAATTTATAGTTTTAAAAACTGCCACCTTGAGATCTTTCACAGTTCCTTCTAAGTTGAATGTTTCATTTGGAGTGAAAAAAAAATGTGAGCATGACATGACTCAATTTAGTCTTAGGTCTCGAGAAAAGTACAGGCTGAGAGTGCAGCCTTTAGAAATCACAAGCCATTACTGCGCCACAAAACTGAAAAAGGATTAAAGCCCAATTAGTCATTAAATATTTACTACAGTTCAGTGTTTGATTTGATTACCTTATGTCGATTTCCAGGAAAGATAATACAAGTTCGTTTTTATCTGTGCCCTGAGCTACTGATTGTTGTGGATCATTTGTTCTGGGCATGATCTGAGCTTGCGGATGTTTAACTTCTCCAGCATTTATGACAAAACAAAGCAGGATTGCTTGCTCACAGAAGCGAGCAGTGTGGCATAAAGGTTCTATTTTAAGCTAATGAATTCCACTTGGGACAAAAGTGCTCTAGGTTTCAGGGAGAACCAAACACTCATGAAAGATGGTAATTTTTTGAAAATCCTACAAGGGAGAGATTTCTATATTTCTGAAAGAATGGGAAGATGGCCACCCCCCATGTTATTATATTGTTTGAAATTATGCTGTTAACAGACACACAAATAATGACAGTAATGATGAGGTGAAAGTTTTGGGTTGTAAAGTATCTCTCTCAATGTGTTTTTTTGATGCTGCATGCACACAGGCACACATGTGTATGTGCCATAAACTCTTTGAGCTTTGTTCTACCACCACTTTGGGCACATGAACACAAGGTGTTTTTGCGAGACCTTTTTGTGTACAGAATATTAGAATCAACAATAAAAATTGAAGAGAGAAGGTAGAATCCTGTACATCTTGTATGTTTTCTTTATAGATTTTATGGTCTATAATTGGGCAAAGCAGAATGAGAGATATTGATATGACGAATCACTGAATTATGGCTTAATGAAATTTATATGCTCTGACCCTCCCCAGACAATGTAATAATGTTAATTTTAATAATTCTGTTTACATTATGGAACATTAAAGTAAGGCTCTTGATAGGGCGGATGAGAGGGTTACTCTGCTCTCCTATCAAATATTTTTTTGCGCATATTCTACATAGATTTTTTATCATGGAGATACTTTGAAATGGCTGGCAAACCATTATTTTAATGTTTTGCTTGACTTTTCCTCTTTATGGGTCCAGCACTTCACAGGAACTTTTATGCTTCTTATCTGTAATAATCATTATAGCATGAGTTTTAATTAGGGCATGTAAGCAAAAATTTTGAAAGCAAAGGAATAAAAGCAGACTTTAGTTATTTGTATATCTGGAAGACTGACAATCTGTGTCTACTCCGCTGGTTATCACCTAAAACAGTGTAAGTCATAGTGTAGTAAAGTAGTGGCTCTTGGTAACACAGTTGGGACTTAGTGTGTCACAACTGTACTGCCAGAAGTAAATTACTTGTATATATTCCTAAACGTGGCACAGTCAAATCAAATTGGAATAACTGATCAGATCATTGTTCTGTTTGTGCCATTTTCCCTTATAGTCATATATCTGCTTTAGAGTGGGAAATATAATATTGGAATAGGAGCACAAACACCAGGAACTGGTCATAATCCTGGGTAAACAGACACATGAAACAGCATGGTGCATATGTTAACATTGTACGTGTATGTGCCAGTGTAGAAATTGTAGAATTATTGATTCAGGGTATGGAATGGCGATTCTTCAATTATATATAATTTTGTGTATATATATATATAAATAAATATATCCTTTTTATAATATATATATCCACAGGTAAAATAGATTATATATGTTTAATCTATTTTGTATCTGTTATGTATGTATGTATCACAGATAAACTAGAAAAAATTAGTGTTTATTTTGATCGTAACATTTTCATTACTTATCACACTGTGTATAAATCTGTTAAAGATCTTATTAGTGTAATTAAACAGATTGAAAGTAAGAGCTATGCATTGAATTTTCTGTGACGTATGTAGTGGATGCATTTTGCAAGCCCATTTGAGTAAGTGAGCAATGATTTGATACACATTTATTTGCTTAATATCATAGATAATGCAAATTCTATTTTATTGGCTGCATATGATACAACTCTTCCATTTGTTCTTCCAAATTCAGTTTTCACCTTTCCCCTTTCTGTGCTATGCTCCAGGAGGTTGATCTCTCTGGACTGTATCAGTTTTGGTCTGTGGGAAACTTTGGCTGGAGATCTGAGGGAGGAAAGGGATAGAGTGAGGCCAAGATATTTATTACCTCAAGTAACTCTGGTAGCTCTGTCACAGGCTAGGTGAATTCTGAGGTGAAGATGATAACTCTGCCAGGTGGCCATCTACATAAGGTGCTCTCTCTCTCTCTCTCTCTCTCTCCCCCCCCCTTCCTCATTCCCTCTCCTCTTCCCTTCTCCCTTTCCCTTTCTCTCCCTTTTTCTTCTCTACCCTCTGCTCTTCTCACACCCCTATTCCCAGCCTCCAGGAACCTGTCTTCACTCCTATGTCACCAGGCCGGTGATGGTGATGGTGATCGTACCCCGCTCCTTGATGTTACTAGGCTGAGATCCTGAACTCTCTTGAGGTCTCCCTTAACTATGCCCACACTTTCATAAATAGTTCCTTTATTAAATATTTCTTAAATTATCCAGTCTCATGTGCCATCTCTTTCTTGCTGGTGCCTTATCTGATAAACTATTATCAGTGAAATAAATTTTGAAAATAGAAAATGTTCTGGAGATAGCCAAATTATGTTGATTTATTTTAACTGTTATTTTAATATGATTCATTGAATTATAATTTTTGTTCCAAATAGAGTGATGTTTTTATAAAATCCAATTACCTAATGGCATCTAAAATCAAAGCTTTTTGACAATTTTCAGTTGAAAAAGCAAATAATGCATGGTATTCAGTTGACCTACCATACTGTGAAATGATGCTGTCCAACATCTAACATGACTTTCACTGTTGTATATATGTAATAAGAATATTTGAGATTAACAAGATGTGGTTACTGTTGGATATATGTAATAAGAATATTTGAGATTAACAAGATGTGGTTACTCTGCTTGCCTCACTTAGCTTGTGACGTCATGGCTTCATTCCGCCCTTTCATACACAGTAGTTTTCTGTGGCTGTTTGAACATGCCAAGCTGATTTTCCATTCAGGACCTTTTCACCTGCATGGTGTACTTTATGCTCTTCTGCATCTCCATATTAGTCAGGTTTTAACTCAGATGTTACCTTTACAGGGGCCTCCTCTGTTCTATCTAAAATATTCATTCACTACATATCATACTCTGTATGTATACCCTGATTTGCTTGCTCTCTAGCATATTTCCTATCTAAAAATATGTTTTGTTATGTTATATTTTTATTTATTTATTATTGGTCTTCACCTTTTCCAACATAAGCTCTGTAAGAACTAAGACGGCATTTTTTCCAGAGGTAGAATAATCTCTGGTAAGCAATATTTTTACCAGATTTGTTGATGTATTCCTATACACATCTTATATATATAATTTAATGATCTTTCACATTTCCTTCCAAGTTGAATGTACCATTTGAAGTGAAAATAAAAATGTCAACATTTCCCAGTGGTAATAAGACAGTTTTTCCAACAAATGGTATTGGGAAGACTGGATAGCAACAGTAAAAGAATGAAGCTGGGCCATTGTCTTACACTAAATACAAAAGTAAATTAAAAATGGATGAAAGACCTAAATGTGAGACAGAAAACTATCAAAATCCCAGAGGAGAACACAGGCAGTAACCTCTTTGATACTGGCTGTAGCAACTTTTTTCTGGATATGTCTCCTGATGCAAGGGAAACAAAAGCAAAAATAAACAATTGGGATTTCATCAAGATTGAAAGCCTCTGTACAGCAAAGGACATCTTCAACAAAACTAAAAGGTGACCTTGGGAATGAGAGAAGATATTTGCAAATATCTGCATATCAGATAAAGCGTTAGTGTCCAAAATCTGTAAGTAACTTATAAAACTGAGTTTCCATAAAATGACTAATCCAGTTAAACATGGGCAGAAGACACGCATACACATTTTTCTAAAGAAGACAGACAGCAGGCCAATAGACACATGAAAATGCTCAACATCACTCATCATCAGGGAAATACAAATCAAAACTACAGTGAGATATCACCTTACACCTGTCAGAATGACTAAAATCAACAATTTAAGACACAACAGGTGTTGACAAAGATGTGAAAAAAGAAATCTTGCCGTTTCAATGACAAAGATGGAGCTAGAGAGTATTAGGCCAAGAAAAATAAGTCAGTCATAAACAGACAAATACCATATAATTTCACTCATGTGTGGAGTTTAAGAAACGAAACAAGCAAACAAAGGGGAAAGGAGAGAAGACACAGCATGAAACAGACTCTTAACTATAGAGAGAAAACCCTGCTGGTACCAGAGAGGAGGTGGGTGGAGGGACAGGTAAAATAGTGATGGGTATTAAGGAGTACACTACTTAGATGGGCACCAGATGTTGTATGGAAGTGTTGAATCACTATATTTTACAGGTGAAACTAATATTATACTGTTTACTGGAATTTAAATGAAAATTAAAGAAAATAATAAAGTGTGCAAATGAAAGCACAGAGTTGTGCATCCATGACCACAGTCAACTTTAAAACATTTCATTACTCCAAAAAGAAACGCTGTACCCCTTAGCTGTTCCCTCTCCCCGCACCTCCCCAGACCCCTAATCTCTGGCAAGCATTAATTTTATGTATAGCCAATGGGGTTTCTGGCTCTAGATATTCCAGTAAAATGGAATCACATAAAATGTGGTCTTGGTCTTTTATGATTAGCTTTTTATGCTTGGCATAATATTTTCAAAATTTACTCATGGGATGGCATTCGTTAGTATTTCATTTTTATGACGGAATAATATTCTGTTGTATGTTTTATTTATTCATTCATCAGATGATGATAGACATTTAGGGGTTTTCCCCATTTTATTGGCTGTTATAAAAAAATACTGCTATGAGCAGGTATTTTTACATGGACATATGTTTTCATTTCTCTTGAATATATATCTAAGAGTGGCACTGCTGAGTCATTTAGTAGTTCTGCGTTTCATTGTTGAGGAATCACCAGACTATTTTCCAAAGTGTGCACCATTTAACATACTTACTAGCAAGGTATAAGGATTCCACTTACTCAACTTTCTCCCCAGCCAACATGTTCCATTATCTGTCATTTCAATTAGAGCCTTTCTTGTAGATGTGAAAGTAACAACTATTTTTGAGTGTAAATACAACTCTGCTTATTCTAATTTGAGTCAAAGGTAAAGTCTTAAATACAGTCCTATATTAGTTTGCTTGTTTTTTAAGATGTTTTTTTAATGAATGCATTGAGTTTAGGGACTAATAATTTTTTGGAAATGTTTGAGTACATATTTTTTGTTTTATCTTATTAAAAGGGATCTTCAGTGGATTACTCTTATGGAGTAAACGTGTCCCCTCAAAATTCATATGTTGAAACCCTAATTTCCGGTGTGATCATATTTGGAGATGGGTCCTTATCACAGTTGGGTTGGAACCCTAATAATAAGAGACACTACAGAGCTTGCTTCTTTCTCTTTCTCACTTCACCATATGAGCATGTGGCCAGGAAGGGAGCTCCCACCAGGAACCAAATCAGCTTACTCCATGATCTTGGACTTCCCAGGCTCCAGAATTATGGGAAATTTCTATGTTTAGCCACCTAGTCATTGGTATTTTTTTATAGCAACCTGAACTAATAAGACAATTTCAGTGAATTTATTTTTTTCTAGCATAATGGTAGTTGTAGAATGTGACCTTTCTATACAGTGTGACAATGGATCACATTTTGGCAATAGAAAGGAGAAATTTTAGAGTCTCCTTATAATCTAAAAGTACCAATAAACTCAAAGACCGAGGTAGAAGTTTACTTGGGGACCAATTTGTGTGTATGTGTCTGTGTGATGGGGAGAGTGAATATTTTCTTGTTTTTAGAAATTGTCCCCAACAGAGCAAGTGAATGTATTAATTTTAGCACATTCTACTTATTTTCACCCTTTCAAGTACATGCATTTTGAAAGTGTGAGGAGACTCATTTTTTTATAGGGTGATAAGGAGTACAGATTGCATTTTTACAATAAAAACTGTCAAATAAGAGAAGGCTTTTGTTTAGAAGAAAGATCTCAACAATCTATGGACAAATTACAATGCCATGTCCAATTCTTTTATAATAATAAAAAAGAATTTTTTTTAGAATTCCAGGGAAGACTGATAAAAAGAATGACAGTTCCTAAGGAAATAAATTGGTACTTTTTTCTTTTTATACTTCACATTTATCAAAAGGATGGCATGAATTTCAAATGTATGTGATATTTTATAATCAAAACAGTGAATAGTCCTACATAATTTTCTGTAGCATGCATGGGAAATCTATATTCTCTTTTTTCTCCTTTCTTCTGACAATTGATCATAATTTACTTAAGTAAGAGATAATTTCTTTGTGTCATATGGCTCCTGCAGTAACAAGAAAAATATGCTTTCCAGTGAAGCTCAATGTTGATTGATTACAATTAACCTCAAAATGATCACAGAAAAATTGTGTGCATCCTTTATTTTACTTCCTCTCTAAAATCAGCTTAAAATTTTCATCCACTGTATTAGGATTGTACTTGAGTCATATTAGAATATTTTCACATAATTTATTGTGGCAAATAAAAGAGAAGTTCTGCCTTGTGGTCTTTTGTGTATGTATTTAATAAATGCAAGGCAATTTCTCCACCTTCTCTTCCTTCCCTTTATCCCAACTTCCCTTACTTCTATTAAACCGTTTCTGGTTGGTAGAAAAGCAATTAAAATGTATAACATACAAATATGAGCACCTAGATGAAATAAGGGAGGGAAAAAAGGCTGTGGGAGGGTTTTCAACTGATTGATAACATTTAGTCTGTGTTTTAAAAGTATTACTCTAGCTTTTATGTGAATGCTAAACCGTAGTGGGGGAATTGTAAAAGCAAAGGACTAGTAGAAGGCTACTGCAATAATCCAGTTGAGAAAGAATGGTTTTTTTTTTTTTTTTTTTTTTACTAGCATGTAGGTAGTAGTGTTAGTGAGAAGAATATATAGAATAGTATATCTTGTATACAGGAAAAGGGAAAATGGTGATCTTGTAATTTTTAGTGCTGTGGCAAAAAAATCAGGACAAAACATATGATACTTAATGTACTCTGTGGACAAAGAAAATAATATGGGTAATTCATTTCTTATGAAAGATAATCAGAAAAATTAATTTCATGGGTACTTGATAATTATTGTCAGGTGATGTCCAATGGTTGTTTGAATTTTGTCAAATCACATTAATTTTTGAATTTCCCTACATCTTTTCATAGTTTCCTGAAAGAATAATAGAATATTATTAAGCATTCTTTGATTAATCAGGAAATCCCACGTTTCTCTCTCATGAGTGGTATTTCTGTAGTAGGCATTACAGCTTCCTCTGCCAAGAACATAAAGGATCTAACACATTGAGTTCCAGATGATGCAAACCGTTTCATCATGTCCTGAAACTCATTGGCTTTCTGGAAGCAGAATTGAATCAAAGCTTGTTAAAATGACCATTAGTTTCAAAAAGTTGAAGAAATGTGCTGTTATGTGTAAATGTATCTCTCTTTTCAATTCATAATATAATGGACTTTTTACCTAGTGGTTAAATTATCAAATATAAAAACCTTCAAGATTTATAAGAATTTCATTGTTCATGAAATATTTTGTCGGAACCAAAGTTTCTTTTAATGAATTTGAGACTTAGAAAATAGTGTGAAATCTGGAGTGCTTTCCTTAAGCAATGTTCCTAAATATAACAGAAATAATCTTGCTTCTAGACATTTCCAGTCTCTTGCTGCTGACTACTGCATTATTTTGAAGGTTGGAAACTAGACCAAGGATAGAAGTAAGCAACTATAAGTTTCAAGTTCTGCATTGAGGAGTCCAGATAACCAGTGCCTGAGTTATTTAGAGTGAGGTCCAGGATTTCACAAAGTTGCCCTCCTGATGTTGTTCATGTGATCGCTCACAGCACAGGCATCACTTGCTCACTCCCACGAGTCAACAAAGTACAACCCGATGCCTGTTTTTATAAATAGATTTTTATTGGAATATAGCCAAAGACATTCAGCTAGAGGGTTTTTTTTAATATAACACAATTTATTTTTTTAACATATGCAATTATTTTCCATCATTTACAATACAGTAGTTACAATGACACTCCAAACAGAAAAGCAAAGTAATAAATCAAAACCCCAACTTCTATTTCATGTAATTAGACTTATACAGAAATTAGAAGGTTAAGTAACAACTAGTTAATCACCTAATTTCACAGCTATCTGAAGTGGC